>NC_054493.1:5821843-6172908 GCF_017639515.1 Carcharodon carcharias | reverse complement strand
GGCGAGAGGGAGAGAGGGCGAGCGGGAGAGAGGGCGAGGGGGAGAGAGGGCGAGGGGGAGAGAGAGGGCGGGGTAGAGAGTGGATGAATGAGAGAGAGGGTGAGGGAGAGAGAGGGAGAGAGGGCGAGCGGGAGAGAGGGCAAGCGGGAGAGAGAGGGCGAGGGAGAGAGAGAGGGCGAGCGGGGAGAGGGCGAGCGGGAGAGAGGGCGAGCGAGAGAGAGGGCGAGCGAGATAGAGGGTGAGCGAGATAGAGGGCGAGCGAGATAGAGGGCGAACGAGATACAGGGCGAGCGAGTTACAGGGCGAGCGAGATACAGGACGAGGGAAATAGAGGACACGCGTAAGAGAGGGCGAGCGTAAGAGAGGGCGAGAGGGAGTGAGGGCGAGCGGGAGAGAGGGTGCATGAGAGAGAGAGAGATAGGGCGAGCAGGAGAGAGGGCGAGGGAGAGAGTGCGCGAGCGAGAGAGAGGGCGAGCGAGAGAGAGGGTGAGCGAGATACAGGCTGAGCGAGATACAGGGCGAGCGAGATAGAGGGAGAGCGAGATAGAGGGCGAGCGGGACAGAGGGCAAGGGAGAGAGAGGGCGAGGGAGAGAGAGTGGGTGAGGGAGAGAGAGAGGGTGAGGGAGAGAGAGAGGGTGAGGGAGAGGGAGGGCGAATGAGAGAGAGGGCGAGGGGGAGAGAGGGCGAGCGGGAGAGGGCGAGTGGGAGAGAGGGCGAGCGGGAGAGAGGGCGAGCGGGAGAGAGGGCGAGCGGGAGAGAGGGTGAAGGGGAGAGAGGGCAAGGGAGAGAGAGGGCGAGACACAGAGAGAGAGGGGGAGAGAGAGGGCGAGGGAGAGAGAGAGGGTGAGGGTGAGGGAGAGAGAGAGGCGAGGGAGAGAGAGAGGGCGAATGAGAGAGGGCGAGGGAGAGAGAGGACGAGAGGGCGAGAGCTAGAGAGGGTGAGCGGGAGATAGGGCGAGCGGGAGAGAGGGCGAACGGGAGAGAGGGCGAGCGGGAGAGAGGGCGAGCGAGATAGAGGGCGAGCGAGATAGAGGGTGAGCGGGACAGAGGGAGAGAGAGAGGGTGAGGGAGAAAGAGAGGGCGAGGGAGAGAGAGGGCGAGCATGAGAGAGGGCGAGCAGGAGAGAGGGCGAGAGAGAGAGGGCGAGCGAGGGAGAGGACGAGCGGGGGAGAGGACGAGCGAGATAGAGGGCGAGTGAGATAGAGGGCGAGCCGGATAGAGAGTGAGCGGGATAGAGGGTGACGGGGAGAGAGAGGGCGAGGGAGAGAGAGTGGGTGAGGGAGAGAGATGGGCGAGGGAGAGAGAGGGCGAATGAGAGAGAGGGCGAGGGAGAGAGAGGGCGAGAGGGCGAGCGGTAGAGAGGGCGAGTGGGAGAGAGGGCGAGCGGGAGAGAGGGCGAGTGTGAGATAGGGCGAGGGGAGAGAGGGCGAGGGGGAGAGAGGGCGAGCGGGAGAGAGGGTGAGAGGGAGAGAGGGCGAGCGGGAGAGAGGGCGAGCAGGTGATAGGGTGAGGGGGAGAGAGGGCGAGGGAGCGAGAGGGCAAGAGAGAGAGAGAGGGGAGAGAGAGGGCGAGGGAGAGAGAGGGTGAGGGTGAGGGAGAGAGAGGGGGCGAGGGAGAGAGGGAGGGCGAGGGAGAGATAGGGCGAATGAGAGAGGGCGAGGGAGAGAGAGGGCGAGAGCTAGAGAGGGCGAGCGGGAGATAGGGCGAGCGGTAGAGAGGGCGAGCGGGAGAGAGGGCGAGCGGGAGGGAGGGCGAGCGGGAGGGAGGGTGAGCGGGAGAGAGGGCGAGCGGGAGAGGGCGAGCGGGAGGGAGGGCGAGCAGGAGGGAGGGCGACAGGGCGAGAGGGTGTTCGGGAGAGAGGGCGAGCGAAATAGAGGGCAAGAGGGATAGAGGTCGAGCGGGATAGAGGTCAAGTGGGATGGAGGGAGAGGGAGAGAGGGCGAGGGAGAGAGAGGACAAATGAGAGAGAGGGCGAGGGAGAGAGAGGGAGAGAGGGCGAGCGGGAGAGAGGGCGAGCGGGAGAGAGGGCGAGCGGGAGAGAGGGCGAGCGGGAGAGAGGGCGAGCGGGAGAGAGGGTGAGCGGGAGAGAGGGTGGGAGGAGAGAGGGTGAGGGGGAGAGGGGCGAGGGGGAGAGAGGGCGAGGGGGAGAGAGAGGGCGGGGTAGAGAGAGGATGAATGAGAGAGAGGGCGAGGGAGAGAGAGGGAGAGAGGGCGAGCGGGAGAGAGGGCGAGCGGGAGAGAGGGCGAGCAGGAGAGTGAGCGAGGGGGAGATAGGGCGAGGAAGAGAGAGAGGGTGAGGGTGAGGGAGAGAGAGAGGGTGATGGAGAGAGAGAGGGCGAGGGAGAGAGAGGGCGAATGAGAGAGGGCGAGGGAGAGAGAGGGCGAGAGGGCGAGAGCTAGAGAGGGTGAGCGGGAGATAGGGCGAGTGGGAGAGAGGGCGAGTGGGAGAGAGGGCGAGCGGGAGAGAGGGCGAGCGGGAGGGAGGGCGAGCGGGTGGGAGGGCGAGCAGGAGGGAGGGCGAGCGGGCGAGAGGGCGAGATGGTGAGCGGGAGAGAGGGCGAGCTGGAGAGAGGGCGAGCGAGATAGAGGGCGAGCGAGATAGAGGGCGAGCGAGATAGAGCACGAGTGAAATAGAGGGCGAGCGAAATAGAGGGCAAGAGGGATAGAGGTCAAGCGGGATAGAGGTCAAGTGGGATAGGGGGTGAGGGAGAGAGAGAGGGTGAGGGAGAGAGAGGACGAATGAGAGAGAGGGCGAGGGAGAGAGAGGGAGAGAGGGCGAGCAGGAGAAAGGGAGAGTGGGAGAGAGGGCGAGGGTAATAGAGGGCAAGCGTAAGAGAGGGCGAGCGTAAGAGAGGGCGAGAGGGAGTGAGGGCGAGCGGGAGAGAGGGTGCACGAGAGAGAGAGAGATAGGGCGAGAAGGAGAGAGGGCGAGGGAGAGAGATGGCGAGCGAGAGAGTGGGCGAGCGAGAAAGAGGGTGAGCGAGATACAGGGCGAGCGAGATACAGGGCTAGCGAGATACAGGGCGAGCGAGATACAGGGCGAGTGAGATAGAGGGCGTGCGAGATAGAGGGCGAGCGAGATAGAGGGCGAGCGAGATAGAGGGCGAGCGAGATAGAGGGCGAGCGAGATAGAGGGCAAGCGGGACAGAGGGCGAGGGAGAGAGAGAGAGGGTGAGGGAGAAAAAGAGGGCGAGGGAGAGAGAGGGCGAGCATGAGAGAGGGCGAGCAGGAGAGAGGGCGAGAGAGAGAGGGCGAGCGAGAGAGAGGACGAGCAAGATAGAGGGCGAGCGGGATAGAGGGTGAGCGGGATAGATGGCGAGGGAGAGAGAGAGGGCGAGGGAGAGAGAGTGGGTGAGGGAGAGAGAGAGGGCGAGGGAGAGAGAGAGCGAATGAGAGAGAGGGCGAGGGAGAGAGAGGGCGAGAGGGCGAGCGGTAGAGAGGGCGAGTGGGAGAGAGGGCGAGCGGGAGAGAGGGCGAGTGGGAGAGAGGGCGAGGGGGAGAGAGGGCGAGCGGGAGATAGGGCGAGCGGGAGAGAGGGTGAGCGGGAGATAGGGCGAGCGGGAGAGAGGGTGAGCGGGAGATAGGGTGAGGGGGAGAGAGGGCGAGGGAGACAGAGGGAGGGGGAGAGAGAGGGCGAGGGAGAGAGAGGGCGTGGGAGAGAGAGATCGAGGGAGAGAGAGAGTGAGGCAGACAGAGAGGGCGAGTGGGAGAGAGGGCGAGAGAGAGATAGGGCAAGAGAGAGAGAGGAGG
This sequence comes from Carcharodon carcharias, assembly GCF_017639515.1. NCBI lineage: Eukaryota > Metazoa > Chordata > Chondrichthyes > Lamniformes > Lamnidae > Carcharodon > Carcharodon carcharias. The sequence continues at coordinate 6,169,157 of NC_054493.1, read as the reverse complement.
AGGGAGAGAGAGAGTGCGAGAGAGAGAGGGGCAGTAGAGGGAGGGTGAGCGGGAGAGGGGGGCGAAAGAGAGGGCGAGGGAGAGAGAGGGTGAGGGAGAGGGTGAGAGGGTGAGAAAGAGTGCGAGCGGGAGAGAGGGCAAGAGGGAGAGAGGGCAAGAGGGAGAGAGGGCGAAAGAGCGAGAGGGTGAGAGAGAGGTAGAGAGGGCGAGTGGGAGAGGGCGAGTGGGGAGAGGGTGAGCGGGAGAGAGGGCGAGCGGGAGAGTGGGCGAGCGATAGAGAGGGGGTGTGGGAGAGTGGGCGAGCGGGAGAGAGGGCGAGAAAGAGAGGGCGAGATAGAGAGAGGGCAAGGGAGAGAGAGGGCGAGGGAGAGAAAGGGCGAGGGAGAGAGAGAGCGAGGGAGACAACAAGGGCGAGAGGGAGAGAGGGCGAGAGGGAGAGAGTGCGAGAGGGAGAGAGGGCGAGTAGGAGAGAGGACGAGAGAGAGATAGGGCACGAGAGAGAGGGGGAGAGAGAGAGAGATTGTGAGAGAGAGGGGGGCAATAGAGGGAGGGTGAGCAGTAGAGGGGGCAAGGGAGAGAGAGGGTGAGTGAGAGGGCGAGAGGGCAAGAGGGAGAGAGGGCGAAAGGGAGAGAGGGTGAGAGAGAGGAAGAGAGGGTGAGTGGGAGAGAGGGCGAGCGGGATAGAGGGCAAGGGAGAGAGAGAGAGTGAGGGAGAGAGAGAGGGCGAGGGAGAGAGAGGGCGAGGGAGAGAGGAAGAGGGAGAGAGGGCGAGGGAGAGAGAGGGCGAGAAGGCGAGAGCTAGAGAGGGCGAGCGGGAGATAGTTCGAGCGGGAGAGAGGGCGATCGTGAGATAGGGCGAGCGGGAGAGAGGGCGAGCGGGAGAGAGGGCGAGCGGGAGAGAGGGTGGGAGGAGAGAGGGCAAGGGGGAGAGCGGGCAAGGGGGAGAGAGGGCGAGGTATAGAGAGGATGAATGAGAGAGAGGGCGAGGGAGAGAGAGGGAGAGAGGGCGAGCGGGAGAGAGGGCGAGCGGGAGAGAGGGCGAGCGGGAGAGAGGGCAAGCGGGAGAGAGGGCAAGCGGGAGAGAGGGCGAGGGGGAGAGAGGGCGAGGGGGAGAGAGGGCGAGCGGGAGAGAGGGCGAGGGGGAGAGAGGGCGAGGGGGAGAGAGGGCGAGGGGGAGAGAGAGGGTGGGGTAGAGAGAGGATGAATGAGAGAGAGGGCGAGGGAGAGAGAGGGAGAGAGGGCGAGCGGGAGAGAGGGCGAGTGGGAGATAGGGTGAGGGGAAGAGAGGGCGAGGGAGAGAGAGGGCGAGGGAGAGAGAGGGCGAGAGAGAGAGAGGGGGAGAGAGGGCGAGGGAGAGAGAGGGCGTGTGAGAGAGAGATCGTGGGAGAGAGAGAGTGAGGGAGACAGAGAGGGCGAGTGGGAGAGAGGGCGAGCGAGAGAGAGGGCGAACGAGATAGAGGGCGAGCGAGTTACAGGGCGAGCGAGATACAGGGCGAGGGAAATAGAGGGCAAGCGTAAGAAAGGGCGACCGTAAGAGAGGGCGAGAGGGAGTGAGGGCGAGCGGGAGAGAGGGCGAGCGAGAGAGAGGGTGAGCGAGATACAGGCTGAGCGAGATAGAGGGTGAGCGAGATAGAGGGCGAGCGAGATAGAGGGCGAGCGGGACAGAGGGCAAGGGAGAGAGAGAGAGTGAGGAAGAAAGAGAGGGCGAGGGAGAGAGAGGGCGAGCATGAGAGAGGGCGAGCAGGAGAGAGGGCGAGCAGGAGAGAGGGCGAGCAGGAGAGAGGGCGAGAGAGAGAGGGCGAGCGAGGGAGAGGACGAGCGAGATAGAGTGCGAGCGAGATAGAGGGCGACCCGGATAGAGAGTGAGCGGGATAGAGGGCGACGGGGAGTGAGAGGGCGAGGGAGAGAGAGAGGGCAAGGGAGAGAGAGGGTGAATGAGAGAGAGGGCGAGGGAGAGAGAGGGCGAGAGGGCGAGCGGTAGAGTGGGTGAGTGGGAGAGAGGGCGAGCGGGAGAGAGGGCAAGTGTGAGATAGGGCGAGGGAGAGAGAGGGCGAGTGGGAGAGAAGGTGAGGGGGAGAGTGGGCGAGCGGGAGAGAGGGTGAGCGGGAGAGAGGGCGAGCGGGAGAGAGGGCGAGAGAGAGAGAGAGAGAGGAGAGAGGGGGCGAGAGAGAGAGAGAGGGTGAGGGTGAGGGAGAGAGAGAGGGCGAGGGAGAGAGAGAGGGCGAGGGAGAGAGAGGGCGAATGAGAGAGGGCAAGGGAGAGAGAGGGCGAGAGCTAGAGAGGGCGAGAGCTAGAGAGGGCGATCGGGAGATAGGGCGATCGGGAGAGAGGGCGAGCGGGAGAGAGGGCGAGCGGGAGAGAGGGCGAGCGGGAGAGAGGGCGAGCGGGAGAGAGGGCGAGCGGGAGAGAGGGCGAGCAGGTGATAGGGTGAGGGGGAGAGAGGGCGAGGGAGAGAGAGGGTGAGAGAGAGAGAGAGAGAGGAGAGAGGGGGCGAGGGAGAGAGAGAGGGTGAGGGTGAGGGAGAGAGAGAGGGCGAGGGAGAGAGAGAGGGCGAGGGAGAGAGAGGGCGAATGAGAGAGGGCAAGGGAGAGAGAGGGCGAGAGCTAGAGAGGGCGAGCGGGAGATAGGGCGATCGGGAGAGAGGGCGATCGGGAGAGAGGGCGAGCGGGAGAGAGGGCGAGCGGGAGAGAGGGCGAGCGGGAGAGAGGGCGAGCGGGAGAGAGGGCGAGCGGGAGAAAGGGCGAGCGGGAGAGAGGGCGAGTGGGAGGGAGGGCGAGAGGGCGAGAGGGTGAGCGGGAGAGAGGGCGAGCTGGAGAGAGGGCGAGCGAGATAGAGGGCGAGCGTTATAGAGGTCAAGTGAGATAGAGCACGAGAGAAATAGAGGGCGAGCGAAATAGAGGGCAAGAGGGATAGAGGTCGAGCGGGATAGAGGTCAAGTGGGATAGAGGGTGAGGGAGAGAGAGAGGGCGAGGGAGAGAGAGGACGAATGAGAGAGAGGGCGAGGGAGAGAGAGGGAGAGAGGGCGAGCGGGAGAGAGGGCGAGAGGGAGAGAGGGCGAGCGGGAGAGAGGGCGAGTGGGAGAGAGGGCGAGGGGGAGAGAGAGGGCGGGGTAGAGAGTGGATGAATGAGAGAGAGGGCGAGGGAGAGAGAGGGAGAGAGGGCGAGCGGGAGAGAGGGCAAGCGAGAGAGAGAGGGCGAGGGAGAGAGAGAAGGCGAGCGGGGAGAGGGCGAGCGGGAGAGAGGGCGAGCGAGAGAGAGGGCGAGCAAGATAGAGGGTGAGCGAGATAGAGGGCGAGCGAGATAGAGGGCGAACGAGATACAGGGCGAGCGAGTTACAGGGCGAGTGAGATACACGGCGAGGGAAATAGAGGGGAAGCGTAAGAGAGGGCGAGCGAGAGAGAGGGCGAGCGAGAGAGAGGGTGAGCGAGATACAGGGCGAGCGTGATACAGCGCGAGCGAGATAGAGGGTGAGCGGGACAGAGGGAGAGAGAGAGGGTGAGGGAGAAAGAGAGGGCGAGGGAGAGAGAGGGCGAGCATGAGAGAGGGCGAGCAGGAGAGAGGGCGAGCAGGAGAGAGGGCGAGAGAGAGAGGGCGAGCGAGGGAGAGGACGAGCGAGGGAGAGGACGAGCGAGATAGAGGGCGAGCGAGATAGAGGGCGAGCCGGATAGAGAGTGAGCGGGATAGAGGGTGACAGGGAGAGAGAGGGCGAGGGAGAGAGAGTGGGTGAGGGAGAGAGATGGGCGAGGGAGAGAGAGGGCGAATGAGAGAGAGGGCGAGGGAGAGAGAGGGCGAGAGGGCGAGCGGTAGTTAGGGCGAGTGGGAGAGAGGGCGAGCGAGAGAGAGGGCGAGTGTGAGATAGGGCGAGGGGAGAGAGGGCGAGGGGGAGAGAGGGCGAGTGGGAGAGAGGGTGAGAGGGAGAGAGGGCGAGCGGGAGAGAGGGCGAGCAGGTGATAGGGTGAGGGGGAGAGAGGGCGAGGGAGCGAGAGGGCGAGAGAGAGAGAGAGAGGGGGAGAGAAAGGGCGAGGGAGAGAGAGGGTGAGGGTGAGGGAGAGAGAGAGGGCGAGGGAGAGAGGGAGGGCGAGGGAGAGAGCGGGCGAATGAGAGAGGGCGAGGGAGAGAGAGGGCGAGAGCTAGAGAGGGCGAGCGGGAGATAGGGCGAGCGGGAGAGAGGGCGATCGGGAGAGAGGGCGAGCGGGAGGGAGGGCGAGCGGGAGGGAGGGCGAGCGGGAGAGAGGGCGAGCGGGAGAGAGGGCGAGCGGGAGAGAGGGCGAGCGGGAGAGAGGGCGAGCGGGAGAGAGGGCGAGCGGGAGGGAGGGCGAGCGGGAGAGAGGGTGAGCGGGAGAGAGGGCGAGCGGGAGAGGGCGAGCGGGAGGGAGGGCGAGCGGGAGGGAGGGCGACAGGGCGAGAGGGTGAGCGGGAGAGAGGGCGAGCGAAATAGAGGGCAAGAGGGATAGAGGTCGAGCGGGATAGAGGTCAAGTGGGATGGAGGGCGAGGGAGAGAGAGAGGGCGAGGGAGAGAGAGGACAAATGAGAGAGAGGGCGAGGGAGAGAGAGGGAGAGAGGGCGAGCGGGAGAGAGGGCGAGAGGGAGAGAGGGCGAGCGGGAGAGAGGGCGAGCGGGAGAGAGGGCGAGCGAGATAGAGGGCGAGCGAGATAGAGGGTGAGCGGGACAGAGGGAGAGAGAGAGGGTGAGGGAGAAAGAGAGGGCGAGGGAGAGAGAGGGCGAGCATGAGAGAGGGCGAGCAGGAGAGAGGGCGAGAGAGAGAGGGCGAGCGAGGGAGAGGACGAGCGAGGGAGAGGACAAGCGAGGGAGAGGACGAGCGAGATAGAGGGCGAGCGAGATAGAGGGCGAGCCGGATAGAGAGTGAACGGGATAGAGGGTGACGGGGAGAGAGAGGGCGAGGGAGAGAGAGTGGGTGAGGGAGAGAGATGGGCGAGGGAGAGAGAGGGCGAATGAGAGAGAGGGCGAGGGAGAGAGAGGGCGAGAGGGCGAGCGGTAGAGAGGGCGAGTGGGAGAGAGGGCGAGCGGGAGAGAGGGCGAGTGGGAGAGAGGGCGAGTGTGAGATAGGGCGAGGGGAGAGAGGGCGAGGGGGAGAGAGGGCGAGCGGGAGAGAGGGTGAGAGGGAGAGAGGGCGAGCGGGAGAGAGGGCGAGCAGGTGATAGGGTGAGGGGGAGAGAGGGCGAGGGAGCGAGAGGGCGAGAGAGAGAGAGAGAGGGGGAGAGAGAGGGTGAGGGAGAGAGAGGGTGAGGGTGAGGGAGATGGAGGGGGCGAGGGAGAGAGGGAGGGCGAGGGAGAGAGAGGGCGAATGAGAGAGGGCGAGGGAGAGAGAGGGCGAGAGCTAGAGAGGGCGTGCGGGAGATAGGGCGAGCGGGAGAGAGGGCGATCGGGAGAGAGGGCGAGCGGGAGGGAGGGCGAGCGGGAGGGAGGGCGAGCGGGAGAGAGGGCGAGCGGGAGGGAGGGTGAGCGGGAGGGAGGGTGAGCGGGAGAGAGGGCGAGTGGGAAAGGGCGAGCGGGAGGGAGGGCGAGCAGGAGGGAGGGCGACAGGGCGAGAGGGTGAGCAGGAGAGAGGGCGAGCGAAATAGAGGGCAAGAGGGATAGAGGTCGAGCGGGATAGAGGTCAAGTGGGATGGAGGGCGAGGGAGAGAGAGGGCGAGGGAGAGAGAGGACAAATGAGAGAATGGGCGAGGGAGAGAGAGGGAGAGAGGGCGAGCGGGAGAGAGGGCGAGCGGGAGAGAGGGCGAGCGGGTGAGAGGGCGAGCGGGAGAGAGGGTGGGAGGAGAGAGGGTGAGGGGGAGAGGGGCGAGGGGGAGAGAGGGCGAGGGGGAGAGAGAGGGCGGGGTAGAGAGAGGATGAATGAGAGAGAGGGCGAGGGAGAGAGAGGGAGAGAGGGCGAGCGGGAGAGAGGGCGAGCGGGAGAGAGGGAGAGCGGGAGAGAGGGAGAGCGGGAGAGAGGGCGAGCGGGAGAGAGGGCGAGCGGGAGAGAGGGCGAGCGGGAGAGTGAGCGAGGGGGAGAGAGGGCGAGGGGGAGAGAGGGCGAGGGGGAGAGAGGGCGAGGGGGAGAGAGAGGGCGGGGTAGAGAGTGGATGAATGAGAGAGAGGGCGAGGGAGAGAGAGGGAGAGAGGGCGAGCGGGAGAGAGGGCAAGCGGGAGAGAGAGGGCGAGGGAGAGAGAGAGGGCGAGCAGGGAGAGGGCGAGCGGGAGAGCGGGCGAGCGAGATAGATGGTGAGCGAGATAGAGGGCGAGCGAGATAGAGGGAGAACGAGATAGAGGGCGAGCGAGTTAAAGGGCGAGTGAGATACAGGGTGAGGGAAATAGAGGGCAAACGTAAGAGAGGGCGAGCGTAAGAGAGGGCGAGAGGGAGTGAGGGCGAGTGGGAGAGAGGGTGCATGAGAGAGAGAGATAGGGCGAGCAGGAGAGAGGGCGAGGGAGAGAGAGCGCGAGCGAGAGAGAGGGCGAGCGAGAGAGAGGGTGAGCGAGATACAGGGCGAGCGAGATACAGGGCGAGCGAGATAGAGCGCGAGCGAGATAGAGCGCGAGCGAGATAGAGGGCGAGTGAGATAGAGGGCGAGCGGGACAGAGGGTGAGGGAGAGAGAGAGGGTGAGGGAGAAAGAGTGAGCGAGGGAGAGAGAGGGCGAGCATGAGAGAGGGCGAGCAGGAGAGAGGGCGAGAGAGAGAGGGCGAGCGAGGGAGTGGACGAGCAAGATAGAGTGCGAGCGAGATAGAGGGCGAGCGGGATAGAGAGTGAACGGGATAGAGGGCAACGGGGAGAGAGAGGGCGAGGGAGAGAGAGTGGGTGAGGGAGAGAGATGGGCGAGGGAGAGAGAGGACGAATGAGAGAGAGGGCGAGGGAGAGAGATGGCGAGAGGGCGAGCGGTAGAGAGGGCGAGTGGGAGAGAGGGCGAGCGGGAGAGAGGGCGAGTGTGAGATAGGGCGAGGGGAGAGAGGGCGAGGGGGAGAGAGGGCGAGCGGGAGAGAGGGCGAGCGGGAGAGAGGGTGAGAGGGAGAGAGGGCGAGCGGGAGAGAGGGCGAGCGGGAGAGAGGGTGAGCAGGTGATAGGGTGAGGGGGAGAGAGGGCGAGGGAGCGAGAGGGCGAATGAGAGAGGGCGAGGGAGAGAGAGGGAGAGAGCTAGATAGGGCGAGCGGGAGATAGGGCGAGCAGGAGAGAGGGCGATCGGGAGACAGGGCGATCGGGAGAGAGGGCGAGTGGGAGGGAGGGCGAGCGGGAGGGAGGGCGAGAGGGCGAGAGGGTGAGTGGGAGAGAGGGCGATCTGGAGAGAGGGCGAGCGAGATAGAGGGCGAGCGGGATAGAGGTCAAGCGAGATAGAGCGCGAGCGAAATAAAGGGCAAGCGAAATAGAGGGCAAGAGGGATAGAGGTCGAGCGGGATAGAGGTCAAGTGGGATAGAGGGCGAGGGAGAGAGTGAGGGCGAGGGAGAGAGAGGACGAATGAGAGAGCGGGCGAGGGAGAGAGAGGGAGATAGGGCGAGCGGGAGAGAGGGAGAGCGGGAGAGAGGGCGAGCAGGAGAGAGGGTGGGAGGAGAGAGGGTGGGGGGAGAGGGGCGAGGGGGAGAGAGTGCGAGGGGGAGAGAGAGGGCGGGGTAGAGAGAGGATGAATGAGAGAGAGGGCGAGGGAGAGAGAGGGAGAGAGGGCAAGCGGGAGAGAGGGCGAGCGAGAGAGAGAGCGAGGGGGAGAGAGGGCGAGGGGGAGAGAGGGCGAGGGGGAGAGAGAGGGCGGGGTAGAGAGTGGATGAATGAGAGAGAGGGCGAGGGAGAGAGGGCGAGCGGGAGAGAGGGCGAGCGGGTGAGAGAGGGCGAGGGAGAGAGAGAGGGCGAGCGGGGAGAGGGCGAGCGGGAGAGAGGGCGAGCGAGATAGATGGCGAGTGAGATAGAGGGTGAGCGAGATATAGGGCGAACGAGATAGAGGGCGAGTGAGTTACAGGGCGAGTGAGATACAGGGTGAGGGAAATAGAGGGCAAGCGTAAGAGATGGCGAGCGTAAGAGAGGGCGAGAGGGAGTGAGGGCGAGTGGGAGAGAGGGTGCATGAGAGAGAGAGATAGGGCGAGCAGGAGAGAGGGCGAGGGAGAGAGAGCGCGAGCGAGAGAGAGGGCGAGCGAGAGAGAGGGTGAGCGAGATACAGGCTGAGCGAGATACAGGGCGAGCGAGATAGAGGGTGAGCGAGATAGAGGGCGAGCGAGATAGAGGGCGAGCGGGACAGAGGGTGAGGGAGAGAGAGAGGGTGAGGGAGAAAGAGTGAGCGAGGGAGAGAGAGGGCGAGCATGAGAGAGGGCGAGCAGGAGAGAGGGCGAGAGAGAGAGGGCGAGCGAGGGAGTGGACGAGCAAGATAGAGTGCGAGCGAGATAGAGGGTGAGCGGGATAGAGAGTGAGCGGGATAGAGGGCGATGGGGAGAGAGAGGGCAAGGGAAAGAGAGTGGGTGAGGGAGAGAGAGAGGGCGAGGGAGAGAGAGGGTGAATGAGAGAGAGGGCGAGGGAGAGAGAGGGCGAGAGGGCGAGCGGTAGAGAGGGCGAGTGGGAGAGAGGGCGAGCGGGAGAGAGGGCGAGTGTGAGATAGGGCGAGGGGGAGAGAGGGCGTGCGGGAGAGAGGGCGAGGGGGAGAGAGGGCGAGCGGGAGAGAGGGTGAGGGGGAAAGAGGGCGAGCGGGAGAGAGGGTGCATGAGAGAGAGAGATAGGGCGAGCAGGAGAGAGGGCGAGGGAGAGAGAGCGCGAGCGAGAGAGAGGGCGAGCGAGAGAGAGGGTGAGCGAGATACAGGCTGAGCGAGATACAGGGCGAGCGAGATAGAGCACGAGCGAGATAGAGGGCGAGCGAGATAGAGGGCGAGCGGGACAGAGGGTGAGGGAGAGAGAGAGGGTGAGGGAGAAAGAGTGAGCGAGGGAGAGAGAGGGCGAGCATGAGAGAGGGCGAGCAGGAGAGAGGGCGAGAGAGAGAGGGCGAGCGAGGGAGTGGACGAGCAAGATAGAGTGCGAGTGAGATAGAGGGTGAGCGGGATAGAGAGTGAGCGGGATAGAGGGCGATGGGGAGAGAGAGGGTGAGGGAAAGAGAGTGGGTGAGGGAGAGAGAGAGGGTGAGGGAGAGAGAGGGTGAATGAGAGAGAGGGCGAGGGAGAGAGAGGGCGAGAGGGCGAGCGGTAGAGAGGGCGAGTGGGATAGAGGGCGAGCGGGAGAGAGGGCGAGTGTGAGATAGGGCGAGGGGGAGAGAGGGCGAGCAGGAGAGAGGGTGAGGGGGAGAGAGGGTGAGCGGGAGAGAGGGTGAACGGGAGAGAGGGCAAGGGAGAGAGAGGGTGAGCAAGATACAGGGTGAGCGAGATAGAGCGCGAGCGAGATAGAGCGTGAGCGAGATAGAGGGCGAGTGAGATAGAGGGCGAGTGGGACAGAGGGTGAGGGAGAGAGAGAGGGTGAGGGAGAAAGAGTGAGCGAGGGAGAGAGAGGGCGAGCATGAGAGAGGGCGAGCAGGAGAGAGGGCGAGAGAGAGAGGGCGAGCGAGGGAGTGGACGAGCAAGATAGAGTGCGAGCGAGATAGAGGGCGAGCGGGATAGAGAGTGAGCGGGATAGAGGGCAACGGGGAGAGAGAGGGCAAGGGAGAGAGAGTGGGTGAGGGAGAGAGATGGGCGAGGGAGAGAGAGGGCGAATGAGAGAGAGGGCGAGGGAGAGAGATGGCGAGAGGGCGAGCGGTAGAGAGGGCGAGTGGGAGAGAGGGCGAGCGGGAGAGACGGCGAGTGTGAGATAGGGCGAGGGGAGAGAGGGCGAGGGGGAGAGAGGGCGAGCGGGAGAGAGGGTGAGAGGGAGAGAGGGCGACCGGGAGAGAGGGCGAGCGGGAGAGAGGGTGAGCAGGTGATAGGGTGAGGGGGAGAGAGGGCGAGGGAGCGAGAGGGCGAGAGAGAGAGAGGGCGAATGAGAGAGGGCGAGGGAGAGAGAGGGAGAGAGCTAGAGAGGGCGAGCGGGAGATAGGGCGAGCAGGAGAGAGGGCGATCGGGAGACAGGGCGATCGGGAGAGAGGGCGAGTGGGAGGGAGGGCGAGCGGGAGGGAGGGCGAGCGAGATAGAGGGCGAGCGGGATAGAGGTCAAGCGAGATAGAGCGCGAGCGAAATAAAGGGCAAGCGAAATAGAGGGCAAGAGGGATAGAGGTCGAGCGGGATAGAGGTCAAGTGGGATAGAGGGCGAGGGAGAGAGTGAGGGCGAGGGAGAGAGAGGACGAATGAGAGAGCGGGCGAGGGAGAGAGAGGGAGATAGGGCGAGCGGGAGAGAGGGAGAGCGGGAGAGAGGGCGAGCAGGAGAGAGGGTGGGAGGAGAGAGGGTGGGGGGAGAGAGTGCGAGGGGGAGAGAGAGGGCGGTGTAGAGAGAGGATGAATGAGAGAGAGGGCGAGGGAGAGAGAGGGAGAGAGGGCAAGCGGGAGAGAGGGAGAGCGGGAGAGAGGGCGAGCGGAGAGAGAGCGAGGGGGAGAGAGAGCGAGGGGGAGAGAGGGCGAGGGGGAGAGAGGGCGAGGGGGAGAGAGGGCGAGGGGGAGAGAGGGCGAGGGGGAGAGAGGGCGAGGGGGAGAGAGTGCGAGGGGGAGAGAGAGGGCGGTGTAGAGAGAGGATGAATGAGAGAGAGGGCGAGGGAGAGAGAGGGAGAGAGGGCAAGCGGGAGAGAGGGAGAGCGGGAGAGAGGGCGAGCGGGAGAGAGAGCGAGGGGGAGAGAGGGCGAGGGGGAGAGAGGGCGAGGGGGAGAGAGAGGGCGGGGTAGAGAGTGGATGAATGAGAGAGAGGGCGAGAGAGAGAGAGAGAGGGCGAGCGGGGAGAGGGCGAGCGATAGAGAGGGCGAGCGAGATAGATGGCGAGTGAGATAGAGGGTGAGTGAGATAGAGGGCGAACGAGATAGAGGGCGAGTGAGTTACAGGGCGAGTGAGATACAGGGTGAGGGAAATAGAGGGCAAGCGTAAGAGATGGCGAGCATAAGAGAGGGCGAGAGGGAGTGAGGGCGAGTGGGAGAGAGGGTGCATGAGAGAGAGAGATAGGGCGAGCAGGAGAGAGGGCGAGGGAGAGAGAGCGCGAGCGAGAGAGAGGGCGAGCGAGAGAGTGGGTGAGCGAGATACAGGCTGAGCGAGATACAGGGCGAGCGAGATAGAGGGTGAGCGAGATAGAGGGCGAGCAAGATAGAGGGCGAGCGGGACAGAGGGTGAGGGAGAGAGAGAGGGTGAGGGAGAAAGAGTGAGCGAGGGAGAGAGAGGGCGAGCATGAGAGAGGGCGAGCAGGAGAGAGGGCGAGAGAGAGAGGGCGAGCGAGGGAGTGGACGAGCAAGATAGAGTGCGAGCGAGATAGTGGGTGAGCGGGATAGAGAGTGAGCGGGATAGAGGGCGATGGGGAGAGAGAGGGTGAGGGAAAGAGAGTGGGTGAGGGAGAGAGAGAGGGCGAGGGAGAGAGAGGGTGAATGAGAGAGAGGGCGAGGGAGAGAGAGGGCGAGAGGGCGAGCGGTAGAGAGGGCGAGTGGGAGAGAGGGCGAGCGGGAGAGAGGGCGAGTGTGAGATAGGGCGAGTGTGAGATAGGGCGAGGGGGAGAGAGGGCGTGCGGGAGAGAGGGCGAGGGGGAGAGAGGGCGAGCGGGAGAGAGGGTGAGGGGGAGAGAGGGCGAGTGGGAGAGAGGGTGAGCGGGAGAGAGGGCGAGCGGGAGAGAGGGCGAGCGGGAGATAGGGTGAGGGTGACAGAGGGCGAGGGAGAGAGAGGGCGAGAGAGAGGGCGAGGGAGAGAGAGAGGGTGAGGGTGAGGGAGAGAGAGAGGCGAGGGAGAGAGAGAGGGCGAGGGAGAGAGAGGGCGAATGAGAGAGGGCGAGGGAGAGAGAGGACGCGAGGGCGAGTGCTAGAGAGGGCGAGCGGGAGATAGGGCGAGCGGGAGAGAGGGCGATCGGGAGAGAGGGCGAGTGGGAGAGAGGCCGAGCGGTAGAGTGGGGGAGCGGGAGAGAGGGCGAGCGGGAGAGAGGGCGAGCGGGAGAGAGGGCGAGCGGGAGAGAGGGCGAGCGGGAGAGAGGGCGAGCGGGAGAGAGGGCGAGCTGGAGAGAGGGCGAGCGGGAGAGAGGGTGAGCGGGAGAGAGGGCGAGCGGGAGAGAGGGCGAGCGGGAGAGAGGGCGAGCGGGAGAGAGGGCGAGCGGGAGAGAGGGCGAGCGGGAGAGAGGGCGAGCGGGAGAGAGGGCGAGCGGGAGAGAGGGCGAGCGGGAGAGAGGGCGAGCTGGAGAGAGGGCGAGCGAGATAGAGGGCGAGTGAGATAGAGGGCGAACGAGATACAGGGCGAGCGAGTTACAGGGCGAGCAAGATACAGGGCGAGGGAAATAGAGAGCAAGCGTAAGAGAGGGCGAGCGTAAGAGAGGGTGCATGACAGAGAGAGAGATAGGGTGAGAAGGAGAGAGGGCGATGGAGAGAGAGCACGAGTGAGAGAGAGGGCGAGCGAGAGAGAGGGTGAGCGAGATACAGGGTGAGCGAGATACAGGGCGAGCGAGATAGTGGGCGAGCGGGACAGAGGGCGAGGGAGAGAGAGGGCGAGCATTAGAGAGGGCGAGCAGGAGAGAGGGCGAGAGAGAGAGGGCGAGCGAGAGAGAGGACGAGCGAGATAGAGGGCGAGCAGTAGAGAGGGCGAGCAGTAGAGAGGGCAAGCGGGAGAGAGGGCGAGCGAGATAGAGTGCGAGCGAGATAGAGGGCGAGCGAGATAGAGGACGAGCGGGATAGAGTGTGAGCGGGATAGAGGGCGAGGGGGAGAGAGAGGGCGAGGGAGAGAGAGGGCGAGCGAGATAGAGGGCGAGCCGGATAGAGGGCGAGGGAGAGAGAGGGCGAGGGAGAGAGAGAGGGCGAGGGAGAGAGAGGGCGAATGAGAGAGTGGGCGAGTGAGAGAGAGGGCGACAGGGCGAGTGTTATAGAGGGTGAATGGGAGATAGGGCGAGCGGTAGAGAGGGCGAGTGGGAGAGAGGGCGAGCGGGAGAGAGGGCGAGTGTGAGATAGGGCGAGGGGGAGAGAGGGCGTGCGGGAGAGAGGGCGAGGGGGAGAGAGGGCGAGCGGGAGAGAGGGTGAGGGGGAGAGAGGGCGAGTGGGAGAGAGGGTGAGCGGGAGAGAGGGCGAGCGGGAGAGAGGGCGAGCGGGAGATAGGGTGAGGGTGACAGAGGGCGAGGGAGAGAGAGGGCGAGAGAGAGAGAGAGAGGGGAGAGAGAGGGCGAGGGAGAGAGAGAGGGTGAGGGTGAGGGAGAGAGAGAGGTGAGGGAGAGAGAGAGGGCGAGGGAGAGAGAGGGCGAATGAGAGAGGGCGAGGGAGAGAGGGCGAGGGAGAGAGAGGACGCGAGGGCGAGTGCTAGAGAGGGCGAGCGGGAGATAGGGCGAGCGGGAGAGAGGGCGATCGGGAGAGAGGGCGAGTGGGAGAGAGGCCGAGCGGTAGAGTGGGGGAGCGGGAGAGAGGGCGAGCGGGAGAGAGGGCGAGCGGTAGAGAGGGCGAGCGGGAGAGAGGGCGAGCGGGAGAGAGGGCGAGCGGGAGAGAGGGTGAGCGGGAGAGAGGGCGAGCTGGAGAGAGGGCGAGCGAGATAGAGGGCGAGCGAGATAGAGGGCGAACGAGATACAGGGCGAGCGAGTTACAGGGCGAGCGAGATACAGGGCGAGGGAAATAGAGAGCAAGCGTAAGAGAGGGCGAGCGTAAGAGAGGGTGCATGACAGAGAGAGAGATAGGGTGAGCAGGAGAGAGGGCGATGGAGAGAGAGCGCGAGTGAGAGAGAGGGCGAGCGAGAGAGAGGGTGAGCGAGATACAGGGTGAGCGAGATACAGGGCGAGCGAGATAGTGGGCGAGCGGGACAGAGGGCGAGGGAGAGAGAGGGCGAGCATTAGAGAGGGCGAGCAGGAGAGAGGGCGAGAGAGAGAGGGCGAGCGAGAGAGAGGACGAGCGAGATAGAGGGCGAGCAGTAGAGAGGGCGAGCAGTAGAGAGGGCGAGCGGGAGAGAGGGCGAGCGAGATAGAGTGCGAGCGAGATAGAGGGCGAGCGAGATAGAGGACGAGCGGGATAGAGTGTGAGCGGGATAGAGGGCGAGGGGGAGAGAGAGGGCGAGGGAGAGAGAGGGCGAGCGAGATAGAGGGCGAGCCGGATAGAGGGCGAGGGAGAGAGAGAGGGCGAGGGAGAGAGAGAGGGCGAGGGAGAGAGAGGGCGAATGAGAGAGTGGGCGAGTGAGAGAGAGGGCGACAATGCGAGTGTTATAGAGGGCGAACGGGAGATAGGGCGAGCGTGAGAGAGGGCGAGTGGGAGAGAGGGCGAGCTGGAGAGAGTGCGAGCTGGAGAGAGGGCGAGTGGGAGAGGGCGCGCGAGATAGAGGGCGCGCGAGATAGAGGGCGCGCGAGATAGAGGGCGCACGAGATAGAGGGCGCGCGAGATGGAGGGCGAGTGGGATAGAGGGTGAGCGGGATAGAGGGCAAGCGGGAGAGAGGGCAAGAGGGAGACAGGGCGAACGGGAGAGAGGGCGAGAGAGAGCGCGAGCAGGAGAGACGGCAAGTGGGAGAGTGGGCAAGAGGGAGAGAGGGCGAGAGTGAGATAGGGCGAAAGGGTGAGAGGGTGAGAGAGAGGGAGAGAGGGCGAGTGGGAGAGAGGGTGAGAGAGAGATAGAGCAAGAGAGAGAAAGGGGGAGGGAAAGAGAGAGGGTGAGAGAAAGAGAGGGGGCAATAGGGAGAGGGCGAGCGAGAAAGAGGGCGAGCGAGAGAGAGGGCGAGCGGGAGAGAGGGCGAGCGGGAAAGAGGGCGAGTGGGTGATAGGGCGAGAGACAGAGGGCGAGAGAGAGAGAGGGCGAGGGAGAGAGAGGGCGAGAGAGAGAGAGGGTGAGGGAGATAGAGGGCGAGCGAGTTACAGGGCGAGCGAGATACAGGGCGAAGGAAATAGAGGGCAAGTGTAAGAGAGGGGGAGCGTAAGAGAGGGCGAGAGGGAGTGAGGGCGAGCGGGAGAAAGGGCGCATGAGAGAGAGAGAGATAGGGCGAGCAGGAGAGAGGGTGAGGGAGAGTGAGGGCGAGCGAGAGAGAGGGCGAGCGAGAGAGAGGGCGAGCGAGAGAGAGGGTGAGCGAGATACAGGGCGAGCGAGATACAGGGCGAGCGAGATACAGGGCGAGCGAGATACAGGGCGAGCGAGATAGAGGGCGAGCGGGAGAGAGGGCGAGGGAGAGAGAGAGGGCGAGGGAGAGAAAGTGCGAGCATGAGAGAGGGCCAGCGAGAGAGATGGCGAGTGAGAGAGAGGACGAGTGAGATAGAGGGCGAGTGAGATAGAGGGCGAGTGGGATAGAGGGCGAGCGAGATAGAGGGCGAGTGGGAGAGAGAGGGTGAGGGAGAGAGAGAGAGGGCGAGTGGGGAGAGGGTGAGCGGGAGAGAGGGCGAGCGAGAGAGAGGGCGAGCGAGATAGAGGGCGAGCGAGATAGAGGGCGAGCGAGATACAGGGCGAGGGAAATAAAGGGCAAGCATAAGAGAGGGCGAGCGTAAGAGAGGGCGAGCGTAAGAGAGGGCGAGAGGGAGTGAGGGCGAGCGGGAGAGAGGGTGCACGAGAGAGAGAGAGATAGGGCGAGCAGGAGAGAGGGCGAGGGAGAGAGAGGGCGAGCGAGAGAGAGGGCGAGCGAGAAAGAGGGTGAGCGAGATACAGGGCGAGCGGGATACAGGGCGAGCGAGATAGAGGGCAAGCGGGACAGAGGGCGAGGGAGAGAGAGAGTGTGAGGAAGAAAGAGAGGGCGAGGGAGAGAGAGGGCGAGCATGAGAGAGGGCGAGCAGTAGAGAGGGCGAGCAGTAGAGAGGGCGAGAGAGAGAGGGCGAGCGAGAGAGAGGACGAGCAAGATAGAGGGCGAGCGAGATAGAGGGTGAGCGGGATAGATGGCGAGCGAGAGAGAGAGGGTGAGGGAGAGAGAGTGGGTGAGGGAGAGAGAGAGGGTGAGGGAGAGAGAGGGCGAATGAGAGAGAGGGAGAGGGAGAGAGAGGGCGAGCGGTAGAGAGGGTGAGTGGGAGAGAGGGCGAGCGGGAGAGAGGGCGAGTGGGAGATAGGGCGAGGGGGAGCGAGGGCGAGGGGGAGACAGGGCAAGCGGGAGAGAGCGCGAGGGGGAGAGGGGGTGAGGGGGAGAGAGGGCGAGCGGGGGAGAGAGGGCGAGCGGGAGAGAGCGTAAGTGGGAGAGAGGGTGAGGGGGAGAGAGGGCGAGGGAGAGAGAGGGCGAGGGAGAGAGAGAGGGAGAGAGAGGGCGAGGGAGAGAGAGGGCGTGGGAGAGAGAGATCGAGGGAGAGAGAGAGTGAGGGAGACAGAGAGGGCGAGTGGGAAAGAGGGCGAGAGAGAGATAGGGCAAGAGAGAGAGAGGAGGAGGGACAGAGAGAGTGCGAGAGAGAGAGGGGCCGTAGAGGGAGGGTGAGTGGGAGAGGGGGCGAAAGAGAGGGCGAGGGAGAGAGAGGGTGAGGGAGAGGGTGAGAGGGTGAGAAAGAGTGCGAGCAGGAGAGAGGGCAAGAGGGAGAGAGGGCGAAAGAGCGAGAGGGTGAGAGAGAGGGAGAGAGGGCGAGTGGGAGAGGGCGAGCGGGGAGAGGGTGAGCGGGAGAGAGGGCGAGCGAGAGAGAGGGGGAGCGGGAGAGTGGGCGAGCGGGAGAGAGGGCGAGAGAGAGAGGGCATGATAGAGAGAGGGCAAGGGAGAGAGAGGGCGAGGGAGAGAAAGGGCGAGGGAGAGAAAGGGCGAGGGAGAGAGAGTGCGAGGGAGACAACAAGGGCGAGAGGGAAAGAGTGCGAGAGGGAGAGAGGGCGAGTGGGAGAGAGGGCAAGAGAGAGATAGGGCAAGAGAGAGAGGGGAGGGAGAGAGAGAGTGTGAGAGAGAGAGGGGCAATAGAGGGAGGGTGAGCAGTAGAGCTGGCAAGGGAGAGAGAGGGTGAGTGAGAGGGCGAGAGGGCAAGAGAGAGGGCGAGCGGGAGAGAGGGCAAGAGGGAGAGAGGGAGAAAGGGAGAGAGGGTGAGAGAGAGGGAGAGAGGGCGAGTGGGAGAGAGGGCGAGCGGGATAGAGGGCAAGGGAGAGAGAGAGGGTGAGGGAGAGAGAGAGGGTGAAGGAGAGAGAGAGGGCGAGGGAGAGAGAGGGCGAGAGGGCGAGAGCTAGAGAGGGCGAACGGGATATAGGGCGAGCGGGAGAGAGGGTGAGAGGGCGAGAGGGTGAGCGGGAGAGAGGGCGAGCGAGATAGAGTGCGAGCGAGATAGAGGGCGAGCGAGATAGAGGACGAGCGGGATAGAGTGTGAGCGGGATAGAGGGCGAGGGGGAGAGAGTGGGTGAGGGAGAGAGAGAGGGCGAGGGAGAGAGAGGGCGAATGAGAGAGGGCGAGGGAGAGAGAGGGCGAGAGGGTGAGCGGTAGAGAGGGCGAGTGGGAGAGAGTGTGAGCGGGAGAGAGGGCGAGTGGGAGATAGGGTGAGTGAGAGAGAGGGCGAGCAGGAGAGAGGGCGAGCAGGAGAGAGGGCGAGCGAGAGAGAGGGTGAGCGAGATACAGGGCGAGCGAGATAGAGCGCGAGCGAGATAGACGGCGAGCGAGATAAGGGTGAGCGAGATAGAGGGCGAGCGAGACAGTGGGCGAGGGAGAGAGAAAGGGTAAGGGAGAAAGAGAGGGCGAGGGAGAGAGAGGGCGAGCATGAGAGAGGGCGACCAGGAGAGAGGGCGAGAGAGAGAGGGCGAGCGAGAGAGAGGACGAGTGAGATAGAGTGCGAGCGAGATAGAGGGCGAGCGGGATAGAGTGTGAGCGGGATAGAGGGTGAGGGGGAGAGAGAGGGCAAGGGAGAGAGAGTGGGTGAGGGAGAGAGAGAGGGCGAGGGAGAGAGAGGGCGAATGAGGGAGAGGGCGAGGGAGAGAGAGGGCGAGCAGTAGAGAGGGCAAGCGGGAGAGAGGGTGAGCAAGATAGAGTGCGAGCGAGATAGAGGGCGAGCGAGATAGAGGACGAGCGGGATAGAGTGTGAGCGGGATAGAGGGCGAGGGGGAGAGAGAGGGCGAGGGAGAGAGAGGGCGAGCGAGATAGAGGGCGAGCCGGATAGAGGGCGAGCCGGATAGAGGGCGAGGGAAAGAGAGAGGGCGAGGGAGAGAGAGAGGGCGAGGGAGAGAGAGGGCGAATGAGAGAGTGGGCGAGTGAGAGAGAGGGCGACAGGGCAAGTGTTATAGAGGGCGAACGGGAGATAGGGCGAGCGTGAGAGAGGGCGAGTGGGAGAGAGGGCAAGCTGGAGAGAGTGCGAGCTGGAGAGAGGGCGAGTGAGAGAGAGCGCGCGAGATAGAGGGCGCGCGAGATAGAGGGCGCGCGAGATAGAGGGCGCGCGAGATAGAGGGCGCGCGAGATGGAGGGCGAGTGGGATAGAGGGCGCGCGAGATGGAGGGCGCGCGAGATGGAGGGTGAGCGGGATAGAGGGCAAGCGGGAGAGAGGGCAAGAGGGAGACAGGGCGAACGGGAGAGAGGGCGAGAGAGAGCGCGAGCAGGAGAGACGGAAAGTGGGAGAGTGGGCAAGAGGGAGAGAGGGTGAAAATGAGATAGGGCGAAAGGGTGAGAGGGTGAGAGAGAGGGAGAGAGGGCGAGTGGGAGAGAGGGTGAGAGAGAGATAGAGCAAGAGAGAGAAAGGGGGAGGGAAAGAGAGAGGGTGAGAGAAAGAGAGGGGGCAATAGGGAGAGGGCGAGCGAGAAAGAGGGCGAGCGAGAGAGAGGGCGAGCGGGAGAGAGGGCGAGCGGGAGAGAGGGCGAGTGGGTGATAGGGCGAGAGACAGAGGGCGAGAGAGAGAGAGGGCGAGGGAGAGAGAGGGCGAGAGAGAGAGAGGGTGAGGGAGATAGAGGGCGAGCGAGTTACAGGGCGAGCGAGATACAGGGCGAAGGAAATAGAGGGCAAGTGTAAGAGAGGGGGAGCGTAAGAGACGGCGAGAGGGAGTGAGGGCGAGCGGGAGAAAGGGCGCATGAGAGAGAGAGAGATAGGGCGAGCAGGAGAGAGGGCGAGGGAGAGTGAGGGCGAGCGAGAGAGAGGGCGAGCGAGAGAGAGGGCAAGCGAGAGAGAGGGTGAGCGAGATACAGGGCGAGCGAGATACAGGGCGAGCGAGATACAGGGCGAGCGAGATAGAGGGCAAGCGGGACAGAGGGCGAGGGAGAGAGAGAGGGCGAGGGAGAGAAAGTGCGAGCATGAGAGAGGGCCAGCGAGAGAGATGGCGAGCGAGAGAGAGGACGAGTGAGATAGAGGGCGAGTGAGATAGAGGGCGAGTGGGATAGAGGGCGAGCGAGATAGAGGGCGAGTGGGAGAGAGAGGGTGAGGGAGAGAGAGAGGGCGAGCGGGGAGAGGGTGAGCGGGAGAGAGGGCGAGCGAGAGAGAGGGCGAGCGAGATAGAGGGCGAGCGAGATACAGGGCGAGCGAGATACAGGGCGAGGGAAATAGAGGGCAAGCATAAGAGAGGGCGAGCGTAAGAGAGGGCGAGCGTAAGAGAGGGCGAGAGGGAGTGAGGGCGAGCGGGAGAGAGGGTGCACGAGAGAGAGAGAGATAGGGCGAGCAGGAGAGAGGGCGAGGGAGAGAGAGGGCAAGCGAGAGAGAGGGCGAGCGAGAAAGAGGGTGAGCGAGATACAGGGCGAGCGGGATACAGGGCGAGCGAGATAGAGGGCAAGCGGGACAGAGGGCGAGGGAGAGAGAGAGTGTGAGGAAGAAAGAGAGGGCGAGGGAGAGAGAGGGCGAGCATGAGAGAGGGCGAGCAGTAGAGAGGGCGAGCAGTAGAGAGGGCGAGCAGTAGAGAGGGCGAGAGAGAGAGGGCGAGCGAGAGAGAGGACGAGCAAGATAGAGGGCGAGCGAGATAGAGGGTGAGCGGGATAGATGGCGAGCGAGAGAGAGAGGGTGAGGGAGAGAGAGTGGGTGAGGGAGAGAGAGAGGGTGAGGGAGAGAGAGGGCGAATGAGAGAGAGGGTGAGGGAGAGAGAGGGCGAGCGGTAGAGAGGGCGAGTGGGAGAGAGGGCGAGCGGGAGAGAGGGCGAGTGGGAGATAGGGCGAGGGGGAGCGAGGGCGAGGGGGAGACAGGGCAAGCGGGAGAGAGCGCGAGGGGGAGAGGGGGTGAGGGGGAGCGAGGGCGAGGGGGAGACAGGGCAAGCGGGAGAGAGCGCGAGGGGGAGAGGGGGTGAGGGGGAGAGAGGGCGAGCGGGAGAGAGGGCGAGCGGGAGAGAGCGTAAGTGGGAGATAGGGTGAGGGGGAGAGAGGGCGAGGGAGAGAGAGGGCGAGGGAGAGAGAGAGGGGGAGAGAGAGATCGAGGGAGAGAGAGGGCGTGGGAGAGAGAGATCGAGGGAGAGAGAGAGTGAGGGAGACAGAGAGGGCGAGTGGGAAAGAGGGCGAGAGAGAGATAGGGCAAGAGAGAGAGAGGAGGAGGGACAGAGAGAGTGCGAGAGAGAGAGGGGCAATAGAGGGAGGGTGAGTGGGAGAGGGGGCGAAAGAGAGGGCGAGGGAGAGAGAGGGTGAGGGAGAGGGTGAGAGGGCGAGAAAGAGTGCGAGCAGGAGAGAGGGCAAGAGGGAGAGAGGGCGAAAGAGCGAGAGGGTGAGAGAGAGGGAGAGAGGGCGAGTGGGAGAGGGCGAGCGGGGAGAGGGTGAGCGGGAGAGAGGGCGAGCGAGAGAGAGGGGGAGCGGGAGAGTGGGCGGGCGGGAGAGAGGGCGAGAGAGAGAGGGCATGATAGAGAGAGGGCAAGGGAGAGAGAGGGCAAGGGAGAGAGAGGGCGAGGGAGAGAAAGGGCGAGGGAGAGAAAGGGCGAGGGAGAGAGAGTGCGAGGGAGACAACAAGGGCGAGAGGGAGAGAGTGCGAGAGGGAGAGAGGGCGAGTGGGAGAGAGGGCAAGAGAGAGATAGGGCAAGAGAGAGAGGGGAGGGAGAGAGAGAGTGTGAGAGAGAGAGGGGCAATAGAGGGAGGGTGAGCAGTAGAGCTGGCAAGGGAGAGAGAGGGTGAGTGAGAGGGCAAGAGGGCAAGAGAGAGGGCGAGCGGGAGAGAGGGCAAGAGGGAGAGAGGGAGAAAGGGAGAGAGGGTGAGAGAGAGGGAGAGAGGGCGAGTGGGAGAGAGGGCGAGCGGGATAGAGGGCAAGGGAGAGAGAGAGGGTGAGGGAGAGAGAGAGGGTGAAGGAGAGAGAGAGGGTGAAGGAGAGAGAGGGCGAGAGGGCGAGAGCTAGAGAGGGCGAGCGGGATATAGGGCGAGCGGGAGAGAGGGTGAGAGGGCGAGAGGGTGAGCGGGAGAGAGGGTGAGCTGGAGAGAGTGCGAGCGAGATAGAGGGCGAGCGAGATAGAGGGCGAGCGAGATAGAGGGCGAGCGAGATAGAGGGCGAGCGAGATAGAGGGCAAGCGGGATAGAGGTCGATCAGGATAGAGGTCAAGTGGGATAGAGGGCAAGCGGGAGAGAGTCCGAGCGGGAGAGAGGGCGAGGGGGAGAGAGGGCAAACAGGAAAGAGGGTGAGCGAGAGAGAGGGTGAGGGGGAGAGAGGGCGAGGGGGAGAGAGGGCGAGCGGGAGAGAGGGTGAGCAGGTGATAGGGCAAGAGACAGAGGGCGAGAGAGAGAGGGCGAGAGAGAGAGAGGGCGAGAGAGAGAGGGCGAGAGAGAGAGGGCGAGGGAGAGAGAGGTCAAGGGTGAGAGGGGGCGAGGGAGAGAGAGGGCGAGGGAGAGAGAGGGCGAGGGAGAGAGAGGCAATAGAGGGATGGTGAGCGGGAGAGGGGGCGAAAGAGAGGGCGAGGGAGAGAGTGAGTGAGAGGGCGAGAGGGCAAGAAAGAGTGCGAGTGGGAGAGAGGGCAAGAGGGAGAGAGAGCAAGAGGGAGAGAGGGCGAAAGGGTGAGAGGGGGAGAGAGGGGGAGCGAAGGTGAGTGGGAGAGGGGGAGGGAAAGAGAGAGGGCGAGAGAAGGGGCAATAGAGGGAGGGTGAGAGGGAGAGGGCGTGAAAGAGAGGGCGAGGGAGAGAGAGAGAGCAATGCAGAGGGAGAGAGAGGACGCACGGGAGAGCAGGAGAGTGGGAGTGAGTCTGAGCGGGAGTGAGGGCGAGCAGGATAGAGGGCGAGCGGGATAGAGGGCGAGCGGGATAGAGGGTGAGTGAGAGAGAGGGTGAGGGAGAGAGAGAGGGTGAGGGAGAGAGAGAGGGCGAGGGAGAGAGAGAGGGCGAGGGAGAGAGAGAGGGTGAACGGGAGAGAGGGTGAGCGGGATAGAGGGTGAGGGAGAGAGAGAGGGCGAGGGAGAGAGAGAGACCGAGGGAGAGAGTGTGGGCGAACGGGAGAGAGGGTGAGCAGGATAGAGGGCGAGCGGGATAGAGGGCGAGCGGGATAGAGGGCGAGCGGGATAGAGGCCGAGTGAGAGAGAGGGTGAGGGAGAGAGAGAGGGCGAGGGAGAGAGAGAGGGCGAGGGAGAGAGAGGGCGAGGGAGAGAGAGAGGGCGGGGAAGAGAGAGGGCGAGGGAGAGAGAGAGGGTGAAGGAGAGAGAGGGCGAGGGAGCGAGATAGAGCGAGGGAGAGAGTGTGGGCGAACGGGAGAGAGGGTAAGCGGGATAGAGGGCGAGTGGGATAGAGGGCGAGCAGGATAGAGGGCGAGCGGGATAGAGGGTGAGGGAGAGAGAGAGGGCGAGGGAGAGAGCGATGGAGAGAGTGTGGGCGAACGGGAGAGAGGGTGAGCGGGAGAGAGGGCGAGCGGGAGAGAGGGCGAGCGAGAGAGAGGGCGAGTGAGAGAGAGGGTGAGGGGGAGAGAGGGCAAGGGGGAGAGAAGGCAAGGGGGAAAGAGGGCAAACAGGAGAGAGGGCAAACGGGAGAGACGGTGAACGGGAAAGAAGGCGAACGGGAGAGAGGGCGAGCAGGAGAGAGGGCGAGGGGGAGAGAGAGTGAGGGGAGAGAGGGCGAGCGAGAGAGAGGGCGAGCGAGTGAGAGGGCGAGTGAGAAACAGGGCGAGCGATGAGAGGGCGAGTGAGAGAGGGGGGAGCGATGAGAGGGCGAGCGAGAGAGAGGGCGAGCGAGAGAGAGGGCGAGCACGGGAGATGGCGAGTGAGAGAAACGGCGAGCGAGAGAGAGGACGAGCGAAATAGAGGACGAGTTAGATAGAGGATGAGCGTGATAGAGGGCGAGCGGGTGAGAGGGCGAGGGAGAGAGAGAGGGCGAGGGAGAGAGAGGGCAAGTGGGAGGGAGGGCGAGCAGGAGGGAGGGCGAGCAGGAGAGAGGGTGAGCGGAGAGAGGGCGAGCGGGAGCGTGGGCGAGAGGGAGAGAGGGCGAGAGAGAGAGAGGGTGAGCGGAGAGAGGGCGAGTGGGAGAGTGGGCGAGAGGGAGAGAGGGCGTGCGGGAGAGATGGCGAGTGGGAGAGAGGGCCAGCGGGAGGGAGGGTGAGCAGGGAGAGGGCGAGCAGGAGACAGGGTGAACGGGAGAGTGGGCGAGAGGAAGAGAGGGCGTGCGGGAGAGATGGCGAGCGGGAGAGAGGGCGAGCGGGGAGAGGGCGAGCAGGAGAGAGGGCAAGCGGGAGAGAGGGCAAGCGGGAGAGAGGGTGAGAGGGAGAGAGGGTGAGCGGGAGGGAAGGCGAATGGGAGGGAGGGCGAACGGGAGAGAGGGCGAGAGAGAGCGCGAGCAGGAGAGAGGGCAAGAGGGAGAGAGGGCGAGAGTGAGATAGGGCGAAAGGGTGAGAGGGTGAGAGAGAGGGAGAGAGGGCGAGTGGGAGAGAGGGTGAGAGAGAGATAGAGCAAGAGAGAGCGAGGGGGAGGGAAAGAGAGAGGGCGAGAATAGAGAGGGGGCAATAGGGAGAGGGCGAGCGAGAAAGAGGGCGAGCGAGAGAGAGGGCGAGCGGGAGAAAGGGCGAGCGGGAGAGAGGGCGAGCGGGTGATAGGGCAAGAGACAGAGGGCGAGAGAGAGAGAGGGCAAGAGAGAG
This sequence comes from Carcharodon carcharias, assembly GCF_017639515.1. NCBI lineage: Eukaryota > Metazoa > Chordata > Chondrichthyes > Lamniformes > Lamnidae > Carcharodon > Carcharodon carcharias. The sequence continues at coordinate 6,145,322 of NC_054493.1, read as the reverse complement.
AGAGGGCGAGGGAGAGAGAGGCCGAGGGAGAGAGAGGGTGAGGGAGAGAGAGGGCGAGCGAGAGAGAGGGCGAGCGAGAGAGGGCGAGCCAGATAGAGGGCGAGGGAGAGAGAGAGGGTGAGGGAGAGAGAGAGGGCGAGGGAGAGAGAGGGCGAATGAGAGAGAGGGCGAGGGAGAGAGAGGGCGAGGGAGAGAGAGGGCGACAGGGCGAGTGTTAGAGAGGGCGAACGGGAGATAGGGCGAGAATGAGAGAGAGCGAGTGGGAGAGAGGGCGAGCTGGAGAGAGTGCGAGCTGGAGAGAGGGCGAGTGAGAGAGGGCACGCGAGATAGAGGGCGCGCGAGATAGAGGACGCGCGAGATAGAGGGCGCGCGAGATACAGGGTGCACGAGATAGAGGGCGCGCGAGATGGAGGGCGAGCGGGATAGAGGGTGAGCGGGATAGAGGGCGAGGAAGAGAGAGAGGGCAAGGGGGAGAGAGAGGGCGAGGGAGAGAGAGAGAGAGCGAGGGAGAGAGAGAGGGCAAGGGAGAGAGAGAGAGCGAGGGAGAGAGTGTGGGCGAACGGGAGAGAGGGTGAGCGGGAGAGAGGGCAAGCGGGAGAGAGGGCGAGTGAGAGAGAGGGCGAGTGAGAGAGATGGCGAGGGGGAGAGATGGCGAGGGGGAAAGAGGGCAAATGGGAGAGAGGGCAAACGGGAGAGACGGCGAACGGGAAAGAAGGCGAACGGGAGAGAGGGCGAGCGGGAGAGAGAGTGAGGGGGAGAGAGGGCGAGCGAGTGAGAGGGCGAGCGAGAAACAGGGCGAGCGAGAAAGAGGGCGAGCGAGAGAGAGGGCGAGCGATGAGAGGGCGAGCGAGAGAGAGGGCAAGCACGGGAGATGGCGAGCGAGAGAGACGGCGAGCGAGAGAGAAGACGAGCGAGATAGAGGACGAGCGAGATAGAGGACGAGCGAGATAGAGGACGAGTGAGATAGAGGACGAGCGTGATAGAGGACGAGCGTGATAGAGAGTGAGCGGGTGAGAGGGCGACGGAGAGAGAGAGGGCGAGGGAGAGAGAGGGCAAGTGGGAGGGAAGGTGAGCAGGACAGAGGGCAAGCGGGGAGTGGGCGAGCGGGAGAGTGGGCGAGAGGGAGAGAGGGCAGGCGGGAGAGAGGGCCAGTGGGAGGGAGGGCAAGCGGGGAGAGGGTGAGCAGGAGAGAGGGCGAGCGGGAGAGTGGGTGAGAGGGAGAGAGGGAGTGCGGGAGAGTGGGCGAGAGGGAGAGAGGGAGTGCGGGAGAGATGGCGAGCGGGAGAGAGGGCGAGCGGGGAGAGGGTGAGCAGGAGAGAGTGCAAGCTGGAGAGAGGGCGAGCGAGAGAGGGCACGCGAGATAGAGGGCCCGCGAGATAGAGGGCGCGCGAGATAGAGGGCGCACGAGATAGAGGGGCGCGCGAGATAGAGGGCGCGCGAGATGGAGGGCGAACGGGATAGAGGGTGAGCGGGATAGAGGGCGAGAAGAGAGAGAGGGCAAGGGGAGAGAGAGGGCGAGGGAGAGAGAGAGCGCGAGGGAGATAGAGAGGGCAGGGGAGAGAGAGAGAGGCGAGGGAGAGAGTGTGGGCGAACGGGAGAGAGGGTGAGCGGGAGAGAGGGCAAGCGGGAGAGAGGGTGAGTGAGAGAGAGGGCGAGGGGGAGAGATGGCGAGGTGGAGAGATGGCGAGGGGGAAAGAGGGCAAACGGGAGAGAGGGCGAACGGGAGAGAGGGTGAGCGGGAGAGAGGGCAAGCGGGAGAGAGGGTGAGTGAGAGAGAGGGCGAGGGGGAGAGATGGCGAGGTGGAGAGATGGCGAGGGGGAAAGAGGGCAAACGGGAGAGAGGGCGAACGGGAGAGACGGCGAACGGGAAAGAAGGCGAACGGGAGAGAGGGCGAGCGGGAGAGAGGGCGAGCGGGAGAGAGGGCGAGCGGGAGAGAGAGTGAGGGGGAGAGAGGGCGAGCGAGTGAGAGGGCGAGCGAGAAACAGGGCGAGCGAGAGAGGGCGAGCCAGATAGAGGGCAAGGGGGAGAGAGAGGGCGAGGGAGAGAGAGAGAGAGCGAGGGAGAGAGAGAGGGCAAGGGAGAGAGAGAGAGCGAGGGAGAGAGTGTGGGCGAACGGGAGAGAGGGTGAGCGGGAGAGAGGGCAAGCAGGAGAGAGGGCGAGTGAGAGAGAGGGCGAGTGAGAGAGATGGCGAGGGGGAGAGATGGCGAGGGGGAAAGAGGGCAAATGGGAGAGAGGGCAAACGGGAGAGACGGCGAACGGGAAAGAAGGCGAACGGGAGAGAGGGCGAGCGGGAGAGAGAGTGAGGGGGAGAGAGGGCGAGCGAGTGAGAGGGCGAGCGAGAAACAGGGCGAGCGAGAAAGAGGGCGAGCGAGAGAGAGGGCGAGCGATGAGAGGGCGAGCGAGAGAGAGGGCAAGCACGGGAGATGGCGAGCGAGAGAGACGGCGAGCGAGAGAGAAGACGAGCGAGATAGAGGACGAGCGAGATAGAGGACGAGTGAGATAGAGGACGAGCGTGATAGAGGACGAGCGTGATAGAGAGTGAGCGGGTGAGAGGGCGACGGAGAGAGAGAGGGCGAGGGAGAGAGAGGGCAAGTGGGAGGGAAGGTGAGCAGGACAGAGGGCAAGCGGGGAGTGGGCGAGCGGGAGAGTGGGCGAGAGGGAGAGAGGGCGGGCGGGAGAGAGGGCCAGTGGGAGGGAGGGCAAGCGGGGAGAGGGTGAGCAGGAGAGAGGGCGAGCGGGAGAGTGGGTGAGAGGGAGAGAGGGAGTGCGGGAGAGTGGGCGAGAGGGAGAGAGGGAGTGCGGGAGAGATGGCGAGCGGGAGAGAGGGCGAGCGGGGAGAGGGTGAGCAGGAGAGAGTGCAAGCTGGAGAGAGGGCGAGCGAGAGAGGGCACGCGAGATAGAGGGCCCGCGAGATAGAGGGCGCGCGAGATAGAGGGCGCACGAGATAGAGGGCGCGCGAGATAGAGGGCGCGCGAGATGGAGGGCGAACGGGATAGAGGGTGAGCGGGATAGAGGGCGAGGAAGAGAGAGAGGGCAAGGGGGAGAGAGAGGGCGAGGGAGAGAGAGAGCGCGAGGGAGATAGAGAGGGCAGGGGAGAGAGAGAGAGCGAGGGAGAGAGTGTGGGCGAACGGGAGAGAGGGTGAGCGGGAGAGAGGGCAAGCGGGAGAGAGGGTGAGTGAGAGAGAGGGCGAGGGGGAGAGATGGCGAGGTGGAGAGATGGCGAGGGGGAAAGAGGGCAAACGGGAGAGAGGGCGAACGGGAGAGACGGCGAACGGGAAAGAAGGCGAGCGGGAGAGAGGGCGAGCGGGAGAGAGGGCGAGCGGGAGAGAGAGTGAGGGGGAGAGAGGGCGAGCGAGTGAGAGGGCGAGCGAGAAACAGGGCGAGCGAGAAAGAGGGCGAGCGAGAGAGAGGGCGAGCGAGAGAGAGGGCAAGTGAGGGAGAGGGCGAGCGAGAGAGAGGACGAGTGAGATAGAGGACGAGCGTGATAGAGGGTGAGCGGGTGAGAGGGCGAGGGAGAGAGAGAGGGCGAGGGAGAGAGAGGGCAAGTGGGAGGGAGGGGGAGCAGGAGAGAGGGCGAGCGGGGAGAGGGCGAGCGGGGAGAGGGCGAGCAGGAGAGAGGGCAAGTGGGAGAGAGGGCGAGAGGGAGAGAGGGCTTGCGGGAGAGATGGAGAGTGGGAGAGAGGTTGAGCGGGAGGGAGGGTGAATGGGAGAGAGGGCGAGAGAGAGTGCGAGTGGGAGAGAGGGCAAGTGGGAGAGAGGGCAAGAGGGAGAGAGGGCAAGAGGGAGAGAGGGCGAAAGGGTGAGTGGGGGAGAGAGGAGGAGCGAAGGTGAGTGGGAGAGGGTGAGAGAGAGAGGGGAGGGAAAGAGAGAGGGCGAGAGAGAGGGGGCACTAGTGGGAGGGTGAGAGGGAAAGGGCGCGAAAGAGAGGGCGAGGGAGAGAGAGGGCAATGCAGAGGGAGAGAGAGGGTGTGCAGGAGAGCAGGTGAGTGGGAGTGAGGGTGAGCGGGAGTGAGGGCGAGCAGGATAGAGGGCGAGCGGGATAGAGGACGAGCGGGATAGAGGGCGAGCGGGATAGAGGGCGAGCGGGATAGAGGGCGAGCGGGATAGAGGGCGAGCGGGATAGAGGGCGAGCAGGATAGAGGGCGAGCGGGAGAGAGGTTGAGGGAGAGAGAGGGTGAGGGAGAGAGAGAGGGCGAGGGTGCGAGAGAGGGCGAGGGAGAGAGAGGGCGAGGGAGAGAGAGAGGGCAAGGGAGAGAGAGGGAGAATGAGAGAGAGGGCGAGGGAGAAAGAGGTTGAGAGGGCGAGTGGGAGCGAGGGTGAGCGGGAGAGAGGCCGAGCGGGTGAGAGGGCGAGCGGGAGAGAGGGCGAGTTGGAGAGAGGGCAAGGGAGAGAGAGAGGGTGAGCGGGAGAGAGAGCGAGCGGGGAGAGGGCAAGCGGGGAGAGAGGGCGAGCAGGAGATAGGGCGAGGGGGGAGAGTGGGCAAGGGAGAGAGAGGGCGAGGGAGAGAGAGGGCAAGGGAGAGAGAGAGAGCGGGCGAGGGAGAGAGAGGGCAAGGGAGAGAGATAGTGAGGGAGACAGTGAGGGCGAGTGGGAGAGAGGGAGAGAGGGTGAGAGAGAGATAGGGCAAGAGAGAGAGGGGGGGGAGGGAGAGAGAGGACGAATGAGAGAGAGGGCGAGGGAGAGAGAGGGAGAGAGGGCGAGCGGGAGAGAGGGCGAGTGGGAGAGAGGGCGAGCGGGAGAGAGGGCGAGGGGGAGAGAGGGCGAGGGGGAGAGAGGGCGAGCGGGAGGGAGGGCGAGCGGGTGATAGGGCAAGAGGCAGAGGGCGAGAGAGAGAGAGGGCGAGAGAGAGAGAGAGGGCGAGAGAGAGAGTGGGTGAGGGAGAGAGAGGGCAAGGGAGAGAGAGAGGGCGAGAGGGAAAGAGGGAGAGAAGGAGAGAGGGTGAGAGAGAGATAGGGCAAGAGAGAGAGAGGAGGAGGGAGAGAGTGAGTGCGAGAGAGAGAGGGGCAATAGAGGGATGGTGAGTGGGAGAGGGGGTGAAAGAGAGGGCGAGGGAGAGAGAGAGTGAGTGTGAGGGCGAGAGGGTGAGAAAGAGTGCGAATGGGAGAGAGGGCAAGAGGGAGAGAAGGCAAAAGGGTGAGAGGGGGAGAGAGGGGGAGCGAAGGTGAGTGGGAGAGGGTGAGAGAGAGAGGGGAGGGAAAGAGAGAGGGCAAGAGAGAGGGGGCACTAGAGGGAGGGTGAGAGGGAAAGGGCGCGAAAGAGAGGGCGAGGGAGAGAGAGGGCAATGCAGAGGGAGAGAGAGGGTGTGCAGGAGAGCAGGTGAGTGGGAGTGAGGGTGAGCGGGAGTGAGGGCGAGCAGGATAGAGGGCGAGCGGGATAGAGGACGAGCGGGATAGAGGGCGAGCGGGATAGAGGGCGAGCGGGATAGAGGGCGAGCGGGATAGAGGGCGAGCGGGATAGAGGGCGAGCAGGATAGAGGGCGAGCGGGAGAGAGGTTGAGGGAGAGAGAGGGTGAGGGAGAGAGAGAGGGCGAGGGTGCGAGAGAGGGCGAGGGAGAGAGAGGGCGAGGGAGAGAGAGAGGGCAAGGGAGAGAGAGGGAGAATGAGAGAGAGGGCGAGGGAGAAAGAGGTTGAGAGGGCGAGTGGGAGCGAGGGTGAGCGGGAGAGAGGGCGAGCGAGAGAGAGGGCGAGAGGGAGAGAGGGCGAGGGGGAGAGAGGGTGAGGGGGAGAGAGGGCGAGCGGGAGAGAGGGCGAGCGGGAGAGAGGGCGAGCGGGAGAGAGGGCGAGCAGGAGATAGGGCGAGGGGGAGAGTGGGCAAGGGAGAGAGAGGGCGAGGGAGAGAGAGGGCAAGGGAGAGAGAGAGAGCGGGCGAGGGAGAGAGAGGGCAAGGGAGAGAGATAGTGAGGGAGACAGTGAGGGCGAGTGGGAGAGAGGGAGAGAGGGTGAGAGAGAGATAGGGCAAGAGAGAGAGGGGGGAGGGAGAGAGAGGACGAATGAGAGAGAGGGCGAGGGAGAGAGAGGGAGAGAGGGCGAGCGGGAGAGAGGGCGAGTGGGAGAGAGGGCGAGCGGGAGAGAGGGCGAGGGGGAGAGAGGGCGAGGGGGAGAGAGGGCGAGCGGGAGGGAGGGCGAGCGGGTGATAGGGCAAGAGGCAGAGGGCGAGAGAGAGAGAGGGCGAGAGAGAGAGAGAGGGCGAGAGAGAGAGTGGGTGAGGGAGAGAGAGGGCAAGGGAGAGAGAGAGGGCGAGAGGGAAAGAGGGAGAGAAGGAGAGAGGGTGAGAGAGAGATAGGGCAAGAGAGAGAGAGGAGGAGGGAGAGAGTGAGTGCGAGAGAGAGAGGGGCAATAGAGGGATGGTGAGTGGGAGAGGGGGTGAAAGAGAGGGCGAGGGAGAGAGAGAGTGAGTGTGAGGGCGAGAGGGTGAGAAAGAGTGCGAATGGGAGAGAGGGCAAGAGGGAGAGAAGGCAAAAGGGTGAGAGGGGGAGAGAGGGGGAGCGAAGGTGAGTGGGAGAGGGTGAGAGAGAGAGGGGAGGGAAAGAGAGAGGGCAAGAGAGAGGGGGCACTAGAGGGAGGGTGAGAGGGAGAGGGCGCGAAAGAGAGGGCGTGGGAGAGAGAGGGCAATGCAGAGGGAGAGAGAGGGTGCACAGGAGAGCAGGTGAGTGGTAGTGAGGGTGAGCGGGAGTGAGGGCGAGCGGGATAGAGGGCGAGCGGAATAGAGGGCGAGCGTGATAGAGGGCGAGCGGGATAGAGGGCGAGCGGGATAGAGGGCGAGCGGGATAGAGGGCGAGCGGGAGAGAGGGTGAGGGAGAGAGAGGGTGAGGGAGAGAGAGAGGGCGAGGGTGCGAGAGAGGGCGAGGGAGAGAGAGGGCGAGGGAGAGAGAGAGGGCAAGGGAGAAAGAGGGTGAGAGGGCGAGTGGGAGCGAGGGTGAGCGGGAGAGAGGGCGAGTGAGAGAGAGGGCGAGAGGGAGAGAGGGCGAGGGGGAGAGAGGGCGAGGGGGAGAGAGGGCGAGCGGGAGAGAGGGCGAGCGGGAGAGAGGGCGAGTGGGAGAGAGGGCGAGCGGGAGAGAGGGCGAGCGGGAGAGAGGGCGAGCGGGAGAGAGGTCGAGCAGGAGATAGGGCGAGGGGGAGAGAGGGCGAGGGGGAGAGAGGGCGAGGGAGAGAGAGGGCGAGGGAGAGAGAGTGCGAGGGAGAGAGAGGGCAAGGGAGAGAGAGTGGGCGAGGGAGAGAGAGGGCAAGGGAGAGAGATAGTGAGGGAGACAGTGAGGGCGAGTGGGAGAGAGGGAGAGAGGGCGAGAGAGAGATAGGGCAAGAGAGAGAGAGGGGGAGGGAGAGAGAGAGTGCAAGAGAGAGAGGGGCAATAGAGGGAGGGTGAGCGGGAGAGGGGGTGAAAGAGAGGGCGAGGGAGAGAGAGGGTGAGTGAGAGGGTGAGAGGGCGAGAAAGAGCGCAAGCGGGAGAGAGGGCAAGAGGGAGAGAGGGCGAAAAGGTGAGAGGACGAGCGGGAGAGAGGACGAGCGGGAGAGAGGGCGAGCGGGAGAGAGGGCGAGCGGGAGAGAGGGTGAGCGGAAGAGAGGGTGAGTGGGAGAGAGGTCGAGAGAGAGAGGGCGAGAGGGAGAGAGGGCGAGTGGGAGAGAGGGAGAGAGGGCGAGAGAGAGATAGGGCAAGAGAGAGAGAGGGGGAGGGAGAGAGAGAGTGCAAGAGAGAGAGGGGCAATAGAGGGAGGGTGAGCGGGAGAGGGGGTGAAAGAGAGGGCGAGGGAGAGAGAGGGTGAGTGAGAGGGTGAGAGGGCGAGAAAGAGCGCAAGCGGGAGAGAGGGCAAGAGGGAGAGAGGGCGAAAAGGTGAGAGGACGAGCGGGAGAGAGGACGAGCGGGAGAGAGGGCGAGCGGGAGAGAGGGCGAGCGGGAGAGAGGGCGAGCGGGAGAGAGGGTGAGCGGAAGAGAGGGTGAGTGGGAGAGAGGTCGAGAGAGAGAGGGCGAGAGGGAGAGAGGGCGAGGGAGAGAGAGTGCAAGGGAGAGGGGGCGAGGGAGAGAGAGCGAGGGAGACAGCGAAGGCGAGAGGGAGAGAGGGCGAGAGGGAGAGAGGGCGAGTGGGAGATAGGGTGAGGGGGAGAGGGTGAGGGAGAGAGAGAGAGGGAGAGAGAGAGGGCGAGGGAGAGAGAGGGCAAGGGAGAGAGAGAGGGCGAGGGAGAGATAGGGCAAGAGAGAGAGAGGAGGAGGGAGAGAGAGTGCGAGAGAGAGAGAGGGGCAATAGAGGGAGGGTGAGCTGGAGAGGGTGCGAAAGTGAGAGCGAGGGAGAGAGAGGGTGAGTGAGAAGGCGAGAGGGCGAGAAAGTGTGTGAGCGGGAGAGAGGGCAAGAGGGAGAGAGGGCGAAAGAGTGAGAGGGTGAGAGAGAAGGAGAGAGGGCGAGTGGGGAAAGGGCGAGCGGGAGAGAGGGCGAGCGGGAGAGAGAGCGAGAGAGAGAGGGCGAGAGGGAGAGGGCGAGAGGGAGAGTGTGAGGGAGAGAGAGTGCAAGGGAGAGGGGGCGAGGGAGAGAGAGAGCAAGGGAGACAGCGAGGGCAAGAGGGAGAGAGGGGGAGAGGGCGAGAGGCAGAGAGGGTGAGAGGGAGAGAGGGCGAGTGGGAGAGAGGGCGAGAGAGAAATAGGGCAAGAGGGAGAGGGGGAGGGAGAGAGAGAGTGCGAGACAGAGGGGCAATAGAGTGAGGGTGAGCGGGAGAGGGGACGAGGGAGAGAGAGGGTGAGTGAGAGGGCGAGAGCGCGAGAGAGAGGGCGAGCGGGAGAGAGGGCAAGAGGGAGAGAGGGCGAAAGGGAGAGAGGGCGAAAGGGTGAGAGGGTGAGAGAGAGGGAGAGAGGGTGAGTGGGAGAGAGGGCAAGAGAGAGAGGGGGCAATAGAGGGAGGGTGAGAGGGAGAGGGCGCGAAAGAGAGGGCGAGGGAGAGAGAGAGAGCAATGCAGAGGGAGAGAGAGGGCAAGGGAGAGGGAGAGAGAGAGGACGCATGGGAGAGCAGGCGAGTGGGAGTGAGGGTGAGCGAGAGAGAGGGCAAACGAGAGAGAGGGCGAGCGAGAGAGAGGGCGAGCGAGAGAGAGGGCGAGCGAGAGAGAGGGCGAGCGAGAGAGAGGGCGAGCGAGAGAGAGGGCGAGCGAGATCGAGGGCGAGCGAGATCGAGGGCGAGCGAGATAGAGGGCGAGCCGGATAGAGGGTGAGCGGGATAGAGGGCGAGCAGGATAGAGAGCGAGGGAGAGAGAGATGGTGAGAGGGAGAGAGAGGGCAAGGGAGAAAGAGAGGGCGAGGGAGAGAGGGCGAATGAGAGAGAGGGCAAGGGAGAGAGAGGGTGAGCGGGAGAGAGGGCGAGCGAGATAGATGGCGAGCGAGATAGATGGTGAGCGAGATAGAGGGTGAGCGAGATAGAGGGCGAGCGAGAAAGAGGTCGAGCGAGAAACAGTTCGAGCGGGATAGACGTCGAGCGGGATAGAGGTCGAGCGGGATGGAGGACGAGGGAGAGAGAGAGGGTGAGGGAGAGAGTGAGGGCGAGGGAGAGAGAGAGGGCGAGGGAGAGAGAGATGGCGGGGAGAGAGAGGGCGAATGAGAGAGAGGGCGAGGGAGAGAGAGAGTGAAAGAGAGGGCAAGAGGGAGAGAGGGCAAGAGGGAGAGAGGGCGAAATGGTGAGAGGGGGAGAGAGGGGGAGTGAGGGTGAGTGGGAGAGGGTGAGAGAGAGAGGGGGAGGGAAAGAGCAAGGGCGAGAGAGAGGGGCAATAGAGGGAGTTTGAGAGGGAGAGGGCGTGAAAGAGAGGGCGAGGGAGAGAGAGAGCAATGCAGAGGGAGAGAGAGGGCGCGCGGGAGAGCAGGCGAGTGGGAGTGAGGGTGAGCGGGAGTGAGGGCGAGTGGGAGAGAGGGAGAGAGGGAGAGAGGGTGAGAGAGAGATAGGGCAAGAGAGAGAGAGGTGGAGGGTGAGAGTGAGTGCGAGAGAGAGAGGGGCAATAGAGGGCTGGTGAGCGGGAGAGGGGGTGAAAGAGAGGGCGAGGGAGAGAGAGAGTGAGTGAGAGGGCGAGAGGGCGAGAACGAGTTCGAGTGGGAGAGTGGGCAAGAGGGAGAGAGGGCAAAAGGGTGAGAGGGGGAGAGAGGGGGAGCGACGGTGAGTGGGAGAGGGTGAGAGAGAGAGGGGGAGGGAAAGAGAGAGGGTGAGAGAGGGGGGCAATAGAGGGAGGGTGAGAGGGAGAGGGCGCGACAGAGAGGGCGAGGGAGAGAGAGGGCAATGCAGAGGGAGAGAGAGGGTGCGCAGGAGAGCAGGTGAGTGGGAGTGAGGGTGAGCGGGAGTGGGGGCGAGCGGGATAGAGGGCGAGCGGGATAGAGGGCAAGCGGGATAGAGGGCGAGGGAGAGAGAGGGAGAATGAGAGAGAGGGCGAGGGAGAGAGAGGGTGAGTGGAAGAGAGGGTGAGTGGGAGAGAGGGCGAGCGGGAGAGAGGGTGAGCGGAAGAGAGAGTGCAAGGGAGAGGGGGCGAGGGAGAGAGAGAGCGAGGGAGACAGCGAAGGCGAGAGGGAGAGAGGGCAAGTGGGAGATAGGGTGAGGGGGAGAGAGGGCGAGGGAGAGAGAGAGAGAGGGAGAGAGAGAGGGCGAGGGAGAGAGAGACAAGGGAGAGAGAGAGGGCGAGGGAGAGAGAGGGAGAATGAGAGAGAGGGCGAGGGAGAGAGAGGATGAGAGGGAGAGAGGGCGAGAGGGAGAGAGGGCGAGAGGGCGAGCGGGAGAGAGGCCGAGGGGGAGAGAGGGGGAGCGAAGGTGAGTGGGAGAGGGTGAGAGAGAGAGGGGGAGGAAAAGAGAGAGGGTGAGAGAGAGGGGGCAATAGAGGGAGGGTGAGAGGGAGAGGGCACGAAAGAGAGGGCGAGGGAGAGAGAGGGCAATGCAGAGGGAGAGAAAGGGTGCGCAGGAGAGCAGATGAGTGGGAGTGAGGGTGAGCGGGAGTGGGGGCGAGCGGGATAGAGGGCAAGCGGGATAGAGGGCGAGCGGGATAGAGGGCGAGCGGGATAGAGGGCGAGGGAGAGAGAGGGAGAATGAGAGAGAGGGCGAGGGAGAGAGAGGGCGAGAGGGCGAGCGGGAGCGATGGGGAGCGGGAGAGAGGACGAGCGAGAGAGAGGGCGAGAGGGAGAGAGGGTGAGGGGAGAGAGGGCGAGGGGGAGAGAGGGCGAGGGGGAGAGAGGGCGAGCGGGAGATAGGGCGAGGGGGAGAGAGGGCGAGGGAGAGAGAGGGCAAGGGAGAGAGAGAGAGTGGGCGAGGGAGAGAGAGGGCAAGGGAGAGAGATAGTGAGGGAGACAGTGAGGGCGAGTGGGAGAGAGGGATAGAGGGCGAGAGAGAGATAGGGCAAGAGAGAGAGAGGGGAGGGAGAGAGAGAGTGCGAGAGAGAGAGGGGCAATAGAGGGAGGGTGAGTGGGAGAGGGGGCGAAAGAGAGGGCGAGGGAGAGAGAGGGTGAGTGAGAGGGCGAGAGGGCGAGAAAGAGTGCGAGTGGGAGAGAGGGCAAGAGGGAGAGAGGGCGAAAGGGTGAGAGGGCGAGCAGGAGAGAGGGCGAGCAGGAGAGAGGGCGAGCGGGAGAGAGGGCGAGCGGGAGAGAGGGTGAGCAGAAGAGAGGGTGAGTGGGAGAGAGGGCGAGCGGGAGAGAGGGTGAGCGGAAGAGAGAGTGCAAGGGAGAGGGGGCGAGGGAGAGAGAGAGCGAGGGAGACAGCAAAGACGAGAGGGAGAGAGGGCAAGTGGGAGATAGCGTGAGGGGGAGAGAGGGCGAGGGAGAGAGAGAGAGGGAGAGAGAGAGGGCGAGGGAGAGAGAGGGCAAGGGAGAGAGAGAGGGCGAGGGAGAGAGAGGGCAAGGGAGAGAGAGAGGGCGAGGGAGAGAGAGGGAGAATGAGAGAGAGGGCGAGGGAGAGAAAGGATGAGAGGGAGAGAGGGCAAGAGGGAGAGAGGGCGAGAGGGCGAGCGGGAGAGAGGCCGAGGGTGAGAGAGGGCGAGCGGGAGAGAGGGCGAGCAGGAGAGAGGGCAGGCGGGAGAGTGGGCGAGCGGGAGATAGGGTGAGGGGGAGAGAGGGCGAGGGAGAGAGAGGGCGAGGGAGAGAGAGGGCGAGGAAAACAGTGAGGGCGAGTGGGAGAGAGGGAGCGAGGGCGAGAGAGAGATAGGGCAAGAGAGAGAGAGGAGGAGGGAGAGAGAGTGCGAGAGAGAGAGGGGCAATAGAGGGAGGGTGAGCGGGAGAGGGGGTGAAAGAGAGGGCGAGGGAGAGAGAGAGTGAGTGAGAGGGCGAGAGGGCGAGAACGAGTTCGAGTGGGAGAGTGGGCAAGAGGGAGAGAGGGCAAAAGGGTGAGAGGGGGAGAGAGGGGGAGCGACGGTGAGTGGGAGAGGGTGAGAGAGAGAGGGGGAGGGAAAGAGAGAGGGTGAGAGAGGGGGGCAATAGAGGGAGGGTGAGAGGGAGAGGGCGCGAAAGAGAGGGCGAGGGAGAGAGAGGGCAATGCAGAGGGAGAGAGAGGGTGCGCAGGAGAGCAGGTGAGTGGGAGTGAGGGTGAGCGGGAGTGGGGGCGAGCGGGATAGAGGGCGAGCGGGATAGAGGGCGAGCGGGATAGAGGGCGAGGGAGAGAGAGGGAGAATGAGAGAGAGGGCGAGGGAGAGAGAGGGTGAGTGGAAGAGAGGGTGAGTGGGAGAGAGGGCGAGCGGGAGAGAGGGTGAGCGGAAGAGAGAGTGCAAGGGAGAGGGGGCGAGGGAGAGAGAGAGCGAGGGAGACAGCGAAGGCGAGAGGGAGAGAGGGCAAGTGGGAGATAGGGTGAGGGGGAGAGAGGGCGAGGGAGAGAGAGAGAGAGGGAGAGAGAGAGGGCGAGGGAGAGAGAGGCAAGGGGGAGAGAGAGGGCGAGGGAGAGAGAGGATGAGAGGGAGAGAGGGCGAGAGGGAGAGAGGGCGAGAGGGCGAGCGGGGGAGAGGCCGAGGGGGAGAGAGGGGGAGCGAAGGTGAGTGGGAGAGGGTGAGAGAGAGAGGGGGAGGAAAAGAGAGAGGGTGAGAGGGAGGGGGCAATAGAGGGAGGGTGAGAGGGAGAGGGCGCGAAAGAGAGGGCGAGGGAGAGAGAGGGCAATGCAGAGGGAGAGAAAGGGTGCGCAGGAGAGCAGGTGAGTGGGAGTGAGGGTGAGCGGGAGTGGGGGCGAGCGGGATAGAGGGCAAGCGGGATAGAGGGCGAGCGGGATAGAGGGCGAGCGGGATAGAGGGCGAGGGAGAGAGAGGGAGAATGAGAGAGAGGGCGAGGGAGAGAGAGGGCGAGAGGGCGAGCGGGAGCGATGGGGAGCGGGAGAGAGGACGAGCGAGAGAGAGGGCGAGAGGGAGAGAGGGTGAGGGGAGAGAGGGCGAGGGGGAGAGAGGGCGAGGGGGAGAGAGGGCGAGTGGGAGAGAGGGCGAGCAGGAGAGAGGGTGAGCAGGAGATAGGGCGAGGGGGAGAGAGGGCGAGGGAGAGAGAGGGCAAGGGAGAGAGAGAGAGCGGGCGAGGGAAAGAGAGGGCAAGGGAGAGAGATAGTGAGGGAGACAGTGAGGGCGAGTGGGAGAGAGGGATAGAGGGCGAGAGAGAGATAGGGCAAGAGAGAGAGAGGGGAGGGAGAGAGAGAGTGCGAGAGAGAGAGGGGCAATCGAGGGAGGGTGAGTGGGAGAGGGGGGCGAAAGAGAGGGCGAGGGAGAGAGAGGGTGAGTGAGAGGGCGAGAGGGTGAGAAAGAGTGCGAGTGGGAGAGAGGGCAAGAGGGAGAGAGGGTGAAAGGGTGAGAGGGCGAGCGGGAGAGAGGGCGAGCAGGAGAGAGGGCGAGCGGGAGAGAGGGCGAGCGGGAGAGAGGGTGAGCAGAAGAGAGGGTGAGTGGGAGAGAGGGCGAGCGGGAGAGAGGGTGAGCGGAAGAGAGAGTGCAAGGAAGAGGGGGCGAGGGAGAGAGAGAGCGAGGGAGACAGCAAAGACGAGAGGGAGAGAGGGCAAGTGGGAGATAGCGTGAGGGGGAGAGAGGGCGAGGGAGAGAGAGAGAGGGAGAGAGAGAGGGCGAGGGAGAGAGAGGGCAAGGGAGAGAGAGAGGGCGAGGGAGAGAGAGGGAGAATGAGAGAGAGGGCGAGGGAGAGAGAGGATGAGAGGGAGAGAGGGCAAGAGGGAGAGAGGGCGAGAGGGCGAGCGGGAGAGAGGCCGAGGGGGAGAGAGGGGGAGCGGGAGAGAGGGCGAGCGGGAGAGAGGGCGAGCGGGAGAGAGGGCGAGCAGGAGAGAGGGCGAGCGGGAGAGTGGGCGAGCGGGAGATAGGGTGAGGGGGAGAGAGGGCGAGGGAGAGAGAGGGCGAGGGAGAGAGAGGGCGAGGAAAACAGTGAGGGTGAGTGGGAGAGAGGGAGCGAGGGCGAGAGAGAGATAGGGCAAGAGAGAGAGAGGAGGAGGGAGAGAGAGTGCGAGAGAGAGAGGGGCAATAGAGGGAGGGTGAGCGGGAGAGGGGGTAAAAGTGAGAGCGAGGGAGAGAGAGGGTGAGTGAGAGGGCGAGAGGGCGAGAAAGAGTGCGAGTGGGAGAGAGGGCAAGAGGGAGAGAGGGCAAAAGGGAGAGAGGGCGAAAGAGTGAGAGGGTGAGAGAGAGGGAGAGAGGGCGGGTGGGGAAAGGGCGAGCGGGAGAGAGGGCGAGCGGGAGAGAGAGCGAGAGAGAGAGGGTGAGAGGGAGAGAGGGCGAGGGAGAGTGTGAGGGAGACAGCAAGGGCAAGAGGGAGAGAGGGCAAGAGGGCGAGAGGGAGAGAGGGTGAGAGAGAGATAGGGCAAGAGGGAGAGGGGGAGGGAGAGAGAGAGTGCGAGACAGAGGGGCAATAGAGTGAGGGTGAGTGGGGGATGGGATGAGGGAGAGAGAGGGTGAGTGAGAGGGCGAGAGCACGAGAGAGAGGGCAAAAGGGAGAGAGGGCGAAAGGGTGAGAGGGTGAGAGAGAGGGAGAGAGGGTGAGTGGGAGAGAAGGCAAGAGAGAGAGGGGGCAATAGAGGGAGGGTGAGAGGGAGAGGGCGCAAAAGAGAGGGTGAGGGAGAGAGAGAGAGCAATGCAGAGGGAGAGAGAGGGCAAGGGAGAGGGAGAGAGAGAGGGCGCGTGGGAGAGCAGGCGAGTGGGAGTGAGGGTGAGCAAGAGAGAGGGCGAGCAGGAGAGAGGGCGAGCGAGAGAGAGGGCGAGCGAGAGAGAGGGCGAGCGAGAGAGAGGGCGAGCGAGAGAGAGGGCGAGCGAGAGAGAGGGCGAGCGAGAGAGAGGGCGAGCGAGATAGAGGGCAAGCGAGATAGAGGGCAAGCGAGATAGAGGGCGAGCGGGATAGAGGGCGAGCGGGATAGAAGGCGAGCGGGATAGAGGGCGAGCGGGATAGAGGGAGAGCAGGATAGAAGGAGAGCGGGATAGAGGGCGAACAGGATAGAGGGCGAACAGGATAGAGAGCGAGGGAGAGAGAGAGGGCGAGAGGGAGAGAGAGGGCGAGGGAGAAAGAGAGGGTGAGGGAGAGAGGGCGAATGAGAGAGAGGGCAAGGGAGAGAGAGGGTGAGAGGGCAAGCGGTAGAGAGGGCAAGTGGGAGAGAGGGCAAGCGTGAGAGAGGGCGAGTGGGAGAGAGGGCGAGCAGGAGAGAGGGTGAGCAGGAGATAGGGCGAGGGGGAGAGAGGGCGAGGGAGAGAGAGGGCAAGGGAGAGAGAGAGAGTGGGCGAGAGAGAGAGAGGGCAAGGGAGAGAGATAGTGAGGGAGACAGTGAGGGCGAGTGGGAGAGAGGGATAGAGGGCGAGAGAGAGATAGGGCAAGAGAGAGAGAGGGGAGGGAGAGAGAGAGTGCGAGAGAGAGAGGGGCAATAGAGGGAGGGTGAGTGGGAGAGGGGGCGAAAGAGAGGGCGAGGGAGAGAGAGGGTGAGTGAGAGGGCGAGAGGGCGAGAAAGAGTGCGAGTGGGAGAGAGGGCAAGAGGGAGAGAGGGCGAAAGGGTGAGAGGGCGAGCGGGAGAGAGGGCGAGCAGGAGAGAGGGCGAGCGGGAGAGAGGGCTAGTGGGAGAGAGGGTGAGCAGAAGAGAGGGTGAGTGGGAGAGAGGGCGAGCGGGAGAGAGGGTGAGCGGAAGAGAGAGTGCAAGGGAGAGGGGGCGAGGGAGAGAGAGAGCAAGGGAGACAGCAAAGACGAGAGGGAGAGAGGGCAAGTGGGAGATAGCGTGAGGGGGAGAGAGGGCGAGGGAGAGAGAGAGAGAGGGAGAGAGAGAGGGCGAGGGAGAGAGAGGGCAAGGGAGAGAGAGAGGGCGAGGGAGAGAGAGGGAGAATGAGAGAGAGGGCGAGGGAGAGAGAGGATGAGAGGGAGAGAGGGCAAGAGGGAGAGAGGGCGAGAGGGCGAGCGGGAGAGAGGCCGAGGGGGAGAGAGGGGGAGCGGGAGAGAGGGCGAGCGGGAGAGAGGGCGAGCGGGAGAGAGGGCGAGCAGGAGAGAGGGCGAGCGGGAGAGAGGGCGACCGGGAGATAGGGTGAGGGGGAGAGAGGGCGAGGGAGAGAGAGGGCGAGGGAGAGAGAGAGCGAGGAAAACAGTGAGGGCGAGTGGGAGAGAGGGAGCGAGGGCGAGAGAGAGATAGGGCAAGAGAGAGAGAGGAGGAGGGAGAGAGAGTGCGAGAGAGAGAGGGGCAATAGAGGGAGGGTGAGCGGGAGAGGGGGTAAAAGTGAGAGCGAGGGAGAGAGAGGGTGAGTGAGAGGGCGAGAGGGCGAGAAAGAGTGCGAGTGGGAGAGAGGGCAAGAGGGAGAGAGAGCAAAAGGGAGAGAGGGCGAAAGAGTGAGAGGGTGAGAGAGAGGGAGAGAGGGCGGGTGGGGAAAGGGCGAGCGGGAGAGAGGGCGAGCGGGAGAGAGAGCGAGAGAGAGAGGGCGAGAGGGAGAGAGGGCGAGGGAGAGTGTGAGGGAGACAGCGAGGGCAAGAGGGAGAGAGGGCAAGAGGGGAGAGGGAGAGAGGGTGAGAGAGAGATAGGGCAAGAGGGAGAGGGGGAGGGAGAGAGAGAGTGCGAGACAGAGGGGCAATAGAGTGAGGGTGAGTGGGGGATGGGATGAGGGAGAGAGAGGGTGAGTGAGAGGGCGAGAGCACGAGAGAGAGGGCAAAAGGGAGAGAGGGCGAAAGGGTGAGAGGGTGAGAGAGAGGGAGAGAGGGTGAGTGGGAGAGAGGGCAAGAGAGAGAGGGGGCAATAGAGGGAGGGTGAGAGGGAGAGGGCGCGAAAGAGAGGGTGAGGAAGAGAGAGAGAGCAATGCAGAGGGAGAGAGAGGGCAAGGGAGAGGGAGAGAGAGAGGGCACGTGGGAGAGCAGGCAAGTGGGAGTGAGGGTGAGCAAGAGAGAGGGCGAGCAGGAGAGAGGGCGAGCGAGAGAGAGGGCGAGCGAGAGAGAGGGCGAGCGAGAGAGAGGGCGAGCGAGAGAGAGGGCGAGCGAGAGAGAGGGCGAGCGAGAGAGAGGGCGAGCGAGAGAGAGGGCGAGCGAGAGAGAGGGCGAGCGAGAGAGAGGTCGAGCGAGATAGAGGGCAAGCGAGATAGAGGGCAAGCGAGATAGAGGGCAAGCGGGATAGAGGGCGAGCGGGATAGAAGGCGAGCGGGATAGAGGGCGAGCGGGATAGAGGGAGAGCGGTATAGAGGGAGAGCGGGATAGAGGGCGAACAGGATAGAGGGCGAACAGGATAGAGAGCGAGGGAGAGAGAGAGGGCGAGAGGGAGAGAGAGGGCCAGGGAGAAAGAGAGGGTGAGGGAGAGAGGGCGAATGAGAGAGAGGGCAAGGGAGAGAGAGGGTGAGAGGGCAAGCGGTAGAGAGGGCAAGTGGGAGAGAGGGCAAGCGTGAGAGAGGGCGAGCGGGAGAGAGGGCGAGCGAGATAGATGGTGAGCGAGATAGAGGGCGAGCGAGATAGAGGGCGAGCGAGAAACAGGTCGAGCGAGAAACAGGTCGAGCGGGATAGACGTCGAGCAGGATAGACGTCGAGCGGGATAGAGGTCGAGCGGGATAGAGGGCGAGGGAGAGAGAGAGGGTGAGGGAGAGAGGGAGGGCGAGGGAGAGAGAGAGTGCGAGGGAGAGAGAGAGGGCGGGGAGACAGAGGGCGAATGAGAGAGAGGGCGAAGGAGAGAGAGAGTGAGTGAGAGGGCGAGAGGGCGGGAAAGAGTGCGAGTGAAAGAGAGGGCAAGAGGGAGAGAGGGCAAGAGGGAGAGAGGGCAAAATGGTGAGGGGGAGAGAGGGGGAGCGACGGTGAGTGGGAGAGGGTGAGAGAGAGAGGGGGAGGGAAAGAGCGAGTGCGAGAGAGAGGGGGCAATAGAGGGAGGGTGAGAGGGAGATGGCGCGAAAGAGAGGGCAAGGGAGAGAGAGAGCAATGCAGAGGGAGAGAGAGGGCACGCGGGAGAGCAGGCGAGTGGGAGTGAGGGTGAGCGGGAGTGAGGTCGAGTGGGAGAGAGGGCGAACGGGAGAGAGGGTGAGCGAGATAGAGGGCGAGCGGGATAGAGGGCGAGCGGGATAGAGGGTGAGGGAGAGAGAGAGGGTGAGGGAGAGAGAGAGGGCGAGGGAGACAGAGAGGGCGAGAGGGAGAGAGGGCGAGCGGGAGTGAGGTCGAGCGGGAGAGAGGGTGCAAGGGAGAGGGGGCGAGGGAGAGAGAGAGCGAGGGAGACAGCAAAGACGAGAGGGAGAGAGGGCAAGTGGGAGATAGCGTGAGGGGGAGAGAGGGCGAGGGAGAGAGAGAGAGAGGGCGAGGGAGAGAGAGGGCAAGGGAGAGAGAGAGGGCGAGGGAGAGAGAGGGAGAATGAGAGAGAGGGCGAGGGAGAGAGAGGATGAGAGGGAGAGAGGGCGAGAGGGAGAGAGGCCGAGGGGGAGAGGGGGGGAGCGGGAGAGAGGGCGAGCGGGAGAGAGGGCGAGCGGGAGAGAGGGCGAGCGGGAGATAGGGTGAGGGGGAGAGAGGGCGAGGGAGAGAGAGGGCGAGGGAGAGAGAGAGCGAGGAAAACAGTGAGGGCGAGTGGGAGAGAGGGAGCGAGGGCGAGAGAGAGATAGGGCGAGAGAGAGGAGGAGGTAGAGAGAGTGCGAGAGAGAGAGGGGCAATAGAGGGAGGGTGAGCGGGAGAGGGGGTAAAAGTGAGAGCGAGGGAGAGAGAGGGTGAGTGAGAGGGCGAGAGGGTGAGAAAGAGTGCGAGTGGGAGAGAGGGCAAGAGGGAGAGAGGGCAAAAGGGAGAGAGGGCGAAAGAGTGAGAGGGTGAGAGAGAGGGAGAGAGGGCGGGTGGGGAAAGGGCGAGCGGGAGAGAGGGCGAGCGGGAGAGAGAGCGAGAGAGAGAGGGCGAGAGGGAGAGAGGGCAAGGGAGAGTGTGAGGGAGACAGCGAGGGCAAGAGGGAGAGAGGGCGAGTGGGAGAGAGGGCGAGAGAGAGATAGGGCAAGAGGGAGAGGGGGAGGGAGAGAGAGAGTGCGAGACAGAGGGGCAATAGAGTGAGGGTGAGCGGGGGAGGGGATGAGGGAGAGAGAGGGTGAGTGAGAGGGTGAGAGCACGAGAGAGAGGGCAAAAGGGAGAGAGGGCGAAAGGGTGAGAGGGTGAGAGAGAGGGAGAGAGGGTGAGTGGGAGAGAGGGCAAGAGAGAGAGGGGGCAATAGAGGGAGGGTGAGAGGGAGAGGGCGCGAAAGAGAGGGTGAGGGAGAGAGAGAGAGCAATGCAGAGGGAGAGAGAGGGCAAGGGAGAGGGAGAGAGAGAGGGCGCGTGGGAGAGCAGGCGAGTGGGAGTGAGGGTGAGCAAGAGAGAGGGCGAGCAGGAGAGAGGGCGAGCGAGAGAGAGGGCGAGCGAGAGAGAGGGCGAGCGAGAGAGAGGGCGAGCGGGAGAGAGGGCGAGCGAGAGAGAGGGCGAGCGGGATAGAGGGCAAGCGAGATAGAGGGCAAGCGAGATAGAGGGCAAGCGGGATAGAGGGCGAGCGAGAGAGAGGGCGAGCGAGATAGAGGGCGAGCGAGAGAGAGGGCGAGCGAGAGAGAGGGCGAGCGAGAGAGAGGGCGAGCGAGAGAGAGGGCGAGCGAGAGAGAGGGCGAGCGAGATAGAGGGCGAGCGAGATAGAGGGCGAGCGAGATAGAGGGCGAGCGAGATAGAGGGCGAGCGAGATAGAGGGCGAGCGAGATAGAGGGCGAGCGAGATAGAGGGCAAGCGAGATAGGGGGCAAGCGGGATAGAGGGCGAGCGGGATAGAAGGCGAGCGGGATAGAGGGCGAGCGGGATAGAGGGAGAGCGGGATAGAGGGAGAGTGGGATAGAGGGCGAACAGGATAGAGGGCGAACAGGATAGAGAGCGAGGGAGAGAGAGAGGGCGAGAGGGAGAGAGAGGGCAAGGGAGAAAGAGAGGGTGAGGGAGAGAGGGCGAATGAGAGCGAGGGCAAGGGAGAGAGAGGGTGAGAGGGCGAGCGGTAGAGAGGGCAAGTGGGAGAGGGCAAGCGTGAGAGAGGGCGAGCGGGAGAGAGGGCGAGCGAGATAGATGGCGAACGAGATAGAGGGCGAGCGAGATAGAGGGCGAGTGAGAAACAGGTCGAGCGAGAAACAGGTCGAGCGGGATAGACGTCGAGCAGGATAGACGTCGAGCGGGATAGAGGTCGAGCGGGATAGAGGGCGAGGGAGAGAGAGAGGGTGAGGGAGAGAGTGAGGGCGAGGGAGAGAGAGAGTGCGAGGGAGAGAGAGAGGGCGGGGAGACAGAGGGCGAATGAGAGAGAGGGCGAAGGAGAGAGAGAGTGAGTGAGAGGGCGAGAGGGCGGGAAAGAGTGCGAGTGAAAGAGAGGGCAAGAGGGAGAGAGGGCAAGAGGGAGAGAGGGCAAAATGGTGAGGGGGAGAGAGGGGGAGCGACGGTGAGTGGGAGAGGGTGAGAGAGAGAGGGGGAGGGAAAGAGCGAGGGCGAGAGAGAGGGGGCAATAGAGGGAGGGTGAGAGGGAGATGGCGCGAAAGAGAGGGCGAGGGAGAGAGAGAGCAATGCAGAGGGAGAGAGAGGGCACGCGGGAGAGCAGGCGAGTGGGAGTGAGGGTGAGCGGGAGTGAGGGC
Organism: Carcharodon carcharias; assembly: GCF_017639515.1. NCBI lineage: Eukaryota > Metazoa > Chordata > Chondrichthyes > Lamniformes > Lamnidae > Carcharodon > Carcharodon carcharias. Next base: position 6,124,353 of record NC_054493.1, on the reverse strand, counting down.
GAGTGGGAGAGAGGGCGAGGAGGAGAGAGGGTGAGTGAGAGGGCGAGAAAGAGTGTGAGCGGGAGAGATGGCAAGAGGGAGAGAGGGCAAGAGGGAGAGAGGGCGAAATGGTGAGAGGGTGAGAGAGGGAGAGAGGGCGAGCGGGGAGAGGGCGAGCGGGGAGAGGGCGAGCGGGAGAGAGGGCGAGCGGGAGAGATGCCGAGCGGTAGAGTGGGGGAGCGGGAGAGAGGTCGAGCGGGAGAGAGGGCGAGTGGTAGAGAGGGCAACAAAGAGAGGGCGAGATAGAGAGAGGGTGAGGGAGAGAGAGGGCGAGGGAGAGAAAGGGCAAGGGAGAGAGAGAGCAAGGGAGACAGCGAGGGCGAGAGAGCGAGAGGGCGAGTGGGAGAGATGGCGAGAGAGAGATAGGGCAAGAGACAGAGGGGGAGGGAGAGAGAGTGTGAGAGAGAGAGGGGCAATAGAGGGTGGGTGAGCAGTAGAGGGGGCAAGGGAGAGAGAGGGTGAGTGAGAGGGCGAGTGGGCAAGAGAGAGGGCGAGCGGGAGAGAGGGCAAGAGGGAGAGAGGGCGAAAGGGAGAGAGGGTGAGCGGGATAGAGGGCAAGGGAGAGAGAGAGGGTGAGGGAGAGAGAGAGGGCGAGGAAGAGAGAGGGCGAGTAGGCGAGCGGTAGAGTGGGTGAGCGGGAGAAAGGGCGAGCGGGAGATAGGGCTAGCGGGAGATAGGGCCAGCGGGAGAGATGGCGAGCGGGAGAGAGGGCGAGCGGGAGAGAGGGCGAGCGGGAGAGAGGGCGAGCAGGAGAGAGGGAGAGAGGGTGTGCGGGAGAGAGGGTGAGCTGGAGAGAGGGCGAGAGAGATAGAGGGCGAGCGAGATAGAGGGCGAGCGAGATAGAGGGCGAGCGAGATAGAGGGCGAGCGAGATAGAGCACGAGCGAGATAGAGGGCGAGCGAAATAGAGGGCAAGCGGGATAGAGGTCGAGCGGGATAGAGGTCAAATGGGATAGAGGGCGAGGGAGAGAGAGAGGGCGAGGGAGAGAGAGGATGAATGAGAGAGATGGCGAGGGACAGAGAGGGAGAGAGGGTGAGTGGGAGAGAGGGCGAGGGGGAGAGAGGGCGAGGGGGAGAGAGGGCGAGGGGGAGAGAGGGCAAGGGGGAGAGAGAGGGCAGGGTAGAGAGAGGATGAATGAGAGAGAGGGCGAGGGAGAGAGAGGTCGAGCGGGAGAGAGGGCGAGCGGGATAGAGGGCAAGCGGGATAGAGGGCGAGCGGGATAGAGGGTGAGGGAGAGAGAGAGGGTGAGGGAGAGAGAGACGGCGAGGGAGAGAGAGAGGGCGAGAGGGAGAGAGGGCAAGAGAGAGATAGGGCAAGAGAGATAGAGGAGGAGGGAGAGAGAGAGTGTGAGAGAGAGAGGGGCAATAGAGGGAGGGTGAGTGGGAGAGGGGGCGAAAGAGAGGGCGAGGGAGAGAGAGGGTGAGTGAGAGGGCGAGAAAGAGTGTGAGTGGGAGAGATGGCAAGAGGGAGAGAGGGCAAGAGGGAGAGAGGGCGAAATGGTGAGAGGGTGAGAGAGAGGGAGAGAGGGCGAGTGGGAGAGGGTGAGCGGGGAGAGGGTGAGCGGGAGAGAGGGCGAGCGGGGAGAGAGCGAGCGGGGAGAGGGTGAGCGGGGAGAGGGCGAGCGGGGAGAGGACGAGCGGGAGAGAGGGCGAGCGAGAGAGAGGCCGAGCAGTAGAGTGGGGGAGCAGGAGAGAGGGCGAGCGGGAGAGAGGGCAAGAAAGAGAGGGCGAGATAGAGAGAGGGCGAGGGAGAGAGAGGGCGAGAGAGAGATAGGGCAAGAGACAGAGGGGGAGGGAGAGAGAGAGTGTGAGAGAGAGAGGGGCAATAGAGGGAGGGTGAGCAGTAGAGGGGCAAGGGATAGAGAGGGTGAGTGAGAGGAAGAGAGGGCGATTGGGAGAGAGGGTGAGCGGGATAGAGGGCAAGGGAGAGAGAGAGGGTGAGGGAGAGAGAGGGCGAGTAGGCGAGCGGTAGAGTGGGCGAGCGGGAGATAGGGCGAGCGGGATAGAGGGCGAGCGGGATAGAGGGCGAGCGGGATAGAGGGCGAGGGATAGAGAGAGGGCAAAGGAGAGAGAGAGGGCAAGGGAGAGAGAGGGCAAATGAGAGAGAGGGCGAGGGAGAGTGATGGAGCGAGGGCGAGCGGGAGCGAGGGCGAGCAAGAGAGAGGGCAAGCGGGAGAGAGGGCAAGCGGGAGAGAGGGTGAGTGGGAGAGGGGGCGAGAGAGAGAGAGGGCGAGCGAGATAGAGGGCGAGTGAGATAGAGGGCGAGCGAGAGAGAGAGGGCCAGCGGGAGAGAGGGTGAGGGGGAAAGATGGCAAACGGGAGAGAGGGCGAGCGGGAGAGAGGGCGAGCCAGAGAGAGGACGATGGGGAGAGAGGGCGAGGGGGAGAGAGAGCGAGGGGGAGAGAGGGCGAGCGAGAAAGAGGGCGAACGAGAAAGAGGGCGAGTGAGAGAGACGGTGAGCGAGAGCGAGGACGAGCGAGATAGTGGACAAGGAAGAGAGAGGGCGAGGGAGAGAGAGAGGGCGAGGAAGAGAGAGGGCGAGCGGGAGGGAGGGTGGGGGGAGAGGGGGCGAGAGAGTGATGTGGAGAGAGGGTGAGCGAGAAAGGGCAAACGAGAAAGAGGGCAAGTGAGAAAGAGGGCGCGCGAGAGAGAGGGTGAGCGAGAGAGAGGGCGAGTGAGAGAGATGGCGAGCGAGAGAGAGGACGAGCGAGATAGTGGACGAGGAAGAGAGAGGGCGAGGGAGAGAAAGAGGGCGAGGGAGAGAGAGGGCGAGCGGGAGGGAGGGCGAGCGGGAGAGAGGGCGAGCACGAGAGAGGGCGAGCGGGGAGAGGGCGAGCGGGGAGAGGGCGAGCAGGTAGAGGGCGAGCGGCAGAGAGGGCGAGCGAGATAGAGGGCGAGCGAGATAGAGGGCGAGCGAGATAGAGGGCGAGCGGGAGGGAGAGCGAGCGAGATAGAGGACTGGTGAGATAGAGGGCGAGCGGGAGAGAGGGCGAGCGAGATAAGGGGGAGTGAGATAGAGGGCGAGCGAGATAGAGGGCGAGCGAGAGAGAGGGCAAGCGGGAGAGAAGGCGAGTGAGATAGAGGACTAGTGAGATAGAGGGCGAGCGGGATAAAGGGCAAGCGAGATAGAGGGCGAGCGAGATAAAGGGGGAGCGGGATAGAGGGCGAGCAGGATAGAGGGCGAGCGGGATAGAGGACGAGCGAGATAAAGGGCGAGCGAGATAAAGGGAGAGCGAGATAAAGGGCGAGCGAGATAAAGGGCGAGCGAGATAAAGGGCGAGCGAGATAAAGGGCGAGCGAGATAAAGGGCGAGCGGGATAGAGGGCGAGCGGGATAGAGGGCGAGCGGGATAGAGGACGAGCGAGATAGAGGGCGAGCGAGATAAAGAGCGAGTGAGATAAAGGGTGAGCGAGATAAAGGGCGAGCGGGATAGAGGTCGAGCGGGATAGAGGGTGAGGGAGAGAGAGAGGGCGAGGGAGAGAGAGAGGGTGAGGGAGAGAGAGAGGACGGGTGAGATAGAGGGCGAGGGAGAGAGAGGGCGAGCGAGATAGAGGGCGAGCGAGATAAAGGGCGAGCGGGATAGAGGTCGAGCGGGATAGAGGGTGAGGGAGAGAGAGAGGGCGAGGGAGAGAGAGAGGGCGAGGGAGAGAGAGAGGGCGAGGGAGAGAGAGAGGGTGAGGCAGAGAGAGGGCGAATGAGAGAGAGGGCGAGGGAGAGAGAGGGAGAGAGGTCGAGCGGGATAGAGGGCGAGGGAGAGAGAGAGGGCGAGGGAGAGAGAGAGGGCGAGTGGGGGAGAGGGCGAGCGGGAGAGTGGGCGAGCCGGAGAGAGGGTGAGAGAGAGCGCAAGCGGGAGAGAGGGTGAGCGAGAGAGAGGACGAGCGAGATAGAGGGCGAGCAAGATAGAGGGCGAGCAAGATAGAGGGCGAGCAAGATAGAGGGCGAGCAAGATAGAGGGCGAGCGGGATAGAGGGCGAGCAGGATAGAGGGCGAGCGAGAGAGAGGGCGAGCAGGATAGAGGGCGAGCGGGATAGAGAGCGAGGGAGAGAGAGAGGGCGAGGGAGAGAGAGAGGGCGAGGGAGAGAGAGGGCGAGCGGGAGGGAGGGTGGGGGGAGAGGGGGCGAGAGAGTGATGTGGAGAGAGGGTGAGCGAGAAAGGGCAAACGAGAAAGAGGGCAAGTGAGAAAGAGGGCGCGCGAGAGAGAGGGTGAGCGAGAGAGAGGGCGAGTGAGAGAGATGGCGAGCAAGAGAGAGGACGAGCGAGATAGTGGACGAGGAAGAGAGAGGGCGAGGGAGAGAAAGAGGGCGAGGGAGAGAGAGGGCGAGCGGGAGGGAGGGCGAGCGGGAGAGAGGGCGAGCGGCAGAGAGGGCGAGCGAGATAGAGGGCGAGCGGGAGGGAGAGCGAGCGAGATAGAGGACTGGTGAGATAGAGGGCGAGCGGGAGAGAGGGCGAGCGAGATAAGGGGGAGTGAGATAGAGGGCGAGCGAGATAGAGGGCGAGCGAGAGAGAGGGCAAGCGGGAGAGAAGGCGAGTGAGATAGAGGACTAGTGAGATAGAGGGCGAGCGGGATAAAGGGCAAGCGAGATAGAGGGCGAGCGAGATAAAGGGCGAGCGGGATAGAGGGCGAGCGGGATAGAGGGCGAGCGGGATAGAGGACGAGCGAGATAAAGGGCGAGCGAGATAAAGGGCGAGCGAGATAAAGGGCGAGCGAGATAAAGGGCGAGCGAGAGAGAGGGCAAGCGGGAGAGAAGGCGAGTGAGATAGAGGACTAGTGAGATAGAGGGCGAGCGGGATAAAGGGCAAGCGAGATAGAGGGCGAGCGAGATAAAGGGCGAGCGGGATAGAGGGCGAGCGGGATAGAGGACGAGCGAGATAAAGGGCGAGCGAGATAAAGGGCGAGCGAGATAAAGGGCGAGCGAGATAAAGGGCGAGCGGGATAGAGGGCGAGCGGGATAGAGGGCGAGCGAGATAAAGGGCGAGCGGGATAGAGGGCGAGCGGGATAGAGGACGAGCGAGATAGAGGGCGAGCGAGATAAAGGGCGAGTGAGATAAAGGGTGAGCGAGATAAAGGGCGAGCGGGATAGAGGTCGAGCGGGATAGAGGGTGAGGGAGAGAGAGAGGGCGAGGGAGAGAGAGAGGGCGAGGGAGAGAGAGAGGGCTGGTGAGATAGAGGGCGAGGGAGAGAGAGGGCGAGCGAGATAGAGGGCGAGCGAGATAAAGGGCGAGCGGGATAGAGGTCGAGCGGGATAGAGGGTGAGGGAGAGAGAGAGGGCGAGGGAGAGAGAGAGGGTGGGTGAGAGAGAGGGTGAATGAGAGAGAGGGCGAGGGAGAGAGAGGGAGAGAGGTCGAGCGGGATAGAGGGCGAGGGAGAGAGAGAGGGCAAGGGAGAGAGAGAGGGCGAGCGGGAGAGAGGGCGAGCGGGAGAGAGGGCGAGCCGGAGAGAGGGTGAGAGAGAGCGCAAGCGGGAGAGAGGGTGAGCGAGAGAGAGGACGAGCAAGATAGAGGGCGAGCGAGTAGAGGGCGAGCAAGATAGAGGGCGAGCGGGATAGAGGGCGAGCGGGAGAGAGGGCGAGCGGGATAGAGGGCGAGCGAGATAGAGGGCGAGCTAGATAGAGGGCGAGCTAGATAGAGGGCGAGCGGGATAGAGAGCGAGGGAGAGAGAGAGGGCGAGGGAGAGAGAGAGGGCGAGGGAGAGAGGGCGAATGAGAGAGAGGGCGAGGGAGAGAGAGGGAGAGAGGGTGAGCGGTAGAGAAGGTGAGCGGGAGATAGGGTGAGCGTGAGAGAGGGCGAGCGGGAGAGAGGGCGAGCGGGAGAGAGGGCGAGCGAGATAGAGGGCGAGCGAGATAGAGGTCGAGTGGGATACAGGGCGAGGGAGAGGGAGAGGGTGAGGGAGAGAGAGGGCGAGGGATAGAGAGGGAGAGAGGTTGAGCGGGATAGAGGGCGAGGGAGAGAGAGAGGGCGGGGGAGAGAGAGGGCGAATGAGAGAGAGGGCAAGGGAGAGAGTGAGAGAGAGGGTGAACGGGAGAGAGGGTGAGCGGGAGAGAGGGCGAGTGGGAGAGAGGGTGAGGGGGAGAGAGGGCGAGGGGGAAAGAGGGCAAACGGGGAAGAGGGTGAGTGAGAGAGAGGGTGAGGGGGAGAGAGGGCGAGGGGGACAGAGGGCGAGGGGGACAGAGGGCAAGGGGGAGAGAGGGCGAGTGGGAGAGAGGGCGAGAGAGAGAGGGGCAATAGAGGGAGGATGAGAGGGAGAGGGCGCGAAAGCTAGGGTGAGGGAGGGAGAGGGCAAGGGAGAGAGAGAGGGCGTGCGGGAAAGCAGCTGAGTGGGAGTGAGGGTGAGCGGGAGTGAGTGTGAGCGAGAGGGAGGGCGAGCAGGAGATAGGGCGAGCAGGAGAGAGGGCAAGCGAGAGAGAGGGTGAGCGAGAGAGAGGGCGAGCGAGAGAGAGGGCGAGCGAGAGAGAGGGTGAGCAAGATAGAGGGCGAGTGAGATAGAGGGCGAGAGAGATAGAGGGTGAGCGAGATAGCGGGCGAGCAGGATAGAGGGCGAGAGAGAGAGGGCGAGCAAGATAGAGGGCGAGCAGGATAGAGGGTGAGCGGGATAGAGGGCAAGGGATAGAGAGAGGGCAAAGGAAAGAGAGAGGGTGAGGGAGAGAGAGAGGGCGAGGGAGAGAGAGACGACGAGGGAGAGAGAGAGGGCGAGGGAGAGTGAGGGAGCGAGGGCGAGCGGGAGAGAGGGCGAGCGGGAGAAAGGGTGAGCGGGAGAGAGGGCGAGCGAGAGAGAGTGCGAGCGGGAGAGATGGTGAGCGGGAGAGAGGGCGAGCAAGAGAGAGGGCCAGGGGGAGAGAGGGCGAGGGGGATAGAGGGCGAGGGGGAGAGAGGGCGAGGGGGAGTGAGGGCCAGGGGGAGTGAGGGCGAGGGAGAGAGAGGGAGAGAGGGCGAGCGGGAGAGAGGGCGAGTGGCAGAGAGGGCGAGTGGGAGAGAGGGCGAGTGGGAGAGAGGGTGAGGGGGAAAGAGGGCGAACGAGAAAGAGGGCGAGCGAGAGAGAGGGCGCGCGACAGAGATGGCGAGTGAGAGAGACGGTGAGCGAGAGAGAGGACGAGCGAGATAGTGGACGAGCGAGATAGAGGACGAGCGTGATTGAGGGCGAGGAAGAGAGAGGGCGAGGGAGAGAGAGAGGGCGAGCGGGAGGGAGGGTGGGGGGAGAGGGGGTGAGAGAGTGATGTGGAGAGAGGGTGAGCGAGAAAGGGCAAACGAGAAAGAGGGCAAGAGAGAAAGAGGGCGCGCGAGAGAGAGGGTGAGCGAGAGAGAGGGCGAGTGAGAGAGATGGCGAGCGAGAGAGAGGACGAGCGAGATAGTGGACGAGGAAGAGAGAGGGCGAGGGAGAGAGAGGGCGAGGGAGAGAGAGGGCGAGCGGGAGGGAGGGTGAGCGGGGAGAGGGCGAGCAGGTAGAGGGCGAGCGGGGAGAGGGCGAGCAGGTAGAGGGCGAGCGGCAGAGAGGGTGAGCAGCAGAGAGGGCGAGCGAGATAGAGGGCGAGTGGGAGGGAGGGCGAGCGAGATAGAGGACTAGTGAGATAGAGAGAGAGCGGGAGAGAGGGTGAGCGAGATAGAGGGCGAGCGAGAGAGAGGGCGAGCAGGAGAGAGGGCGAGCAGGAGAGAGGGCGAGCAGGAGAGAGGGCGAGCAGGAGAGAGGGCGAGCGAGATAGAGGGCAAGCGGGAGAGAGGGCGAGCGGGAGAGAGGGCGAGCGAGATAGAAGGCGAGCGAGATAGAGGGCGAGCGAGATAGAGGGCGAGCGAGATAGAGGGCGAGCGAGATAGAGGGCGAGCGAGATAAAGGGCGAGCGAGATAAAGGGCGAGCGGGATAGAGGTCGAGCGGGATAGAGGGTGAGGGAGAGAGAGAGGGCGAGGGAGAGAGAGGGCGAGGGAGAGAGAGGGAGAGAGGTCGAGCGGGATAGAGGGCGAGCGGGATAGAGGGCGAGGGAGAGAGAGAGGGCGAGGGAGAGAGAGAGGGCGAGGGAGAGAAAGAGGGCGAGGGAGAGAGAGAGGGCGAGGGAGAGAGAGAGGGCGGGTGAGAGAGAGGGCGAATGAGAGAGAGGGCGAGGGAGAGAGAGGGAGAGAGGTCAAGCGGGATAGAGGGCGAGGGAGAGAGAGAGGGCGAGGGAGAGAGAGAGGGCGAGGGAGAGAAAGAGGGCGAGGGAGAGAGAGAGGGCGAGGGAGAGAGAGAGGGCGGGTGAGAGAGAGGGCGAATGAGAGAGAGGGCGAGGGAGAGAGAGGGAGAGAGGTCAAGCGGGATAGAGGGCGAGGGAGAGAGAGAGGGCGAGGGAGAGAGAGAGGGCGAGCGGGGGAGAGGGCGAGCGGGAGAGTGGGTGAGCCGGAGAGAGGGTGAGAGAGAGCGCAAGCGGGAGAGAGGGTGAGCGAGAGAGAGGACGAGCGAGATAGAGGGCGAGCAAGATAGAGGGCGAGCAAGATAGAGGGCGAGCAAGGTAGAGGGCGAGCAAGGTAGAGGGCGAGCGGGATAGAGGGCGAGCAGGATAGAGGGCGAGCGAGAGAGAGGGCGAGCAGGATAGAGGGCGAGCGAGACAGAGGGCGAGCGGGATAGAGGGCGAGCGAGACAGAGGGCGAGCGGGATAGAGGGCGAGCGGGATAGAGAGCGAGGGAGAGAGAGAGGGCGAGGGAGAGAGAGAGGGCAAGGGAGAGAGGGCGAATGAGAGAGAGGGCGAGGGAGAGAGAGGGAGAGAGGGCGAGCGGTAGAGAAGGCGAGCGTGAGAGAGGGCGAGCGGGAGAGAGGGCGAGCGAGATAGAGGTCGAGCGGGATACAGGGCGAGGGAGAGAGAGAGGGTGAGGGAGAGAGAGGGCGAATGAGAGAGAGAGCGAGGGAGAGAGGGCGAGTGGGAGAGAGGGCGAGCGGGAGAGAGGATGAGCGGGAGAGAGGGCGAGCGGGAGAGAGGGCGAGCGGGAGAGAGGGCGAGGGGGAGAGAGGGCGAGGGGGAGAGAGGGCGAGGGGGAGAGAGGGCGAGGGGGAAAGAGGGCAAACAGAAAGAGGGCAAGCGAGAGAGAGGGCGAGGGGAGAGTGGGCGAGTGGGAGAGAGGGCGAGGGAGAGAGAGAGCGAGGGAGAGAGAGAGCGAGGGAGAGAGAGGGAGAGAGAGGGCGACAGGGCGAGCGGTAGAGAGGGCTAGCAGGAGATAGTGCGAGCAGGAGAGAGGCCGAGCGGGAGAGAGGGCGAGCGGGAGAGAGGCCGAGCGGGAGAGAGGGTGAGCGGGAGAGAGGGCGAGCGGGAGAGAGGGCGAGCGGGAGAGAGGGCGAGCGGGGAAGAGGGCGAGCGGGGAAGAGGGCGAGCGGGGAAGAGGGCGAGCGGGAGAGCGGGCGAGCGGGAGAGAGGGCGAGCTGGAGACAGAGCGAGGGAGAGAGGGAGAGAGAGGGCGACAGGGCGAGTGGTAGAGAGGGCTAGCAGGAGATAGTGCGAGCAGGAGAGAGGCCGAGCGGGAGAGAGGGCGAGCGGGAGAGAGGCCGAGCGGGAGAGAGGCCGAGCGGGAGAGAGGCCGAGCGGGAGAGAGGCCGAGCGGGAGAGAGGCCGAGCGGGAGAGAGGCCGAGCGGGAGAGAGGCCGAGCGGGGAAGAGGGCGAGCGGGAGAGCGGGAGAGCGGGCGAGCGGGAGAGAGGGCGAGCGGGAGAGAGGGCGAGCTGGAGAGAGGGCGAGCGAGATAGAGGGCGAGCGAGATAGAGGGCGAGCGAGAGAGAGGGCGAGCGAGAGAGAGGGCGAGCGAGAGAGAGGGCGAGCGAGATAGAGGACGAGCGAGATAGAGGGCGAGCGGGATAGAGGGCGAGCGGGATAGAGTTCGAGCGGGATACAGGTCGAGCGGGATAGAGGGCGAGGGAGAGAGAGAGGGCGAGGGAAAGAGAGAGAGCAAGGGAGAGAGAGAGGGCGGGGAGAGAGAGGGCGAATGAGAGAGAGGGTGAGGGAGAGAGAGGGTGAGCGGTGCGAGGGCAAGCGGGTAGAGGGCGAGCGGGAGCGTGGGCAAGCGGCAGAGAGGGCGAGCGGGAGAGAGGGCGAGTGGGAGAGAGGGCGAGCGGGAGAGTGGGCGTGCGGGAGAGATGGCGAGCGAGATAGAGGGCAAGCGGGAGAGAGGGCGAGGGGGAGAGAGGGCGAAGGGGAAAGAGGGCAAACGGAAAGAGGGCAAGCGAGAGAGAGGGCGAGGGGAGAGTGGGCGAGCAGGAGAGAGGGCGAGGGAGAGAGAGGGCGAATGAGAGAGAGGGTGAGGGAGAGAGAGGGCGACAGGGCGAGCGGTAGAGAGGGCTAGCGGGAGATAGTGCGAGCAGGAGAGAGGCCGAGCAGGAGAGAGGGCGAGCGGGAGAGAGGGCGAGCGGGAGAGAGGGCGAGTGGGAGAGAGGGCGAGCGGGAGAGCAGGCGAGCGGGAGAGAGGGCGAGCGGGAGAGAGGGCGAGCGGGAGAGAGGGCGAGCGGGAGAGAGGGCGAGCTGGAGAGAGGGCGAGCGAGAGAGAGGTTGAGCGCGAGAGAGGGTGAGCGAGAGAGAGGGTGAGCGAGATAGAGGGCGAGGGAGAGATAGAGGGCGAACGGGAGAGATGGCGAGCGGGAGAGAGGGCGAACGAGAGAGGGCGCGCGAGAGAGAGGGCGAGGGAGAGAGAGGGTGAGCGAGATAGAGGGCAAGCGGGATAGAGGGCGAGGGAGAGAGAGAGGGTGAGGGAGAGAGAGGGTGAGGAAGAGAGAGGGCAAGGAAGAGAGAGTGCAAACGGGAAAGAGGGTGAGCGGGAGAGAGGGCGAGCCAGAGAGAGGGCGAGGGGGAGAGAGGGTGAGCGGGATAGAGAGAGGGTGAGGGAGAGAGAGAGGGCAAGGGAGAGAGAGAGGGTGAGGGAGAGAGCAGGGGAGTGGGAGTGAGGGTGAGCGGGAGTGAGGGTGAGCGAGAGAGAAGGCGAGCAGGAGAGAGGGCGAACGAGAGAGAGGGCGAGCGAGAGAGAGGGCGAGCGGGATAGAGGGTGAGCGGGATAGAGAGCGAGGGGGATAGAGGGTGAGGGAGAGAGAGAGGGTGAGGGAGAGAGAGAGGGTGAGGGAGAGAGAGGGCGAGGAAGAGAGAGGGCGCGGAAGAGAGAGGGCAAGGAAGAGAGAGTGCGAACGGGAAAGAGGGTGAGCCAGAGAGAGGGCGAGGGGGAGAGAGGGCGAGGGGGAGAGAGGGCGAGGGGGAGAGAGAGCGAGGGGGAGAGAGGGCGAGCGAGAAAGAGGGCGAGGGAGAGAAAGAGGGCGAGCGAGAGAGAGGGCGAGCGAGATAGAGGGCAAGCAGAATAGAGGGCGAGGGAGAGAGACAGGGTGAGGGAGAGAGAGGGCAAGGGGGAGAGAGAGCGAGGGGGTGAGAGGGCGAGGGGGACAGAGGGCGAGAGGGAGAGAGGCCGAGTGGGAGAGAGGGCGAGCAGGAGAGAGGGCGAGCAGGAGAGAGGGCGAGCAGGAGAGAGGACGAGCGGGATAGAGGGCGAGCGGGATAGAGGGCGAGCGGGATAGAGGGCGAGCGGGATAGAGAGAGGGCGAGCAAGAGAGAGGGCGAGCGAGAGAGAGGGCGAGCAAGAGAGAGGGCGAGCAAGAGAGAGGGCGAGCAAGAGAGAGGACGAGCGAGAGAGAGGTTGAGCTAGTTACAGGGGGAGCGAGATACAGGGCGAGGGAAATAGGGGGCAAGCGGGAGAGAGGGCGAGCGGGAGAGAGGGCGAGCGGGAGAGAGGGCGAGCGGGAGAGAGGGCGAGCGGGGAGAGAGGGCGAGCGGGGAGAGAGGGCGAGCGGGAGAGAGGGCGAGCGGGAGAGAGGGCGAGCGGGGAGAGAGGGCGAGCGGGGAGAGAGGGCGAGCGGGGAGAGAGCTAGCGGGGAGAGGGCGAGCGGGAGAGAGGGCGAGCGGGAGAGAGGGCGAGCGGGAGAGAGGGCGAGCGGGGAGAGAGGGCGAGAGAGAGAGAGGGCGAGCGGGAGAGAGGACGAGCGGGATAGAGGGCGAGCGGGATAGAGGGCGAGCGGGATAGAGGGCGAGCGGGAGAGAGAGAGGGCGAGCAAGAGAGAGGGCGAGCGAGAGAGAGGGCGAGCAAGAGAGAGGGCGAGCAAGAGAGAGGGCGAGCAAGAGAGAGGACGAGCGAGAGAGAGGTTGAGCTAGTTACAGGGGGAGCGAGATACAGGGCGAGGGAAATAGGGGGCAAGCGGGAGAGAGGGCGAGCGGGAGAGAGGGCGAGCGGGGAGAGAGGGCGAGCGGGGAGAGAGGGCGAGCGGGAGAGAGGGCGAGCGGGAGAGAGGGCGAGCGGGGAGAGAGGGCGAGCGGGGAGAGAGCTAGCGGGGAGAGGGCGAGCGGGAGAGAGGGCGAGCGGGAGAGAGGGCGAGCGGGAGAGAGGGCGAGCGGGAGAGAGGGCGAGCGGGAGAGAGGGCAAGCGGGGAGAGAGGGCGAGCGGGGAGAGGGCTAGCGGGGAGAGGGCGAACGGGAGAGAGGCCATGTGGGAGAGAGGGCGAGTGGGATAGACAGCGAGGGAGAGAGAGAGGGTGAGGGAGGGAGAGAGGGTGAGGGAGAGAGAGGGCGAATGAGAGAGAGGCCGAGGGAGACAGAGGGTGAAGGGCGAGCAGTAGAGAGGGCGAGCGGGAGAGAGTTAGAGCGGGGAGAGGGTAAGCGAGAGAGAGGACGAGCGAGAGAGAGGACGAGCAAGAGATAGGACGAGCGAGAGATAGGACGAGCGAGAGATAGGACGAGCGAGAGATAGGACGAGCGAGAGAGTGGACGAGCGAGAGAGTGGACGAGCGAGAGAGAGGGCGAGAGAGATAGAGGGCGAGCGAGATAGAGGGCGAGCGAGATAGAGGGCGAGCGGGATACAGGTCGAGCGGGATACAGGTCGAGCGGGATACAGGTCGAGCGGGATACAGGTCGAGCGGGATACAGGTCGAGCGGGAGAGAGGGCGAGGGAGAGAGAGAGGGTGAGGGAGAGAGAGAGGGCGAGTGAGTGAGAGGGCGAGCGGGAGAGAGGGCGAGCGGGAGAGAGGGCGAGCGGGAGAGAGGGCGAGTGAGTGAGAGGGCGAGCGTGAGAGAGGGCGAGCGGGAGAGAGGGCGAGTGAGTGAGAGGGCAAGCGTGAGAGAGGGCGAGCGGGATTGAGGGCTAGCGGGGAGTGGGCGAGCGGGGAGTGGGCGAGCGGGAGAGAGGGTGAGATAGAGAGAGGGCCAGAAAGGGTGAGGGTGAGGGCGAGAGAGGGCGAGGGCGAGCGAGGGTGAGGGAGAGAGAGGGCGAGTGGGAGAGAGGGCGAGCGTGAGAGAGGGCTAGCGGGGAGAGGGTGAGCAGGTAGAGGGCGAGAGGGAGAGAGGGCGAGTGGGAGAGAGGGCAAGGGGGAGAGAGGGCGAGCAGGAGAGAGGGCGAGATAGAGAGACGGCGAGATAGAGAGAGGGCGAGGGCGAGGGTGAGGGAGAGAGAGGGCAAGGGAGAGAGAGAGAGAGGGCGAGGGAGAGAGAGAGGTGGAGAGAGGGCAAGGGAGAGAGGGCGAGGGAGAGAGGGCGAGGGAGAGAGAGTGCGAGGGAGAGGGAGAGCGAGGGAGACAGAGAGGGTGAGCGGGAGAGTGGGCGAGCGGGGAGAGGGCGAGCGGGAGAGAGGACGAGCAGGAGAGAGGGTGAGCGGGGAGAGGGCGAGCGGGAGAGAGGGCGAGCGAGAGAGAGGGCGAGGGAGAGAGAGGGAGAATGAGAGAGAGGGCGAGAGAGAGAGAGAGGGCGAGCGAGAGAGATGGCGAGCGAGAGAGAGGGCGAGGGAGAGAGAGGGCGAGTGAGAGAGAGGACGAGCATGATAGAGGGCGAGTGGGAGAGAAGGCGAGTGGGTGAGAGGGCGAGCGTGAGAGAGGGCTAGCGGGGAGAGGGCTAGTGGGGAGAGGGCGAGCAGGTAGAGGGCGAGAGGGAGAGAGGGCGAGTGGGAGAGAGGGCAAGGGGGAGAGAGGGCGAGCGGGAGAGAGGGCGAGCAGGAGAGAGGGCGAGCAGGAGAGAGGGCGAGCGGGAGAGTGGGCGAGCTGGAGAGAGGGCGAGATAGAGAGACGGCGAGATAGAGAGAGGGTGAGGGCGAGGGTGAGGGGGAGAGAGGGCAAGGGAGAGAGAGAGAGGGCGAGGGAGAGAGAGAGGTGGAGAGAGGGCGAGGGAGAGAGGGTGAGGGAGAGAGAGTGCGAGGGAGAGAGAGAGCGAGGGAGACAGAGAGGGTGAGCGGGGAGAGGGCGAGCGGGAGAGAGAGTGAGAGGGAGAGCAGGCGAGTGGGAGTGAGGGTGAACGGGAGAGAGGTTGAGCAGGAGAGAGGGCGAGTGAGAGAGAGGGCGAGTGAGAGAGAGGGCGAGTGAGAGAGAGGGCGAGTGAGAGAGAGGGCGAGCGAGAGAGAGGACGAGTGTGATAGAGGGCGAGTGGGAGAGAAGGCGAGCGGGAGAGAGGGCGAGCGGGAGAGAGGGCGTGCGGGAGAGAGGGCGTGCGGGAGAGAGGGCGTGCGGGAGAGAGGGCGTGCGGGAGAGAGGGCGAGCGGGTGAGAGGGCGAGCAGGTGAAAGGGCGAGCGGGTTAGAGGGCGAGCGAGATAGAGGGCGAGCGAGATAGAGGTCGAGCGGGATACAGGTCGAGCGGGATACAGGTCGAGCGGGAGAGAGGGCGAGGGAGAGAGAGAGGGCGAGGGAGGGAGAGAGGGTGAGGGAGAGAGAAGGCGAATGAGAGAGAGGGCGAAGGAGAGAGAGGGTGAAGGGCGAGCAGTAGAGAGGGCGAGCGGGAGAGAGTTAGAGCGGGGAGAGGGCGAGCGAGAGAGGACGAGCGAGAGATAGGACGAGCGAGAGAGTGGATGAGCGAGAGAGATGGCGAGCGAGATAGAGGGCGAGCGAGATAGAGGGCGAGCGAGATAGAGGGCGAGCGAGATAGAGGGCGAGCGGGATACAGGTCGAGCGGGATACAGGTCGAGCGGGATACAGGTCGAGCGGGATAGAGGGCGAGGGAGAGAGAGAGGGCGAGGGAGAGAGAGAGGGTGAGGGAGAGAGGGAGAGAGTGCGAGTGAGTGAGAGGGCGAGCGGGAGACAGGGCGAGCGGGAGAGAGGGCGAGCGGGAGAGAGGGCGAGTGAGTGAGAGGGCAAGCGAGTGAGAGGGTGAGCGTGAGAGAGGGCGAGCGGGGAGTGGGCGAGCAGGAGAGAGGGCGAGCAGGAGAGAGGGCGAGCTAGAGAGAGGGCGAGCGAGAGAGAGGGCGAGCGAGAGAGAGGGCGAGATAGAGAGAGGGCGAGAGAGGGTGAGGGCGAGCGAGGGTGAGGGAGAGAGAGGGCGAGTGGGAGAGAGGGTGAGCATGAGAGAGGGCTAGCGGGGAGAGGGCTAGCGGGGAGAGGGCGAGCAGGTTGAGGGCGAGAGGGAGGGAGGGCGAGTGGGAGAGAGGGCAAGGGGGAGAGAGGGCGAGTGGGAGAGAGGGCGAGCGGGAGAGAGGGCGAGCGGGAGAGAGGGCGAGCGGGAGAGAGGGCGAGATAGAGAGACGGCGAGATAGAGAGAGGGCGATGGCGAGGGAGAGAGAGGGCGAGGGAGAGAGAGAGGGCGAGGGAGAGAGAGAGAGGTGGAGAGAGGGCGAGGGAGAGAGGGCGAGGGAGAGAGGGCGAGGGAGAGAGAGTGCGAGGGAGAGAGAGAGCGAGGGAGACAGAGAGGGAGAGAGGGAGAGAGGGCGAGAGAGATATAGGGCAAGAGAGAGAGAGGGGGAGGGAGAGAGAGAGTGCGAGAGAGAGAGGGACAATAGAGGGAGGGTGAGTGGGAGAGGGGGCGAAAGAGAGGGCGAGGCAGACAGAGGGTCAGTGAGAGGGCGAGAGGGCGAGAGAGCGTGCGAGCGGGAGATAGGGCAAGAGGGAGAGAGGGCGAAAGGGTGAGAGGGTGAGAGAGAGGGAGGGAGGGCGGGTGGGAAAGGGCGAGAGAGAGAGGGGAAGGGAAAGAGAGAGGGCGAGAGAGTGAGAGAGGGGGCAATAGAGGGAGGGTGAGAGGGAGAGGGCGTGAAAGAGTGGGTGAGGGAGAAAGATGGGCAAGGGAGAGGGAGAGAGAGGGCGCCCGGGAGATCAGGCGAGTGGGAGTGAGGGCGAGCGGAAAAGAGGGCGAGCGGGGGAGAGGGTGAGTGGGGAGAGGGCGAGCGGGAGAGAGGGTGAGCGGGGAGAGGGCGAGAGGGAGAGCAGGCGAGTGGGAGTGAGGGTGAACGGGAGAGAGGTTGAGCAGGAGAGAGGGCGAGCAGGAGAGAGGGCGAGCGAGAGAGAGGGCGAGCGAGAGAGAGGGCGAGCGAGAGAGAGGGCGAGAGAGATAGAGGACGAGCGAGATAGAGGGCGACCGGGATAGAGGGCGAGGGAGAGAGGGCGAGGGAGAGAGAGAGTGCGAGGGAGAGAGAGGGCGAGGGAGAGAGAGGGCGAGTGAGAGAGAGGGCGAGCGAGAGAGAGGGCGAGTGAGAGAGAGGGCGAGAGAGATGGCAAGCGAGAGAGATGGCGAGCGAGAGAGATGGCGAGCGAGAGAGAGGGCGAGCGAGAGAGAGGGCGAGCGAGAGAGAGGGCGAGCGAGAGAGAGGGCGAGCAAGAGAGAGGGCGAGCGAGAGAGAGGGTGAGTGAGAGAGAGGGCAAGCGAGAGAGAAGATGAGTGAGATAGAGGGCGAGCGAGAGAGAGGGTGAGTGAGAGAGAGGGCAAGCGAGAGAGAGGACGAGTGAGATAGAGGACGAGCGTGATAGAGGGCGAGTGGGAGAGAAGGCGAGCGGGAGAGACGGCGAGTGGGTGAGAGGGTGAGCAGGTGAGAGGGCGAGCGGGTGAGAGGCCGAGGGAGAGAGAGAAGGCGAGGGAGAGAGAGAGGGCGAGCGGGAGAGAGGGTGAGCGGGAGAGAGGGCGAGCGGGAGAGAGGGCGAGCGGGAGAGAGGGCGAGCGGGAGAGAGGGCGAGGGGGAGAGAGGGCGAGGGAGAGAGAGGGCGAGAGAGAGAGAGGGCGAGGGAGAGAGGGCGAGCGGGAGAGAGGGCGAGCAGGAGAGAGGGCGAGCGGGAGAGAGGGCGAGCGGGGGAGAGGGCGAGCAGAGAGAGGGCTAGTGGGGAGAGGGCGAGTGGCAGAGAGGCCGTGCGGGAGAGAGGGTGAGTGGGATAGATGGTGAGGGAGAGAGAGAGGGTGAGGGAGAGCGAGAGGGTGAGGGAGAGAGAGGGCGAATGAGAGAGAGGGCGAGGGAGAGAGAGGGTGAGCGGTAGAGAGGGTGAGCGGGAGAGAGTTAGAGCGGGGAGAGGGCGAGCGAGAGAGAGGACGAGCGAGAGATAGGACGAGCGAGAGAGTGGACGAGCGAGACAGAGGGCGAGCGAGATAGAGGGCGAGCGGGATACAGGTCGAGCAGGATACAGGTCGAGCGGGATAGAGGGCGAGGGAGAGAGAGAGGACGAGGGAGAGAGAGGGCGAGCGGGAGAGAGGGTGAGCGGGAGAGAGGGTGAGCGGGAGAGAGGGCGAGCCGGAGAGATGGCGAGCCGGAGAGAGAGCGAGCGGGAGAGAGGGCGAGTGAGTGAGAGGGCCAGCGGGAGAGAGGGCCAGCGGGAGAGAGGGCGAGTGAGTGAGAGGGCGAGCGGGAGAGAGGGCCAGCGGGAGAGAGGGCGAGCGTGAGAGAGGGCGAGCGGGAGTGAGGGCGAGCAGGGAGTGGGCAAGCGGGGAGAAGGCGAGTGGCAGAGAGGGCGAGCTAGAGAGAGGGCGAGCGAGAGAGAGGGCGAGATAGAGAGAGGGCGAGAGAGGGTGAGGGCGAGGGTGAGAGAGGGCGAGGGCGAGCGAGGGTGAGGGAGAGAGAGGGCGAGTGGGAGAGAGGGCGAGCGTGAGAGAGGGCTAGCGGGGAGAGGGCGAGCAGGTAGAGGGCGAGAGGGAGAGAGGGCGAGTGGGAGAGAGGGCAAGGGGGAGAGAGGGCAAGGGGGAGAGAGGGCGAGCGGGAGAGAGGGCGAGCGGGAGAGAGGGCGAGCGGGAGAGAGGGCGAGCGGGAGAGAGGGCGAGCGGGAGAGAGGGCGAGCGGGAGAGAGGGCAAGCGGGAGAGAGGGCGAGCGGGAGAGAGGGTGAGCGGGAGAGAGGGCGAGCGGGAGAGAGGGCGAGATAGAGAGACGGCGAGATAGAGAGAGGGCGAGAGAGGGCGAGGGCGAGAGAGGGCGAGGGAGAGAGAGGGCGAGGGAGAGAGAGAGAGGGCGAGGGAGAGAGAGTGCGAGGGAGAGAGATCGAGGGAGACAGAGAGGGAGAGAGGGAGAGAGAGAGAGATAGGGCAAGAGAGAGAGAGGGGGAGGAAGAGAGAGAGTGCAAGAGAGAGAGGGGCAATAGAGGGAGGGTGAGTGGGAGAGGGGGCAAAAGAGAGGGCGAGGGAGACAGAGGGTCAGTGAGAGGACGCGAGAGCGTGCGAGCGGGAGATAGGGCAAGAGGGAGAGAGGGCGGGTGGGAAAGGGCGGGAGAGAGAGGGGAAGGGAAAGAGAGAGGGCGAGAGAGAGAGAGAGGGGGCAATAAAGGGAGGGTGAGAGGGAGAGGGCGCGAAAGAGTGGGTGAGGGCGAAAGATGGGCAAGGGCGAGAGGGAGAGAGGGCGAGAGGGAGAGCAGGCGAGTGGGAGTGAGGGTGAACGGGAGAGAGGTTGAGCAGGAGAGAGGGCGAGCAGGAGAGAGGGCGAGCAGGAGAGAGGGCGAGCGAGAGAGAGGGCGAGCGAGAGAGAGGGCGAGCGAGAGAGAGGGCGAGCGAGAGAGAGGGCGAGCGAGAGAGAGGGCGAGCGAGAGAGAGGGCGAGCGAGCTAGAGGACGAGTGAGATAGAGGACGAGCGTGATAGAGGACGAGCGTGATAGAGGGCGAGCGGGATAGAGTGTGAGCTGGAGAGAGGGCGAGGGAGAGAGAGAGGGTGAGGGAGAGAGAGGGAGAATGAGAGAGAGGGCGAGGGAGAGAGAGGGAGAGCGGGAGAGGGGTCGAAAGAGAGAGCGAGGGAGTCAGAGGGTGAGTAAGAGGGCAAGAGAGTGTGCGAGCGGGAGAGAGGGCAAGAGGGAGAGAGGGCGAAAGGGTGAGAGGGTGAGAGAGAGGGAGAGAGGGCGAGTGGGAGAGTGGGAGAGAGAGAGAGAAAGGGAAAGAGAGAGGGTGCGAGAGAGGGGGCTATAGAGGGAGGGTGAGAGGGAGAGGGCGCGAAAGAGAGGGTGAGGGAGAGAGAGGGCAAGGGAGAGGGAGAGAGAGAGGGGCGCGCGGGGAGAGCAGGCAAGTGGGAGTGAGGGCGAGTGGAAAAGAGGGCGAGCGGGAGTGAGGGTGAGCGAGAGAGAGGGTGAGCGGGATAGAGGGCAGGGGAGAGAGGGCAGGGGAGAGAGGGCAGGGGGAGAGAGAGGACGAGCGAGAGAGGGCGAGCGAGATAGAGAGTGAGCGGGATAGAGGGCGAGGTAGAGAGAGAGGGCGAGGGAGAGAGAGGGCGAGGGGGAGAACGGGCAAGGGGGAAAGAGGGCAAACGGGAGAGAGTGCGAGCGGGAGAGAGAGTGCGAGCGGGAGAGAGGGCGAGCGGGACAGAGGGAGAGCGGGACAGAGGGAGAGCGGGAGAGAGAGGGTGAACGGGAGAGAGAGGGTGAGCGGGAGAGAGAGGGTGAGCGGGAGAGAGAGGGCGAGCGGGAGAGAGAGGGCGAGCGGGAGAGAGGGAGAGCGGGAGAGAGAGGGCGAGCAGGAGAGAGGGCGAGGGAGAGAGAGGGCGAGCAGGACAGAGAGGGTGAGCGGGAGAGAGAGGGCGAGGGGGAGAGAGGGCAAGCGGGAGAGAGAGGGCGAGCGGGAGAGAGAGGGCGAGGGAGAGAGAGAGTGTGAACGGTAGAGAGAGCGACAGAGAGGGCTGAGAGAGGGCGAGAGAGAGATAAGGCGAGTGAGAAAGCGAGGTAGTGCGAGCGAGAGAGGGAGGGCGAGCGAGAGAGGGAGGGCGAGCGAGAGAGGGAGGGCGAGCGAGAGAAGGAGACAGGGTGAGCACGAGAGAAACAGGTCGAGCGAGAGACAGGGTGAGCTAGAGAGAGAGACAGGGCGAGAGAGAGGGTGAGAGAGAGGGCGAGAGAGAGAGAGGACAGGGCAAATGAGAGTGCGAGGGCGAGCGGGAGAGCGGGCAAGCGAGAAGAGGGCGAGCGGGAGAGAGGTGGAGAGAGAGGGCGAGAGAGAGAGTGTGAGCGGGAGAGAGAGGGCGAGCGGGAGAGATGACGAGCGGCAGAGAGAGGGCGAGCGGGAGAGAGAGGGCGAGCGGGAGAGAGAGGGCGAGCGGGAGAGAGAGGGCGAGCGGGGAGAGAGAGTGTGAGCGGGAGAGAGGTGCGAGCGGGAGAGAGAGGGCAAGCGGGAGAGAGGGCAAGCGGGAGAGAGGGAGAGCGGGAGAGAGAGGGCGAACGGGAGAGAGAGGGCGAGCAGGAGAGAGGGCGAGGGAGAGAGAGGGCGAGTGGGAGAGAGAGGGCGAGCGGGAGAGAGAGGGCGAGTGAGAGAGTGTGAACGGTAGAGAGAGCGACAGAGAGGGCGGAGAGAGGGCGAGAGAGAGATAAGGCGAGTGAGAAAGCGAGGTAGTGCGAGCGAGAGAAACAGGGCGAGCGAGAGACAGGGTGAGCTAGAGAGAGAGACAGGGCGAGAGAGAGAGAGGGTGAGAGAGAGGGCGAGAGAGAGAGAGAGGGACAGGGCAAATGAGAGTGCGAGAGGGCGAGCGGGAGAGCGGGCAAGCGAGAAGAGGGCGAGCGGGAGAGAGGGGGAGAGAGAGGGCGAGAGAGAGAGTGAGAGCGGGAGAGAGAGGGTGAGCGGGAGAGGGTGAGCGGGAGAGAGAGGGCAAGCGGGAGAGAGAGGGCGAGCGAGAGAGAGGGAGAGCGGGAGAGAGGGTGAGCGGGAGAGAGAGGGCGAGGGGGAGAGAGGGCGAGCGGGAGAGAGGGCGAGCGGGAGAGAGGGTGAGCGGGAGAGAGGGCGAGCGGGAGAGAGTGCGAGGGAGAGAGAGAGGGAGGGCGAGCGAGAGAGGGAGGGCGAGCGAGAGAGGGAGGGCGAGCGAGATAGGGAGGGCGAGCGAGAGAGGGAGGGCGAGCGAGTGAAGGAGACAGGGTAAGCACGAGAGAAACAGGGCGAGCGAGAGAGAAACAAGGCGAGCGAGAGACAGGGTGAGCTAGAGAGAGAGACAGGGCGAGAGAGAGAGAGGGTGAGAGAGAGGGCGAGAGAGAGAGAGAGCGAGCGAGCGAGAGAGAGGGCGAGAGAGAGGGAGGACGAGAGATAGGGCGAGAGAAAGATAGGGCGAGAGAGAGAGGGCGAGCGAGAGAGAGGGACAGGGCAAATGAGAGTGCGAGAGGGCGAGCGGGAGAGCGGGCGAGCGAGAAGAGGGCAAGCAGGAGAGAGGGGGAGAGAGAGGGCGAGAGAGAGAGTGTGAGCGGGGGAGAGAGCGACAGAGAGGGTGAGAGTGGGAGGTCGAGTGCGAGAGGGTGAGGGAGAGAGGGCGAGAGTGGGTGAGAGAGAGAGATAAGGTGAGTGAGAGCGCGAGGTAGGGCGAGCGAGAGAGGGAGGGCAAGCGAGGGAGGGAGGGCGAGCGAGGGAGAGAGGGCGAGCAAGGGAGGGAGGGCGAGCGAGGGAGGGAGGGCGAGCGAGGGAGGGCGAGTGAGGGAGGCGAGCGAGAGAGGGAGGGTGAGCGAGAGAGAGAGAGGGCGAGAGATAGGGCGAGAGAGAGAGGGCGAGAGACAGAGAGAGGTCGAGAGAGAGAGGGGGCAGTAGAGGGAGGGTCAGCGGGAGAGGAGGCGAGAGAGAGGGCAAGAGAGA
Source organism: Carcharodon carcharias (assembly GCF_017639515.1). Classification (NCBI taxonomy): domain Eukaryota; kingdom Metazoa; phylum Chordata; class Chondrichthyes; order Lamniformes; family Lamnidae; genus Carcharodon; species Carcharodon carcharias. The sequence goes on along the minus strand of NC_054493.1, from coordinate 6,102,609 downwards.
GGGTGAGAGAGGGCGAGGCAGAGAGAGGGCGAGGGAGAGAGAGAGGGCGAGGCAGAGAGAGATGACGAGCGTGAGAGAGGGCGAGGGGGAGAGAGGGCGAGGGGGAGAACGGGCAAGGGGGAAAGAGGGCAAACGGGAGAGAGGGTGAACAGGAGAGAGTGCGAATGGGAGAGATGACGAGCGGGAGAGATGATGAGCGGCAGAGAGAGGGCGAGCGGGAGAGAGAGGGCGAGCGGGAGAGAGAGGGCGAGCGGGAGAGAGAGTGCGAGCGGGAGAGAGAGTGCGAGCAGGAGAGAGGGCAAGCGGGAGAGAGGGCAAGCGGGGACAGAGGGAGAGCGGGAGAGAGAGGGTGAACGGGAGAGAGAGGGTGAACGGGAGAGAGAGGGTGAGCGGGAGAGAGAGGGTGAGCGGGAGAGAGAGGGCGAGCGGGAGAGAGGGAGAGCGGGAGAGAGGGAGAGAGAGGGCGAGCAGGAGAGAGGGCGAGGGAGAGAGAGGGTGAGCGGGACAGAGAGGGTGAGCGGGAGAGAGAGGGCGAGGGGGAGAGAGGGCGAGTGGGAGAGAGAGGGCGAGCGGGAGAGAAAGGGCGAGGGAGCGAGAGAGTGTGAACGGTAGAGAGAGCGACAGAGAGGGCGGAGAGAGAGCGAGAGAGAGATAAGGCGAGTGAGAAAGCGAGGTAGTGCGAGCGAGAGAGGGAGGGCGAGCGAGAGAGGGAGGGCGAGCGAGAGAGGGAGGGCGAGCGAGAGAGGGAGGGCGAGCGAGAGAGGGAGGGCGAGCGAGAGAAGGAGACAGGGTGAGCACGAGAGAAACAGGGCGAGCGAGAGACAGGGTGAGCTAGAGAGAGAGACAGGGCGAGAGAGAGAGAGGGTGAGAGAGAGGGTGAGAGAGAGAGCAGGACAGGGCAAATGAGAGTGCGAGAGGGCGAGCGGGCAAGCGAGAAGAGGGCGAGCGGGAGAGAGGGGGAGAGAGAGGGCGAGAGAGAGAGAGAGTGTGAGCGGGAGAGAGAGGGCGAGCGGGGAGAGAGAGGGCGAGGGGGGAGAGAGGGCGAGCGGGAGAGAGGGTGAGCGGGAGAGAGGGCGAGGGGGAGAGAGGGCGAGCGGGAGAGAGAGGGCGAGCAGGAGAGAGAGGGCGAGCAGGAGAGAGAGGGCGAGCAGGAGAGAGAGGGCGAGCGGGAGAGCGGGAGAGAGGGCGAGAGGGAGAGCGGGAGGGCGAGCGGGAGAGAGGGCGAGCGGGAGAGAGGGCGAGCGGGAGAGAGGGCGAGCGGGAGAGAGGGCGAGCGGGAGAGAGGGCGAGCGGGAGAGAGGGCGAGCGGGAGAGCGGGCGAGCGTGAGAGAGGGCGAGAGGGAGAGAGAGGGCGAGCAAGAGAGAGAGGGCGAGCAGGAGAGAGAGGGCGAGCAGGAGGGAGAGGGCGAGCAGGAGAGAGAGGGCAAGCAGGAGAGAGGGCGAACAAGAGAGGGCGAGCGGGAGAGAGAGGGTGAGCGGGAGAGGGGGCGAGCGAGATTGAGGGCGAGCGGGAGAGAGAGGGTGAGCGGGAGAGAGGGAGAGCGGGAGAGAGAGGGTGAGCGGGAGAGAGAGGGTGAGCGGGAGAGGGGGAGAGCGGGAGAGAGAGGGTGAGTGGGAGAGGGTGAGCGGGAGAGAGAGGGCGAGCGGGAGAGAGGGTGAGCGGCAGAGAGGGCGAGGGGGAGAGAGGGCGAGGGGGAGAGAGGGCGAGCGGGAGAGAGAGGGCGAGCGAGAGAGGGCGAGAGAGATAAGGCGAGTGAGAGAGCGAGGTAGTGCGAGCGAGAGAGGTAGTGCGAGTGAGAGAGGGAGGGCGAGCGAGAGAGGGAGGGCGAGCGAGAGAGGGAGGGCGAGCGAGAGAGGGAGGGCGAGCGAGTGAAGGAGACAGGGTAAGCACGAGAGAAACAGGGCGAGCGAGAGAGAAACAAGGCGAGCGAGAGACAGGGTGAGCTAGAGAGAGAGACAGGGCGAGAGAGAGAGAGGGTGAGAGAGAGGGCGAGAGAGAGAGAGCGGGCGAGCGAGAGAGAGAGAGGACGAGAGATAGGGCGAGAGAAAAATAGGGCGAGAGAGAGAGGGCGAGCGAGAGAGAGGGACAGGGCAAATGAGAGTGCGAGAGGGCGAGCGGGAGAGCGGGAAGAGGGCAAGCAGGAGAGAGGGGGAGAGAGAGGGCGAGAGAGTGTGAGCGGGGGAGAGAGCGACAGAGAGGGTGAGAGTGGGAGGTCGAGTGCGAGAGGGTGAGGGAGAGAGGGCGAGAGTGGGTGAGAGAGAGAGAGATAAGGTGAGAGCGCGAGGTAGGGCGAGCTAGAGAGTGAGGGCGAGCGAGAGAGGGAGGGCGAGCAAGGGAGGGAGGGCGAGGGGGAGAGAGGGCGAGGGAGAGAGAGGGCGAGGAAGAGAGAGGGCGAGGGAGAGAGGGCGAGCGGGAGAGAGGGCGAGCAGGAGAGAGGGCGAGCGGGAGAGAGGGCGAGCGGGGGAGAGGGCGAGCAGAGAGAGGGCTAGTGGGGAGAGGGCGAGTGGCAGAGAGGCCGTGCGGGAGAGAGGGTGAGTGGGATAGATGGTGAGGGAGAGAGAGAGGGTGAGGGAGAGCGAGAGGGTGAGGGAGAGAGAGGGCGAATGAGAGAGAGGGCGAGGGAGAGAGAGGGTGAGCGGTAGAGAGGGTGAGCGGGAGAGAGTTAGAGCGGGGAGAGGGCGAGCGAGAGAGAGGACGAGCGAGAGATAGGACGAGCGAGAGAGTGGACGAGCGAGACAGAGGGCGAGCGAGATAGAGGGCGAGCGGGATACAGGTCGAGCAGGATACAGGTCGAGCGGGATAGAGGGCGAGGGAGAGAGAGAGGACGAGGGAGAGAGAGGGCGAGCGGGAGAGAGGGTGAGCGGGAGAGAGGGTGAGCGGGAGAGAGGGCGAGCCGGAGAGATGGCGAGCCGGAGAGAGAGCGAGCGGGAGAGAGGGCGAGCGAGTGAGAGGGCCAGCGGGAGAGAGGGCCAGCGGGAGAGAGGGCGAGTGAGTGAGAGGGCGAGCGGGAGAGAGGGCCAGCGGGAGAGAGGGCGAGCGTGAGAGAGGGCGAGCGGGAGTGAGGGCGAGCAGGGAGTGGGCAAGCGGGGAGAAGGCGAGTGGCAGAGAGGGCGAGCTAGAGAGAGGGCGAGCGAGAGAGAGGGCGAGATAGAGAGAGGGCGAGAGAGGGTGAGGGCGAGGGTGAGAGAGGGCGAGGGCGAGCGAGGGTGAGGGAGAGAGAGGGCGAGTGGGAGAGAGGGCGAGCGTGAGAGAGGGCTAGCGGGGAGAGGGCGAGCAGGTAGAGGGCGAGAGGGAGAGAGGGCGAGTGGGAGAGAGGGCAAGGGGGAGAGAGGGCAAGGGGGAGAGAGGGCGAGCGGGAGAGAGGGCGAGCGGGAGAGAGGGCGAGCGGGAGAGAGGGCGAGCGGGAGAGAGGGCGAGCGGGAGAGAGGGCAAGCGGGAGAGAGGGCGAGCGGGAGAGAGGGTGAGCGGGAGAGAGGGCGAGCGGGAGAGAGGGCGAGATAGAGAGACGGCGAGATAGAGAGAGGGCGAGAGAGGGCGAGGGCGAGAGAGGGCGAGGGAGAGAGAGGGCGAGGGAGAGAGAGAGAGGGCGAGGGAGAGAGAGTGCGAGGGAGAGAGATCGAGGGAGACAGAGAGGGAGAGAGGGAGAGAGAGAGAGATAGGGCAAGAGAGAGAGAGGGGGAGGAAGAGAGAGAGTGCAAGAGAGAGAGGGGCAATAGAGGGAGGGTGAGTGGGAGAGGGGGCAAAAGAGAGGGCGAGGGAGACAGAGGGTCAGTGAGAGGACGCGAGAGCGTGCGAGCGGGAGATAGGGCAAGAGGGAGAGAGGGCGGGTGGGAAAGGGCAGGAGAGAGAGGGGAAGGGAAAGAGAGAGGGCGAGAGAGAGAGAGAGGGGGCAATAAAGGGAGGGTGAGAGGGAGAGGGCGCGAAAGAGTGGGTGAGGGCGAAAGATGGGCAAGGGCGAGAGGGAGAGAGGGCGAGAGGGAGAGCAGGCGAGTGGGAGTGAGGGTGAACGGGAGAGAGGTTGAGCAGGAGAGAGGGCGAGCAGGAGAGAGGGCGAGCAGGAGAGAGGGCGAGCGAGAGAGAGGGCGAGCGAGAGAGAGGGCGAGCGAGAGAGAGGGCGAGCGAGAGAGAGGGCGAGCGAGAGAGAGGGCGAGCGAGAGAGAGGGCGAGCGAGCTAGAGGACGAGTGAGATAGAGGACGAGCGTGATAGAGGACGAGCGTGATAGAGGGCGAGCGGGATAGAGTGTGAGCTGGAGAGAGGGCGAGGGAGAGAGAGAGGGTGAGGGAGAGAGAGGGAGAATGAGAGAGAGGGCGAGGGAGAGAGAGGGAGAGCGGGAGAGGGGTCGAAAGAGAGAGCGAGGGAGTCAGAGGGTGAGTAAGAGGGCAAGAGAGTGTGCGAGCGGGAGAGAGGGCAAGAGGGAGAGAGGGCGAAAGGGTGAGAGGGTGAGAGAGAGGGAGAGAGGGCGAGTGGGAGAGTGGGAGAGAGAGAGAGAAAGGGAAAGAGAGAGGGTGCGAGAGAGGGGGCTATAGAGGGAGGGTGAGAGGGAGAGGGCGCGAAAGAGAGGGTGAGGGAGAGAGAGGGCAAGGGAGAGGGAGAGAGAGAGGGCGCGCGGGAGAGCAGGCGAGTGGGAGTGAGGGCGAGTGGAAAAGAGGGCGAGCGGGAGTGAGGGTGAGCGGGAGAGAGGCCGAGCGGGAGAGAAGGCAGGGGAGAGAGGGCAGGGGAGAGAGGGCAGGGGGAGAGAGAGGACGAGCGAGAGAGGGCGAGCGAGATAGAGAGTGAGCGGGATAGAGGGCGAGGTAGAGAGAGAGGGCGAGGGAGAGAGAGGGCGAGGGGGAGAACGGGCAAGGGGGAAAGAGGGCAAACGGGAGAGAGTGCGAGCGGGAGAGAGAGTGCGAGCGGGAGAGAGGGCGAGCGGGACAGAGGGAGAGCGGGACAGAGGGAGAGCGGGAGAGAGAGGGTGAACGGGAGAGAGAGGGTGAGCGGGAGAGAGAGGGTGAGCGGGAGAGAGAGGGCGAGCGGGAGAGAGAGGGCGAGCGGGAGAGAGGGAGAGCGGGAGAGAGAGGGCGAGCAGGAGAGAGGGCGAGGGAGAGAGAGGGCGAGCAGGACAGAGAGGGTGAGCGGGAGAGAGAGGGCGAGGGGGAGAGAGGGCAAGCGGGAGAGAGAGGGCGAGCGGGAGAGAGAGGGCGAGGGAGAGAGAGAGTGTGAACGGTAGAGAGAGCGACAGAGAGGGCTGAGAGAGGGCGAGAGAGAGATAAGGCGAGTGAGAAAGCGAGGTAGTGCGAGCGAGAGAGGGAGGGCGAGCGAGAGAGGGAGGGCGAGCGAGAGAGGGAGGGCGAGCGAGAGAAGGAGACAGGGTGAGCACGAGAGAAACAGGTCGAGCGAGAGACAGGGTGAGCTAGAGAGAGAGACAGGGCGAGAGAGAGGGTGAGAGAGAGGGCGAGAGAGAGAGAGGACAGGGCAAATGAGAGTGCGAGGGCGAGCGGGAGAGCGGGCAAGCGAGAAGAGGGCGAGCGGGAGAGAGGTGGAGAGAGAGGGCGAGAGAGAGAGTGTGAGCGGGAGAGAGAGGGCGAGCGGGAGAGATGACGAGCGGCAGAGAGAGGGCGAGCGGGAGAGAGAGGGCGAGCGGGAGAGAGAGGGCGAGCGGGAGAGAGAGGGCGAGCGGGAGAGAGAGTGTGAGCGGGAGAGAGGTGCGAGCGGGAGAGAGAGGGCAAGCGGGAGAGAGGGCAAGCGGGAGAGAGGGAGAGCGGGAGAGAGAGGGCGAACGGGAGAGAGAGGGCGAGCAGGAGAGAGGGCGAGGGAGAGAGAGGGCGAGTGGGAGAGAGAGGGCGAGCGGGAGAGAGAGGGCGAGTGAGAGAGTGTGAACGGTAGAGAGAGCGACAGAGAGGGCGGAGAGAGGGCGAGAGAGAGATAAGGCGAGTGAGAAAGCGAGGTAGTGCGAGCGAGAGAAACAGGGCGAGCGAGAGACAGGGTGAGCTAGAGAGAGAGACAGGGCGAGAGAGAGAGAGGGTGAGAGAGAGGGCGAGAGAGAGAGAGAGGGACAGGGCAAATGAGAGTGCGAGAGGGCGAGCGGGAGAGCGGGCAAGCGAGAAGAGGGCGAGCGGGAGAGAGGGGGAGAGAGAGGGCGAGAGAGAGAGTGAGAGCGGGAGAGAGAGGGTGAGCGGGAGAGGGTGAGCGGGAGAGAGAGGGCAAGCGGGAGAGAGAGGGCGAGCGAGAGAGAGGGAGAGCGGGAGAGAGGGTGAGCGGGAGAGAGAGGGCGAGGGGGAGAGAGGGCGAGCGGGAGAGAGGGCGAGCGGGAGAGAGGGTGAGCGGGAGAGAGGGCGAGCGGGAGAGAGTGCGAGGGAGAGAGAGAGGGAGGGCGAGCGAGAGAGGGAGGGCGAGCGAGAGAGGGAGGGCGAGCGAGATAGGGAGGGCGAGCGAGAGAGGGAGGGCGAGCGAGTGAAGGAGACAGGGTAAGCACGAGAGAAACAGGGCGAGCGAGAGAGAAACAAGGCGAGCGAGAGACAGGGTGAGCTAGAGAGAGAGACAGGGCGAGAGAGAGAGAGGGTGAGAGAGAGGGCGAGAGAGAGAGAGAGAGCGAGCGAGCGAGAGAGAGGGCGAGAGAGAGGGAGGACGAGAGATAGGGCGAGAGAAAGATAGGGCGAGAGAGAGAGGGCGAGCGAGAGAGAGGGACAGGGCAAATGAGAGTGCGAGAGGGCGAGCGGGAGAGCGGGCGAGCGAGAAGAGGGCAAGCAGGAGAGAGGGGGAGAGAGAGGGCGAGAGAGAGAGTGTGAGCGGGGGAGAGAGCGACAGAGAGGGTGAGAGTGGGAGGTCGAGTGCGAGAGGGTGAGGGAGAGAGGGCGAGAGTGGGTGAGAGAGAGAGATAAGGTGAGTGAGAGCGCGAGGTAGGGCGAGCGAGAGAGGGAGGGCAAGCGAGGGAGGGAGGGCGAGCGAGGGAGAGAGGGCGAGCAAGGGAGGGAGGGCGAGCGAGGGAGGGAGGGCGAGCGAGGGAGGGCGAGTGAGGGAGGCGAGCGAGAGAGGGAGGGTGAGCGAGAGAGAGAGAGGGCGAGAGATAGGGCGAGAGAGAGAGGGCGAGAGACAGAGAGAGGTCGAGAGAGAGAGGGGGCAGTAGAGGGAGGGTCAGCGGGAGAGGAGGCGAGAGAGAGGGCAAGAGAGAGGGTGAGAGAGGGCGAGGCAGAGAGAGGGCGAGGGAGAGAGAGAGGGCGAGGCAGAGAGAGATGACGAGCGTGAGAGAGGGCGAGGGGGAGAGAGGGCGAGGGGGAGAACGGGCAAGGGGGAAAGAGGGCAAACGGGAGAGAGGGTGAACAGGAGAGAGTGCGAATGGGAGAGATGACGAGCGGGAGAGATGATGAGCGGCAGAGAGAGGGCGAGCGGGAGAGAGAGGGCGAGCGGGAGAGAGAGGGCGAGCGGGAGAGAGAGTGCGAGCGGGAGAGAGAGTGCGAGCAGGAGAGAGGGCAAGCGGGAGAGAGGGCAAGCGGGACAGAGGGAGAGCGGGAGAGAGAGGGTGAACGGGAGAGAGAGGGTGAACGGGAGAGAGAGGGTGAGCGGGAGAGAGAGGGTGAGCGGGAGAGAGAGGGCGAGCGGGAGAGAGGGAGAGCGGGAGAGAGGGAGAGAGAGGGCGAGCAGGAGAGAGGGCGAGGGAGAGAGAGGGTGAGCGGGACAGAGAGGGTGAGCGGGAGAGAGAGGGCGAGGGGGAGAGAGGGCGAGTGGGAGAGAGAGGGCGAGCGGGAGAGAAAGGGCGAGGGAGCGAGAGAGTGTGAACGGTAGAGAGAGCGACAGAGAGGGCGGAGAGAGAGCGAGAGAGAGATAAGGCGAGTGAGAAAGCGAGGTAGTGCGAGCGAGAGAGGGAGGGCGAGCGAGAGAGGGAGGGCGAGCGAGAGAGGGAGGGCGAGCGAGAGAGGGAGGGCGAGCGAGAGAGGGAGGGCGAGCGAGAGAAGGAGACAGGGTGAGCACGAGAGAAACAGGGCGAGCGAGAGACAGGGTGAGCTAGAGAGAGAGACAGGGCGAGAGAGAGAGAGGGTGAGAGAGAGGGTGAGAGAGAGAGCAGGACAGGGCAAATGAGAGTGCGAGAGGGCGAGCGGGCAAGCGAGAAGAGGGCGAGCGGGAGAGAGGGGGAGAGAGAGGGCGAGAGAGAGAGAGTGTGAGCGGGAGAGAGAGGGCGAGCGGGAGAGAGAGGGCGAGGGGGAGAGAGGGCGAGCGGGAGAGAGGGTGAGCGGGAGAGAGGGCGAGGGGGAGAGAGGGCGAGCGGGAGAGAGAGGGCGAGCAGGAGAGAGAGGGCGAGCAGGAGAGAGAGGGCGAGCAGGAGAGAGAGGGCGAGCGGGAGAGCGGGAGAGAGGGCGAGAGGGAGAGCGGGAGGGCGAGCGGGAGAGAGGGCGAGCGGGAGAGAGGGCGAGCGGGAGAGAGGGCGAGCGGGAGAGAGGGCGAGCGGGAGAGAGGGCGAGCGGGAGAGAGGGCGAGCGGGAGAGAGGGCGAGCGGGAGAGCGGGCGAGCGTGAGAGAGGGCGAGAGGGAGAGAGAGGGCGAGCAAGAGAGAGAGGGCGAGCAGGAGAGAGAGGGCGAGCAGGAGGGAGAGGGCGAGCAGGAGAGAGAGGGCAAGCAGGAGAGAGGGCGAACAAGAGAGGGCAAGCGGGAGAGAGAGGGTGAGCGGGAGAGGGGGCGAGCGAGATTGAGGGCGAGCGGGAGAGAGAGGGTGAGCGGGGAGAGAGGGAGAGCGGGAGAGAGAGGGTGAGCGGGAGAGAGAGGGTGAGCGGGAGAGGGGGAGAGCGGGAGAGAGAGGGTGAGTGGGAGAGGGTGAGCGGGAGAGAGAGGGCGAGCGGGAGAGAGGGTGAGCGGCAGAGAGGGCGAGGGGGAGAGAGGGCGAGGGGGAGAGAGGGCGAGCGGGAGAGAGAGGGCGAGCGAGAGAGGGCGAGAGAGATAAGGCGAGTGAGAGAGCGAGGTAGTGCGAGCGAGAGAGGTAGTGCGAGTGAGAGAGGGAGGGCGAGCGAGAGAGGGAGGGCGAGCGAGAGAGGGAGGGCGAGCGAGAGAGGGAGGGCGAGCGAGTGAAGGAGACAGGGTAAGCACGAGAGAAACAGGGCGAGCGAGAGAGAAACAAGGCGAGCGAGAGACAGGGTGAGCTAGAGAGAGAGACAGGGCGAGAGAGAGAGAGGGTGAGAGAGAGGGCGAGAGAGAGAGAGCGAGCGAGCGAGAGAGAGAGAGGACGAGAGATAGGGCGAGAGAAAAATAGGGCGAGAGAGAGAGGGCGAGCGAGAGAGAGGGACAGGGCAAATGAGAGTGCGAGAGGGCGAGCGGGAGAGCGGGAAGAGGGCAAGCAGGAGAGAGGGGGAGAGAGAGGGCGAGAGAGTGTGAGCGGGGGAGAGAGCGACAGAGAGGGTGAGAGTGGGAGGTCGAGTGCGAGAGGGTGAGGGAGAGAGGGCGAGAGTGGGTGAGAGAGAGAGAGATAAGGTGAGAGCGCGAGGTAGGGCGAGCTAGAGAGTGAGGGCGAGCGAGAGAGGGAGGGCGAGCAAGGGAGGGAGGGCGAGCGAGGGAGGGAGGGTGACGAGGGAGGGAGGGTGAGCGAGGGAGGGAGGGTGAGCGAGGGAGGGCGAGTGAGGGAGGGCGAGCGAGAGAGGGAGGGCGAGCGAGAGAGAGAGAGGGCGAGAGATAGGGCGAGAGAGAGGGCGAGAGACAGAGAGAGGTCGAGAGAGAGAGCGGGCAGTAGAGGGAGGGTCAGCGGGAGAGGAGGCGAGAGAGAGGGCAAGAGAGAGGGTGAGAGAGGGCGAGGGAGAGAGAGGGCGAGGGAGAGAGAGGGCAAGGGAGAGAGAGGGCAAGGGAGAGAGAGGGCAAGGGAGAGAGAGGGCAAGGGAGAGGGCAAGAGAGAGGGCGAGGGAAAGAGAGAATAGGAGTGTCAGGGAGAGAGAGGGCGAGAGAGAGGGAGAGGAGAGGGCAAGAGAGAGACAAGGCGAGGGAGAGAGAGAAGGCAAGGGAGAGAGAGAGTTGGCGAGGGAGAGAGAGAAGGCGAGGGAGAGGGTGAAAGGGCGAGAGAGGGCGAGAGAGAGGTGGGAGAGAGAGGGCAAGAGAGAGAGAGTGGGGGTGAGAGGGGGGGCGAGAGAGAGAGGGGGCGAGAGAGAGAGGGGGCAAGAGAGAGCGGGTGCGCAGGAGAGAGGACGAGGGAGAGAGAATGCGAGGGAGAGGGTGAGAGAGAGGGTGAGGGAGAGGGAGGGCGAGCGGGAGAGAGAGAGGACGAGGGAGAGGGTGCGAGAGAGAGGGCGAGTGGGAGAGTGAGACCGAGAGAAAGGGACAGGGAGAGAAAGGGCGAGGGAGAGATAGGGCGAGGGAGAGATAGGGCGAGGGAGATGGGGCGTAGAGAGGGCAAGGGACTGGGCGGAGAGAGGGCAATGAGAGGGCGAGAGCGAGGGAGAGAGAGCGCGAGGGAGAGAGGGCGGAGGGCGAGGGAGAGAAGGCGAGGGAAAGAGATCCAGAGCAAGGGTGAGGGAGAGAGACCGAAGGAGGGAGAGAGCAAGGGAGAATGAGGGCGAGAGTGAGAGTGAGCAAGAGCGAGAGAGAGGGCGAGCGAGGGCAACAGAAAGAGACCAAGGGAGGGAGAGAGAAAGGGAGAGTGCGAGCGAGGGAGAGGGAGAATGTGAGGACGAGAGAGAGAGCAAGGAAGAGGGAGAGCAGGGAGAGAAAGCGAGGGCGAGAGCGTGAAGGAGAAAGAGAGCGAGTTCGAGGGCGAGAGAGAGAGTGCAAAGCAGAGTGTGAGGGAGTGAGAGGGCGGAGAGAGAGAGAGGACGAAAGAGAGAGAATGTGAGCAGGAGAGAGGACGTGAGGGAGAGAGGGCAAGAGAGAGGGCAAGAGAGAGGGTGAGGGAGAGAGAGGGCGAGGGAGAGCATGAGAGAGGGCCAGAGAGAGAGAGGGCGAGAGAGAGAGAGGTCGAGAGAGGGTGAGAGAGGGGGCGAGAGGGAGAGAGGGTGAGACAGAGAGAGGGCGAGGGAGAGAGGGCGATGGAGAGGGCGAGGGAGAGAGAGCGAGGGAGAGAGAGGCGAGCGAGAGGGCGAGCGGGAGAGAGGGCGAGAGAGAGGGCGAGAGGGTGAGGGAGATAGGGCGAGGGAGAAAGGGCGAGGGAGAGAGAGGGCGAGAGAGGGAGGGCGACAGAGAGAGGGAGGGGGAGAGAGAGAGAGGGCGAGAGAGAGAGAGGGCGAGCGGGAGAGAGGGCGAGCAGGAGAGAGGGCGAGCAGGAGAGAGGGCGAGCGGGACAGAGGGCGAGCGGGAGAGAGGGTGAGAGAGAGAGGGAGAGAGAGCGCGAGGGAGAGGGCAAGGGAGAGGGCGAGGGAGAGAGTGGGCGAGGGAGAGGGCGAGAGAGGGAGCGAGGGAGAGAGAGGGTGAGGGAGAGAGAGGGTGAGAGAGAGCGGGAGAGAGGGCGACAGAAAGGGCGAGAGAGTGAAAGCGCAAGCGGGAGAATGGACGAGCGGGAGAGAGGGCAAGGTAGAGAGAAGGCGAGGGAGGGAGAGAGCGAGGGAAAGAGGGCGAGGGAGAGAGAGGGCAAACGGGAGAGAGGGCGAGGAGAGAGGGCAAGAGGGAGAGAGGGCAAGAGGGAGAGAGGGCAAGAGGGAGAGAGGGCAAGAGGGTGAGAGGGAGAGGGCGCGAGTGGAAGAGAGGGCGAGAGAGATAGGGTGAGGGAGAGATTGAGGGCGAGAGAGAGAGGGGGGGCAATAGAGGGTGAGCGGGAGTGGGGCAAGGGAGAGGTCAAGTGAGAGGGCGAGTGGGAGAGATGGCGAGAGAGGGCAAGAGAACGAGAGAGGGTGAGAGAGGGTGAGCGGAAGAGGGCGAAAGAGAGGGCGAGGGAGAGAACGGTGAGGTATAGGGCGCGCGGGCAAGAGAGAGAGAGAGGGTGAGGGAGAGAGGGCAAGAGAGAGGATGAGAGCGAGGGAGAGAGAGCAAGGGAGAGAGAGTGAGGACGAGAACAAGCGAGGGCGAGGACAAGAGAGAGAGCAAGGTCGAGAGAGCGCGGGCAACAGAAAGAGACCGAGCGAGGGAGAGGGAGAATGCGAGGACAAGAGAGAGAGAGAGAGCGAGGGTGAAGGAGGGCAGGGAGAGACGACGAGGGCGAGAGAGTGCGCGAGGAGAGTGAAGGAGAAAAGAGAGCGAGGGTGAGGGCGAGAGAGAGGCCAGAAAGCGAGTGCAAAGGAGAGTGCAAGGGAGAGAGAGAGGGCGAGAGGGAGGGTGAGCAGGAGAGAAGGCGAGAGGGAGAGAGGGTGAGCAGGAGAAAGGGCGAGCAGGAGAGGGGGCGATCGGGAGAGAGGGCGATTGGGAGAGAGGGCGAGGAAGAGAGAGGGCAAGGAAGAGAGAGGGCGAGGAAGAGAGAGGGCGAGGAAGAGAGAGGGCGAGCGGGAGAGAGGGCGAGCGGGAGAGAGAATGAGCGGGAGGGCGAGATGGCGAGGGCGAGGGCGTGAGTGGGAGATAGGGCGAGGGAGTGAGGGCGAGAGAGGGGGCAATAGAGGGTGAGCGGGAGAGGGGGCGAGTGGGAGAGATGGCAAGAGAGAGGGCGAGAGAGAGAGGGGGCGAGAGGGAGAGGGCAAGAGAGAGGGTGAGCGGGAGAGGGCGAAAGAGAGGGCGAGGGAGAGAGTGAGGGAGGGAGGGCGAGAGAGAGAGAGGGCGAGAGAGGGGGCAGTAGAGGGATGGCGAACTGGAGCGAGGGCGAGCGGGAGAGAGGGCGAGCGGGAGAGAGGGCGAGCGGGAGAGAGGGCGAGCAGGAGAAAGGGTGAGCAGGAGAAAGGGCGAGCAGGAGAAAGGGCGAGCAGGAGAAAGGGCGAGGGGGAGAGAGGGCGAGCGGGAGAGAGAAGCGGGAGAGAGAGAGGGTGAGCGGGAGAGAAGGCGAGCGGGCGAGAGGGCGAGGGGGAGAGAGGGCGAGGGGGAGAGAGGGCGAGCGGGAGAGAGGCGGGAGAGAGAGAGGGCCAGCGGGAGGGCGAGGGGGAGAGAGAGGGCGAGGGAGAGAGAGGGTGAGCGGGAGAGAGGGTGAGCGGGAGAGAAGGGCGAGGGAGAGAAGGGCGAGGGAGAGAAGGGCGAGAGAGAGAGAAGTCAAGGGAGAGAGAGGGCTATGGAGAGACGGCGAGGTAGCACGAGTGAGAGAGATGGCCAGAGATAGGGCGAGAGAGGGTGAGAGGGCGAGGGGCCGAGAGAGAAGAGGGTGAGAGAGGACGGCGAGAGAGGAGGGCGAGAGAGGAGGGCGAGCTGGAGAGAGGGGGAGAGAGAGGGCGAGAGAGAGAGTGTGAGCGGGAGAGAGAGCGACAGAGAGGGCGGAGAGAGAGTTAAGGCGAGTGAGAGAGCGAGGTAGGGCGAACGAGAGAGGGAGGGTGAGCGAGAGAGGGCGAGCGAGAGAGAGAGGGAGGGCGAGCGAGAGAGGGAGGGCGAGTGAGAGGAGACAGGGTGAGCACGAGAGAAACGGCGAGCGAGAGGGTAAGAGAGAGAGAGGGTGAGAGAGAGCGAGCGAGAGGGTGAGAGAGAGAGAGTACGATAGGGCGAGAGAAAGATAGGGCGAGAGAGAGAGGGCGAGCGAGAGAGAGGGACAGGGCAAATGAGAGGGCGAGCGGGAGAGTGGGCGAGCGGGAGAGAGAGAGCCAGGGAGAGAGAGGACAAGGGAAAGGGCGTGAGAGAGGGGGTCAGGGAGAGAAAGGGCGAGGGAGAGATAGGGCGAGGGAGAGATAGGGCGGAGAGCGAGGGCGAGGGACAGTGGGCGGAGAGAGGGCAGAGAATGAGAGGGCGAGAGAGCGAGGGAGAGACAGCGCGAGGGAGAGAGGGCGGAGGGCGAGGGAGAGAAGGCCAGGGAATGAGAGAGATCAAGGGCAAGGGTGAGGGAGAGAGACCGAGGGAGGGAGAGAGCAAGGGAGAGTGAGGACGAGAGTGAGAGTGGGCAAGAGCGAGAGAGAGGGCGAGCAAGGGCAACAGAAAGAGACCGAGGGAGAGAGAGAGAAGGGACAGTGCGAGCGAGGGAGAGGTAGAGTGCGAGGAAGAGGAGAGACCGAGGGAGGGAGAGCAAAGGAGAATGCAAAACAGAGAGGGAAAGGAGAGAAAGAGTGCGAGGGCGAGAGAGAGGTTGAGAGAGAGGGCCAGAGTGAGGGAGAGAGGGTGGGAGAGAGATCGAGGGAGAGAGAGTGCAGAGAGAGGGTGAGGGAGAGAGCGCGCGAGGGAGTGTGCGAGCGAGAGAGCAAAGGCGAGAGAGGGAGGGCGAGAGCGAGGGAGAGAGGTTGAGGGCGAGAGGTTGATGGTGAGAGGTTGAGGGAGAGAGGTTGAGTGAGAGAGGTTGAGGGAGAGAGGTTGAGGGAGAGAGGTTGAGAGCGAGGGAGGGAGCGAGGGAGGGAGCGAGGGAGAGAGAGCGAGGGAGAGAGAGAAGGAGCAAGGGCGAGAGGGAGAGAGAGAGTGCAAGGGAGAGAGCGAGGGAGGGAGAGAGGGAGCAAGGGAGAGAGAGCGAATGAGGGAGAGAGGGAGGGAGCAAGGGAGAGAGGGAGGGAGAGAGGGAGAGCGAGAGATAGAGAGAAGGAGCGAGACAGATGAAGACAGGGAGGAAGGGCAGGGAGCGAGCGAGAGACAGACAGTGAGGGATCAAGGGAGAGAGACAGTCAGGGAGCAAGAGAGGGATAGATTGTGTCAGGGAGCAAGAGAGAGAGAGACAGGGCTCGAGAGAGAGAGAGGGAGTGAGAGACATCGAAAGAGCGAGAGGGAGAGAGACAACGAGCAAGAGGCAGTGAGCGAGCGAGAGACACGGATCGAGCGAGACAGACAGGCAGGAAGCGAGCAAGACAGAAATGGAAAGAGAGAGACGGAGTGAAACAGGACGAGAGAGAGAGAGAGACAGAGTGAGAGAGACACTGGAAAAAAGAGAGGGGTGGAAGGGAGCAAGAGAGTGAGGGGGAGGAAGAAGGAGATGGGAGGAGAGAGGGAGGGAGTGAGAAAAAGAGGGAGGCAGTGAGGGAGAACTAGAGAGAGAGAGAGACAGAGGGAGGTGGGGATCAGGAACGGAGTAAACATGCTAACACAGTGGGGCTTTAATCGACACAGTTACAGAAACCACTCCCGGGTCCACCTTCTTTTGTCGGCTTTTATTAATTGAACTCAAGAATATTTTCACAAACTGCAAAAAATTCATCCCACAAAATCGGTCTCGAAACACTTTCTTCCTGGGCAGCAGAACACAATAAACCGCCCCTCATTAGCAACAGGGGTTTCAAAAACACACAACCAAGAAACTGTGGCAACCTGCTCCTCAGAACCGTTAAACGTCTGTTCAAAAACTCCCCAAGAGGAGCGTTAACCATTTTGCTTCATACTTTCCACTGAGAGATGATCAGAGAACCCCAAACGGTGATATTCCCCATCATCGCCCAAGGGAGTGGGTTTTTCAATGGCGTTGTAGTGTCTGAGTGACTGCAGTGGAATACTGGCTACGTTCGGTGTTTATTCCAATCAGCAATACGAACTGGAGGGAGAGAATGAGAAGAAAAACATCGAGGTTACAGGCGGAGAAGAGGAAACAGGATTTTCTACTGAAATGGTGCTCGCCACAGGACCCAGGGAACACCGCACTTTACTGTATTATTCATTACAGGATGAGGGCATCGCTGGCTGGGCCAGCAGTAATTGCCTACCCCTAATCCTCGAAGGGCCGAAGAGCTTGTTTCTGTACTGTAGACCTCTATGACAATGACTCATTGCCCCTTGAGAAGGTGGTGGCTGAGCTACCTTCTTGAACCGCTGAAGCCGTTGTGGAGTAGGTACACCCACAGCGCTGTTAGGGAGGGAGTTCCAGGATTTTGTCCGTGTGCTGTAGGTACACCCACGGCGCTGTTAGGGAGGGAGTTCCAGGATTTTGTCCCTGTGGTGTAGGTACACCCACAGCGCTGTTAGGGAGGGAGTTCCAGGATTTTGTCCCCTGTGATGTAGGTACACCCACAGTGCTGTCAGGGAGGGAGTTCCAGGATTTTATCCCCTGTGGTATAGGTACACCCACATGCTTTTAGGGAGGGAGTTCCAGGATTTTGACCCCTGTGTGGTGTAGGTACACCCACAGCGCTGTGAGGGAGGGAGTTCCAGGATTTTGTCCCCTGTGTGGTATAGGTACACCCACAGCGCTGTTAGGGAGGGAGTTCCAGGATTTTGTCCCTGTGGTGTAGGTACACCCACGGCACTGTTAGGGAGGGAGTTCCAGGATTTTGTACCGGTGGTGTAGGTACACCCACTGCACTGTTAGAGAGGGAGTTACAGGATTTTGTCCCTGTGGTGTAGGTACACTCACAGTGCTGTTAGGGAGGGAGTTCCAGGATTTTGTCCCTGTGGTGTAGGTATACCCACGGTGCTGTTAGGGAGGGAGTTCAAGGATTTTGTCCCTGTGGTGTAGGTACACCCACAGTGCTGTTAGGGAGGGAGTTCCAGGATATTGTCCCTGTGGTGTAGGTACACCCACAGTGCTGTTAAGGAAGGAGTTCCAGGATATTGTCCCATGTGTGGTGTAGGTACAAACACGGCGCTGTTAGGGAGTACCAGTATTTTGTCGCTGTCGTGTAGGTACACCCACAGTGCTGTGAGGGAGGGAGTTCCAGGATTTTGTCCCTGTGGTGTAGGTACACCCACACGCTGTTAGGGAGGGAGTTCCAGGATTTTGTCCTCTGTGTGGTGTAGGTACACCCACAGTGCTGTTAGGGAGGGAGTTCCAGGATTTGGTCCCTGTGGTGGAGGTACACCCACGGCGCTGTTAGGGAGGGAGTTCCAGGATTTTATCCCCTGTGGTGTAGGCACACCCACAGCGCTGTTAGGGAGGGAGTTCCAGGATTTTGTCCCTGTGGTGGAGGTACAACCACGGCGCTGTTAGGGAGTTCCAGGATTTTGTCGCTGTCGTGTTGGTACTCCCACAGTGCTGTGACGGAGGAAGTTCCAGGATTTTGTCCCTGTGGTGTAGGTACACCCACACGCTGTTAGGGAGGGAGTTCCAGGATTTTGACCCCTGTGTGGTGTAGGTACACCCACAGCGCTGTTAGGGAGGGAGTTCCAGGATTTTGTCCCTGTGGTGTAGGTACACCCACGGCACTGTTAGGGAGGCAGTTCCAGGATTTTGTCCGCTGTGGTGTAGGTACACCCACAATGCTGTTAGGGAGGGAGTTCCAGGATTTTTTCACTGTGGTGAAGGTACACCCACTGCACGGTTAGAGACGGAGTTCCAGGATTTTGTCCCTGTGGTGTAGGTACACCCACAGTGCTGTTAGGGAGGGAGTTCCAGGATTTTGTCCCTGTGGTGGAGGTACACCCACAGTGCTGTTAGGGAGGGAGTTCCACGATTTTGTCCCTGTGGTGTAGGTACACCCACAGCGCTGTTAGGGAGGGAGTTCCAGGATTTTGTCCATGTGGTGTAGGTACACCCACAGCGCTGTTAGGGAGGGAGTTCCATGATTTTGTCCATGTGGTGTAGGTACATCCACAGCGCTGTTAGGGAGGGAGTTCCAGGATTTTTTCACTGTGGTGAAGGTACACCCACTGCACGGTTAGAGACGGAGTTCCAGGATTTTGTCCCTGTGGTGTAGGTACACCCACAGTGCTGTTAGGGAGGGAGTTCCAGGATTTTGTCCCTGTGGTGGAGGTACACCCACAGTGCTGTTAGGGAGGGAGTTCCACGATTTTGTCCATGTGGTGTAGGTACACCCACAGTGCTGTTAGGGAGGGAGTTCCAGGATTTGGTCCCTGTGGTGTAGGTACACCCACAGCGCTGTTAGGGAGGGAGTTCCAGGATTTTGTCCATGTGGTGTAGGTACACCCACAGCGCTGTTAGGGAGGGAGTTCCAGGATTTTGTCCGTGTGGTGTAGGTACATCCACAGCGCTGTTAGGGAGGGAGTTCCAGGATTTTGTCCCCTGTGTGGTGTAGGTACACCCACGGCGCTGTTAGGGAGTTCCAGGATTTTGTCGCTGTCATGTAGGTACACCCACAGTGCTGTGAGGGAGCGATTCCAGGATTTTGTCCCTGTGGTGTAGGTACACCCACACGCCGTTAGGGAGGGAGTTCCAGGATTTTGTCACCTGCGTGGTGAAGGAAACACCCACGGCGCTGTTAGGGAGGGAGTTCCAGGATTTTGTCCCTGTGGTGTAGGTACACCCACAGCGCTGTTAGGGAGGGTGTTCAAGGATTTTGTCCCCTGTGGTGTAGGTACACCCACAGTGCTGTTAGGGAGGGAGTTCCAGGATTTTGTCCCCTGTGTGGTGTAGGTACAACCACGGCGCTGTTAGGGAGTTCCAGGATTTTGTCGCTGTCGTGTTGGTACACCCAGAGTGCTGTGACGGATAAAGTTCCAGGATTTTGTCCCTGTGGTGTAGGTACACCCACGGCACTGTTAGGGAGGGAGTTCCAGGATTTTGTCCCCTGTGGTGTAGGTACACCCACAGTGCTGTTAGGGAGGGAGTTCCAGGATTTTGTCCCTGTGGTGTAGGTACACTCACAGTGCTGTTAGGGAGGGAGTTCCAGGATTTTTTCACTGTGGTGTAGGTACATCCACTGCACTGTTAGAGAGGGAATTCCAGGATTTTGTCCCTGTGGTGTAGGTACACCCACGGTGCTGTTAGGGAGGGAGTTCCAGGATTTTGTCCCTGTGGTGGAGGTACACCCACAGTGCTGTTTGGGAGTTCCAGGATTTTGTCCCTGTGGTGTAGGTACACCCACAGTGCTTTAGGGAGGGAGTTCCAGGATTTTGTCCCTGTGCTGTAGGTACACCTACAGTGCTGTTAGGGAGGGAGTTCCAGGATTTTGTCCATGTGGTGTAGGTACACCCACAGCGCTGTTATGGAGGGTGTTCCAGGATTTTGTCCCCTGTGTGGTGTAGGTACACCCAGGGCGCAGTTAGGGAGTTCCAGGATTTTGTCGCTGTTGTGTAGGTATACCCACAGTGCTGTGAGGGAGGGAGTTCCAGGATTTTGTCCCCTGTGGTGTAGGTACACCCACAGTGCTGTTAGGGAGGGAGTTCCAGGATTTTGACCCTGTGCTGTAGGTACACCCACGGCGCTGTTAGGGAGGGAGTTCCAGGATTTTGTCCCTGTGGTGTAAGTATAGCCAGAGCGCTGTTAGGGAGGGAGTTCCAGGATTTTGTCCCCTGTGTGGTGTAGGTACAACCACGGCGCTGATAGGGAGTTCCAGGATTTTGTCGCTGTCGTGTTGGTACTCCCACAGTGCTGTGACGGAGGAAGTTCCAGGATTTTGTCCCTGTGGTGTAGGTACACCCACACGCTGTTAAGGAGGGAGTTCCAGGATTTTATCCCCTGTGGTGAAGGTACACCCACTGCACGGTGAGAGAGGGAGTTCCAGGATTTTGTCCCTGTGGTGTAGGTACACCCACGGTGCTGTGAGGGAGGGAGTTCCAGGATTTTATCCCTGTGGTGTAGGTACACCCACAGCTGTTAGGGAGGGAGTTCCAGGATTTTGTCCATGTGGTGTAGGTACACCCACGGCGCTGTTAGTGAGGGAGTTCCAGGATTTTATCCCCTGTGGTGAAGGTACACCCACTGCACGGTGAGAGAGGGAATTCCAGCATTTTGTCCCTGTGGTGTAGGTACACCCACGGTGCTGTTAGAGAGGGAGTTCCAGGATTTTGTCCATGTGGTGTAGGTACACCCACAGTGCTGATAGGGAGGGAGTTCCAGGATTTTGTCCCTGTGGTGTAGGTACACCCACAGTGCTGTTAGGGAGGGAGTTCCAGGATTTTGTCCCTGTGGTGTAGGTACACCCACGGCGCTGTTAGTGAGGGAGTTCCATGATTTTGTCCCTGTGGTGTAGGTACATCCAGAGCGCTGTTAGGGAGGGAGTTCCAGGATTTTATCCCCTGTGTGGTGTAGGTACAACCACGGCGCTGTTAGGGAGTTCCAGGATTTTGTCGCTGTCGTGTAGGTACACCCACAGTGCTGTGAGGGAGGGAGTTCCAGGATTTTGTCCCTGTGGTGTAGGTACACCCACACGCTGTGAGGGAGGGAGTTCCAGGATTTTGTCCCCTGTGTGGTGTAGGTACACCCACGGCGCTGTTTGGGAGGGAGTTCCAGGATTTTTTCCCCTGTGTGGTGTAGGTACATCCAGAGCGCTGTTAGGGAGGGAGTTCCAGGATTTTGTCCCCTGTGTGGTGTAGGAACAACCACGGTGCTGTTAGGGAGTTCCAGGATTTTGTCGCTGTCGTGTAGGTACACCCACAGTGCTGTGAGGGAGGGAGTTCCAGGATTTTGTCCCTGTGGTGTAGGTACACCCTCACGCTGTTAGGGAGGGAGTTCCAGGATATTGTCCCTGTGGTGTAGGTACACCCACAGCGCTGTTAGGGAGTTCCAGGATTTTGTCCCTGTGGTGGAGGTATACCCACAGTGCTGTTAGGGAGGGAGTTCCAGGATTTTGTCCCTGTGGTGTAGGTACACCCACAGTGCTGTTAAGGAGGGAGTTCCAGGATTTTGTCCCTGTGGTGTAGGTACACCTACAGTGCTGTTAGGGAGCGAGTTCCAGGATTTTGTCCATGTGGTGTAGGTACACCCACGGCGCTGTTAGGGAGGGAATTCCAGGATTTTGTCCGTGTGGTGTAGGTACACCCACAGCGCTGTTAGGGAGGGAGCTCCAGGATTTTGTCCCCTGTGTGGTGTAGGTACACCCAGGGCGCTGTTAGGGAGTTCCAGGATTTTGTCGCTGTCGTGTAGGTACACCCACAGTGCTGTGAGGGAGGGAGTTCCAGGATTTTGTCCCTGTGGTGTAGGTACACCCACACGCTGTTAGGGAGGGAGTTCCAGGATTTTGTCCCCTGTGTGGTGTAGGTACACCCACAGCGCTGTTAGGGAGGGAGTTCCAGGATTTTGTCCATGTGGTGTGGGTACACCCACAGCGCTGTTAGGGAGGGAGTTCCAGGATTTTGTCCCCTGTGATGTAGGTACACCCACAGCGCTGTTAGGGAGGGAGTTCCAGGATTTTGTCCCCTGTGGTGTAGGTACAACCACAGTGCTGTTAGGGAGGGAGTTCCAGGATTTTGTCCCTGTGGTGGAGGTACACCCACGGCGCTGTTAGGGAGGGAATTCCAGGATTTTGTCCATGTGGTGTAGGTACATCTACGGCGCTGTTAGTGAGGGAGTACCAGGATTTTGTCCCTGTGGTGTAGGTACACCCAGAGAGCTGTTAGGAAGGGAGTTCCAGGTTTTTGTCTCCTGTGTGGTGTAGGTACAACCACGGCACTGTTAGGGAGTTCCAGGATTTTGTCGCTGTCGTGTAGGTACACCCACAGTGCTGTGAGGGAGGGAGTTCCAGGATTTTGTCCCTGTGGTGTAGGTACACCCACACGCTGTTAGGGAGGGAGTTCCAGGATTTTGTCCCCTGTGTGGTGTAGGTA
The DNA here is from genome assembly GCF_017639515.1 of Carcharodon carcharias. Classification (NCBI taxonomy): domain Eukaryota; kingdom Metazoa; phylum Chordata; class Chondrichthyes; order Lamniformes; family Lamnidae; genus Carcharodon; species Carcharodon carcharias. The sequence continues at coordinate 6,081,263 of NC_054493.1, read as the reverse complement.
CACCCACAACGCTGTTAGGGAGGGAGTTCCAGGATTTTGTCCCTGTGGTGGAGGCACACCCACGGCATTGTTAGGGAGGGAGTTCCAGGATTTTATCCCCTGTAGTGTAGGTACACCCACAGCGCTGTTAGGGAGGGAGTTCCAGGATTTTGTCCCTGTGGTGGAGGTACACCCACAGTGCTGTTACGGAGGGAGTTCCAGGATTTTGTCCCTGTGGTGTAGGTACACCCACAGTGCTGTTAGGGAGGGAGTTCCAGGATTTTGTCCCTGTGGTGTAGGTACACCCACAGTGCTGTTAGGGAGCGAGTTCCAGGATTTTGTCCCCTGTGTGGTGTAGGAAACACCCACGGCGCTGTTTGGGAGGGAGTTCCAGGATTTTGTCCCTGTGGTGGAGGTACACCCACGGCACTGTTAGGGAGGGAGTTCCAGGATTTTATCCCCTGTGGTGTAGGTACACCCACAACGCTGTTAGGGAGGGAGTTCCAGGATTTTGTCCCTGTGGTGTAGGTACACCCACACTGCTGTTAGGGAGGGAGTTCCAGGATTTTGTCCCCTGTGGTGTAGGTACACCCACAGCGCTGTTAGGGAGGGAGTTCCAGGATTTTGTCCCTGTGGTGTAGGTACACCCACGGCGCTGTTAGGGAGGGAGTTCCAGGATTTTGTCCCTGTGGTGTAGGTACACCCACACGCTGTTAGGGAGGGAGTTCCAGGATTTTATCCCCTGTGGTGAAGGTACACCCACTGCACGGTGAGAGAGGGAGTTCCAGGATTTTGTCCCTGTGGTGTAGGTACACCCACGGTGCTGTTAGGGAGGGAGTTCCAGGATTTTATCCCTGTGGTGTAGGTACACCCACAGCTGTTAGGGAGGGAGTTCCAGGATTTTGTCCATGTGGTGTAGGTACACCCACGGCGCTGTTAGTGAGGGAGTTCCAGGATTTTATCCCCTGTGGTGAAGGTACACCCACTGCACGGTGAGAGAGGGAATTCCAGCATTTTGTCCCTGTGGTGTAGGTACACCGACAGTGCTGTTATGGCGAGGGTTGCAGGATTTTGTCCAAGTTCTGTAGGTACACCCACAGTGCTGAAAGGGAGGGAGTTCCAGGATTTTGTCCCTGTGGTGTAGGTACACCCACAGTGCTGTTAGGGAGGGAGTTCCAGGATTTTGTCCATGTGGTGTAGGTACACCCACAGTGCTGTTAGTGAGGGAGTTCCATGATTTTGTCCCTGTGGTGTAGGTACATCCAGAGCGCTGTTAGGGAGGGAGTTCCAGGATTTTATCCCCTGTGTGGTGTAGGTACAACCACGGCGCTGTTAGGGAGTTCCAGGATTTTGTCGCTGTCGTGTAGGTACACCCACAGTGCTGTGAGGGAGGGAGTTCCAGGATTTTGTCCCTGTGGTGTAGGTACACCCACACGCTGTGAGGGAGGGAGTTCCAGGATTTTGTCCCCTGTGTGGTGTAGGTACACCCACGGCGCTGTTTGGGAGGGAGTTCCAGGATTTTTTCCCCTGTGTGGTGTAGGTACATCCAGAGCGCTGTTAGGGAGGGAGTTCCAGGATTTTGTCCCCTGTGTGGTGTAGGAACAACCACGGTGCTGTTAGGGAGTTCCAGGATTTTGTCGCTGTCGTGTAGGTACACCCACAGTGCTGTGAGGGAGGGAGTTCCAGGATTTTGTCCCTGTGGTGTAGGTACACCCTCACGCTGTTAGGGAGGGAGTTCCAGGATATTGTCCCTGTGGTGTAGGTACACCCACAGCGCTGTTAGGGAGTTCCAGGATTTTGTCCCTGTGGTGGAGGTATACCCACAGTGCTGTTAGGGAGGGAGTTCCAGGATTTTGTCCCTGTGGTGTAGGTACACCCACAGTGCTGTTAAGGAGGGAGTTCCAGGATTTTGTCCCTGTGGTGTAGGTACACCTACAGTGCTGTTAGGGAGCGAGTTCCAGGATTTTGTCCATGTGGTGTAGGTACACCCACGGCGCTGTTAGGGAGGGAATTCCAGGATTTTGTCCGTGTGGTGTAGGTACACCCACAGCGCTGTTAGGGAGGGAGCTCCAGGATTTTGTCCCCTGTGTGGTGTAGGTACACCCAGGGCGCTGTTAGGGAGTTCCAGGATTTTGTCGCTGTCGTGTAGGTACACCCACAGTGCTGTGAGGGAGGGAGTTCCAGGATTTTGTCCCTGTGGTGTAGGTACACCCACACGCTGTTAGGGAGGGAGTTCCAGGATTTTGTCCCCTGTGTGGTGTAGGTACACCCACAGCGCTGTTAGGGAGGGAGTTCCAGGATTTTGTCCATGTGGTGTGGGTACACCCACAGCGCTGTTAGGGAGGGAGTTCCAGGATTTTGTCCCCTGTGATGTAGGTACACCCACAGCGCTGTTAGGGAGGGAGTTCCAGGATTTTGTCCCCTGTGGTGTAGGTACAACCACAGTGCTGTTAGGGAGGGAGTTCCAGGATTTTGTCCCTGTGGTGGAGGTACACCCACGGCGCTGTTAGGGAGGGAATTCCAGGATTTTGTCCATGTGGTGTAGGTACATCTACGGCGCTGTTAGTGAGGGAGTACCAGGATTTTGTCCCTGTGGTGTAGGTACACCCAGAGAGCTGTTAGGAAGGGAGTTCCAGGTTTTTGTCTCCTGTGTGGTGTAGGTACAACCACGGCACTGTTAGGGAGTTCCAGGATTTTGTCGCTGTCGTGTAGGTACACCCACAGTGCTGTGAGGGAGGGAGTTCCAGGATTTTGTCCCTGTGGTGTAGGTACACCCACACGCTGTTAGGGAGGGAGTTCCAGGATTTTGTCCCCTGTGTGGTGTAGGTACACCCACAACGCTGTTAGGGAGGGAGTTCCAGGATTTTGTCCCTGTGGTGGAGGCACACCCACGGCATTGTTAGGGAGGGAGTTCCAGGATTTTATCCCCTGTAGTGTAGGTACACCCACAGCGCTGTTAGGGAGGGAGTTCCAGGATTTTGTCCCTGTGGTGGAGGTACACCCACAGTGCTGTTAGGGAGGGAGTTCCAGGATTTTGTCCCTGTGGTGTAGGTACACCCACAGTGCTGTTAGCGAGGGAGTTCCAGGATTTTGTCCCTGTGGTGTAGGTACACCCACAGTGCTGTTAGGGAGCGAGTTCCAGGATTTTGTCCCCTGTGTGGTGTAGGAAACACCCACGGCGCTGTTTGGGAGGGAGTTCCAGGATTTTGTCCCTGTGGTGGAGGTACACCCACGGCACTGTTAGGGAGGGAGTTCCAGGATTTTATCCCCTGTGGTGTAGGTACACCCACAACGCTGTTAGGGAGGGAGTTCCAGGATTTTGTCCCTGTGGTGTAGGTACACCCACACTGCTGTTAGGGAGGGAGTTCCAGGATTTTGTCCCCTGTGGTGTAGGTACACCCACAGCGCTGTTAGGGAGGGAGTTCCAGGATTTTGTCCCTGTGGTGTAGGTACACCCACGGCGCTGTTAGGGAGGGAGTTCCAGGATTTTGTCCCTGTGGTGTAGGTACACCCACACGCTGTTAGGGAGGGAGTTCCAGGATTTTATCCCCTGTGGTGAAGGTACACCCACTGCACGGTGAGAGAGGGAGTTCCAGGATTTTGTCCCTGTGGTGTAGGTACACCCACGGTGCTGTTAGGGAGGGAGTTCCAGGATTTTATCCCTGTGGTGTAGGTACACCCACAGCTGTTAGGGAGGGAGTTCCAGGATTTTGTCCATGTGGTGTAGGTACACCCACGGCGCTGTTAGTGAGGGAGTTCCAGGATTTTATCCCCTGTGGTGAAGGTACACCCACTGCACGGTGAGAGAGGGAATTCCAGCATTTTGTCCCTGTGGTGTAGGTACACCCACGGTGCTGTTAGAGAGGGAGTTCCAGGATTTTGTCCATGTGGTGTAGGTACACCCACAGTGCTGATAGGGAGGGAGTTCCAGGATTTTGTCCCTGTGGTGTAGGTACACCCACAGTGCTGTTAGGGAGGGAGTTCCAGGATTTTGTCCATGTGGTGTAGGTACACCCACGGCGCTGTTAGTGAGGGAGTTCCATGATTTTGTCCCTGTGGTGTAGGTACATCCAGAGCGCTGTTAGGGAGGGAGTTCCAGGATTTTATCCCCTGTGTGGTGTAGGTACAACCACGGCGCTGTTAGGGAGTTCCAGGATTTTGTCGCTGTCGTGTAGGTACACCCACAGTGCTGTGAGGGAGGGAGTTCCAGGATTTTGTCCCTGTGGTGTAGGTACACCCACACGCTGTGAGGGAGGGAGTTCCAGGATTTTGTCCCCTGTGTGGTGTAGGTACACCCACGGCGCTGTTTGGGAGGGAGTTCCAGGATTTTTTCCCCTGTGTGGTGTAGGTACATCCAGAGCGCTGTTAGGGAGGGAGTTCCAGGATTTTGTCCCCTGTGTGGTGTAGGAACAACCACGGTGCTGTTAGGGAGTTCCAGGATTTTGTCGCTGTCGTGTAGGTACACCCACAGTGCTGTGAGGGAGGGAGTTCCAGGATTTTGTCCCTGTGGTGTAGGTACACCCTCACGCTGTTAGGGAGGGAGTTCCAGGATATTGTCCCTGTGGTGTAGGTACACCCACAGCGCTGTTAGGGAGTTCCAGGATTTTGTCCCTGTGGTGGAGGTATACCCACAGTGCTGTTAGGGAGGGAGTTCCAGGATTTTGTCCCTGTGGTGTAGGTACACCCACAGTGCTGTTAAGGAGGGAGTTCCAGGATTTTGTCCCTGTGGTGTAGGTACACCTACAGTGCTGTTAGGGAGCGAGTTCCAGGATTTTGTCCATGTGGTGTAGGTACACCCACGGCGCTGTTAGGGAGGGAATTCCAGGATTTTGTCCGTGTGGTGTAGGTACACCCACAGCGCTGTTAGGGAGGGAGCTCCAGGATTTTGTCCCCTGTGTGGTGTAGGTACACCCAGGGCGCTGTTAGGGAGTTCCAGGATTTTGTCGCTGTCGTGTAGGTACACCCACAGTGCTGTGAGGGAGGGAGTTCCAGGATTTTGTCCCTGTGGTGTAGGTACACCCACACGCTGTTAGGGAGGGAGTTCCAGGATTTTGTCCCCTGTGTGGTGTAGGTACACCCACAGCGCTGTTAGGGAGGGAGTTCCAGGATTTTGTCCATGTGGTGTGGGTACACCCACAGCGCTGTTAGGGAGGGAGTTCCAGGATTTTGTCCCCTGTGATGTAGGTACACCCACAGCGCTGTTAGGGAGGGAGTTCCAGGATTTTGTCCCCTGTGGTGTAGGTACAACCACAGTGCTGTTAGGGAGGGAGTTCCAGGATTTTGTCCCTGTGGTGGAGGTACACCCACGGCGCTGTTAGGGAGGGAATTCCAGGATTTTGTCCATGTGGTGTAGGTACATCTACGGCGCTGTTAGTGAGGGAGTACCAGGATTTTGTCCCTGTGGTGTAGGTACACCCAGAGAGCTGTTAGGAAGGGAGTTCCAGGTTTTTGTCTCCTGTGTGGTGTAGGTACAACCACGGCACTGTTAGGGAGTTCCAGGATTTTGTCGCTGTCGTGTAGGTACACCCACAGTGCTGTGAGGGAGGGAGTTCCAGGATTTTGTCCCTGTGGTGTAGGTACACCCACACGCTGTTAGGGAGGGAGTTCCAGGATTTTGTCCCCTGTGTGGTGTAGGTACACCCACAACGCTGTTAGGGAGGGAGTTCCAGGATTTTGTCCCTGTGGTGGAGGCACACCCACGGCATTGTTAGGGAGGGAGTTCCAGGATTTTATCCCCTGTAGTGTAGGTACACCCACAGCGCTGTTAGGGAGGGAGTTCCAGGATTTTGTCCCTGTGGTGGAGGTACACCCACAGTGCTGTTAGGGAGGGAGTTCCAGGATTTTGTCCCTGTGGTGTAGGTACACCCACAGTGCTGTTAGGGAGGGAGTTCCAGGATTTTGTCCCTGTGGTGTAGGTACACCCACAGTGCTGTTAGGGAGCGAGTTCCAGGATTTTGTCCCCTGTGTGGTGTAGGAAACACCCACGGCGCTGTTTGGGAGGGAGTTCCAGGATTTTGTCCCTGTGGTGGAGGTACACCCACGGCACTGTTAGGGAGGGAGTTCCAGGATTTTATCCCCTGTGGTGTAGGTACACCCACAACGCTGTTAGGGAGGGAGTTCCAGGATTTTGTCCCTGTGGTGTAGGTACACCCACACTGCTGTTAGGGAGGGAGTTCCAGGATTTTGTCCCCTGTGGTGTAGGTACACCCACAGCGCTGTTAGGGAGGGAGTTCCAGGATTTTGTCCCTGTGGTGTAGGTACACCCACGGCGCTGTTAGGGAGGGAGTTCCAGGATTTTGTCCCTGTGGTGTAGGTACACCCACACGCTGTTAGGGAGGGAGTTCCAGGATTTTGTCCCCTGTGTGGTGTAGGAAACACCCACGGCGCTGTTAGGGAGGGAGTTCCACGATTTTGACCCAACGACAGTAAAGGAACGGCTGATATATTTCCAAGTCTGGATGGTGAGGGGCTTAGAGGGGAACTTCCAGGTGGTGGGTGTTCCCCATGTGTCTGCTGCCCTTGTCCTTCTAGATGGTAGCGGTCGTGGGTTTGGAAGGTGCTATCGAAGGAGCCTTGGTGAGTTGCTGCAGTGCATCTTGTAGATGATACAGACACTGCTGCTACAGTGCGTCGGTGGTGGAGGGAGTGAATGTTTGTGGATGGGGTGCTAATCAAGCTGAGAGAGAGTCACATTGTCAGAGAGTCAGTGCTGAGGGAGAGCCGCACTGTCGGAGGGTCAGTACTGAGGGAGCGCCGCACTGTCAGAGAGTCAGTACTGAGGGAGAGCCGCACTGACGGAGGGTCAGTACTGAGGGAGCGCCACACTGACGGAGGGTCAGTACTGAGGGAGAGCCGCACTGTTGGAGGGTCCGTACTGAGGGAAAGCCGCACTGTCGGAGGGTCAGTACTGAGGGAGAGCTGCACTGTCGGAGGGTCAGTACTGAGGGAGAGCCGCACTGTCAGAGGTTCAGTACTGAGGGAGAGCCGCAGTGTCGGATTTCAGTGCTGAGGGAGCGCCACACTGTCAGAGGGTCAGTGCTGAGGGAGAGCCGCACTGTCGGAGGATCAGTGCTGAGGGAGAGCCACACTGTCGGAGGGTCAGTGCTGAGGGAGCGCCGCACTGTTGGAGGGTCAGTACTGAGGGAGAGCTGCACTGTCGGAGGGTCAGTACTGAGGGAGAGCCGCACTGTCGGAGGATCAGTACTGAGGGAGAGCCGCACTGTCGGATTTCAGTGCTGAGGGAGCGCCACACTGTCAGAGGGTCAGTGCTGAGGGAGAGCCGCACTGTCGGAGGATCAGTGCTGAGGGAGAGCCACACTGTCGGAGGGTCAGTGCTGAGGGAGCGCCGCACTGTCGGAGGGTCAGTACTGAGGGAGGGCAGCACTGTCGGAGGGTCAGTACTGAGGGAGAGCCGCACTGTCGGAGGGTCAGTGCTGAGGGAGAACCGCACTGTCGGAGGGTCAGTGCTGAGGGAGAGCCGCACTGTCGAAGGGTCAGTGCTGAGGGAGAGCCGCCCTGTCGGAGGGTCAGTGCTGAGGGAGAGCCGCACTGTGGGAGGGTCAGTACTGAGGGAGAGCCACACTGTCGGAAGGTCAGTACTGAGGGAGCGCCGCACTGTCGGAGGGTCAGTACTGAGGGAGCGCTGCACTGTCAGAGGGTCAGTGCTGAGGGAGAGCCGCAACTGTCGGAGGGTCAGTGCTGAAGGAGTGCCGCACTGTCGGAGGGTCAGTGCTGAAGGAGTGCCGGGCTGTCAGAGGGTCAGTGCTGAGAGAGCGCTGTATGCTGGAGGAGAGGCCTTCCATGTTAAACCGGGTCCACTATTGAAGGAAGGTAGATTGAGTTCTCCTCTGGTGTTGTACAGCAAGGACTGGGCACCTAGAGACGAAAGCAGAACAAACAGAACTAAAAAGGCCTTCAGAGGACTGGCATCAACTCTAGGTCACGGATGTGAAGACTGCAACTTGAGCAGTTGGAGGGAGAGGAGATTTCCAAACACGAATGCCCTCCCATCCCTCGGAGAGAGGAGACCTTCAGCCCTGCTATCCAGACATGATTCGACTCCTGGTCACACCCAGGAAGACCTCATCATGGGATTCTGGAGCTGAAGTTTGAAATGCAGTTGCTTACCTCAGGAGGAGACCACAGCGGAGAGTTTCTTGGCAGCTTCTTGAGGAATTGCCATCAGGGCAGTCTGAAATTCCTGGGGGAATCGCTGTGGAATGTCTTTCAACAACATCACCAAGGCATTCTGGCTTTCTGTATCAAATAGAGAGAAACAACGGCATTTTTTTGGTGGCTGAGAGTAACTCGTGATGGATACAAGAGAGTGTGACTGAGGTACACGATGGATATGACAGAGCGTGACCGAGGTACACGGTGGATATGAGAGAGTGTGACCGAGGTACACGATGGATACGAGAGAGCGTGACCGAGGTACACGGTGGATACGAGAGAGCGTGACCGAGGTACACGATGGATACGAGAGAGTGTGACTGAGGTACACGGTGGATACGAGAGAGTGTGACCGAGGTACACGATGGATACGAGAGAGTGTGACTGAGGTACACGATGGATATGAGAGAGTGTGATTGAGGTACACGGTGGATACGAGAGAGTGTGACTGAGGTACACAATGGATACGAGAGAGTGTGATTGAGGTACACGGTGGATACGAGAGGGTGTGACTGAGGTACACGATGGATACGAGAGAGTGTGACCGAAGTACACGATGGATACGAGAGAGTGTGACTGAGGTACACGATGGATACGAGAGAGCGTGACCGAGGTACACGGTGGATATGAGAGAGCGTGACCGAGGTACACGATGGATACGAGAGAGTGTGACTGAGGTACACGATGGATACGAAAGAGCGTGACCAAGGTACACGGTGGATACGAGAGTGTGACTGAGGTACACGATGGATACGAGAAAGTGTGACTGAGGTACACGGTGGATACGAGAGAGCGTGACCGAGGTACACGGTGGATACGAGAGAGCGTGACCGAGGTACACGGTGGATACGAGAGAGTGTTACTGAGGTACATGGTGGATACGAGAGAGTGTGACTGAGGTACACGATGGATACGAGAGAGCGTGACTCAGGTACACGATGGATACGAGAGAGTGTGACAGAGGTACACGATGGATATGAGAGAGTGTGACTCAGGTACACGATGGATACGAGAGAGATTGACCGAGGTACACGATGGATACGAGAGAGCGTGAGCGAGGTACACGGTGGATACGAGAGAGCGTGACCGAGGTACACGGTGGATACGAGAGAGCGTGACCGAGGTACACGGTGGATACGAGAGAGTGTGACCGAGGTACACGGTGGATACGAGAGAGTGTGACTGAGGTACACGGTGGATACGAGAGTGTTACTGAGGTACATGGTGGATACGAGAGAGTGTGACTGAGGTACACGATGGATACGAGAGAGTGTGACTCAGGTACACGATGGATACGAGAGAGATTGACCAAGGTACACAATGGATACGAGAGAGCGTGACCGAGGTACACGATGGATACGAGTGAGTGTGACCGAGGTACACGATGGATACGAGAGAGCGTGACCGAGGTACACGGTGGATACGAGAGAGCGTGACCGAGGTACACGGTGGATACGAGAGAGCGTGACCGAGGTACACGGTGGATACGGGAGAGCGTGACCGAGGTACACGGTGCATACGAGAGAGTGTGACCGAGGTACACAGTGGATACGAGAGAGTGTGACCGAGGTACACGATGGATACGAGAGAGTGTGACCGAGGTACACGGTGGATACGAGAGAGTGTGACCGAGGTACACGGTGGATACGAGAGAGTGTGACCGAGGCACACGATGGATACGAGAGAGTGTGACCGAGGTACACGGTGGATACGATAGAGTGTGACTGAGGAACACGGTGGATACGAGAGAGCGTGACCAAGGTACACGGTGGATACGAGAGTGTGACTGAGGTACACGATGGATACGAGAGAGCGTGACTGAGGTACACGGTGGATACGAGAGAGCGTGACCGAGGTACACGGTGGATACGAGAGAGTGTGACCGAGGTACATGGTGGATACGAGAGAGTGTTACTGAGGTACACGGTGGATAGGAGAGAGTGTGACTGAGGTACACGATGGATACGAGAGAGCGTGACTGAGCTACACGATGGATACGAGAGAGTGTGACCGAGGTACACGATGGATATGAGAGAATGTGACTCAGGTACACGATGGATACGAGAGAGATTGACCGAGGTACACGATGGATACGAGAGAGCGTGACCGAGGTACACGGTGGATACGAGAGTGTGACTGAGGTACACGGTGGATACGAGAGAGCGTGACCGAGGTACACGGTGGATACGAGATAGTGTGACCGAGTACACGGTGGTTACGAGAGTGTTACTGAGGTACATGGTGGATACGAGAGAGTGTGACTGAGGTACACGATGGATACGAGAGAGCGTGACTGAGGTACACGATGGATACGAGAGAGTGTGACCGAGGTACACGATGGATACGAGAGAGTGTGACTCAGGTACACGATGGATATGAGAGAGTGTGACCGAGGTACACGATGGATATGAGAGAGTGTGACTCAGGTACACGATGGATACGAGAGAGTGTGACTGAGGTACACGATGGATACGAGAGAGCGTGACCGAGGCACACGATGGATACGAGAGAGCGTGACCAAGGTACACGGTGGATACGAGAGTGTGACTGAGGTACACGATGGATACGAGAGAGCGTGACCGAGGTACACGGTGGATACGAGAGAGCGTGACCGAGGTACACGGTGGATACGAGAGAGTGTGACCGAGGTACACGGTGGATACGAGAGAGTGTGACTGAGGTACACGATGGATACGAGAGAGCGTGACTCAGGTACACGATGGATACGAGAGAGCGTGACAGAGGTACACGATGGATACGAGAGAGTGTGACTCAGGTAAACGATGGATACGAGAGAGATTGACCGAGGTACACGATGGATACGAGAGAGCGTGACCGAGGTACACGGTGGATACGAGAGAGCGTGACCGAGGTACACGGTGGATACGAGAGAGCGTGACCGAGGTACACGGTGGATACGAGAGAGTGTGACCGAGGTACACGGTGGATACGAGAGAGTGTGACCGAGGTACACGGTGGATACGAGAGAGTGTTACTGAGGTACATGGTGGATACGAGAGAGTGTGACTGAGGTACACGATGGATACGAGAGAGCGTGACTGAGGTACACGATGGAAACGAGAGAGCGTGACTGAGGTACACGATGGATACGAGAGAGTGTGACCGAGGTACACGATGGATACGAGAGAGTGTGACTCAGGTACACGATGGATACGAGAGAGATTGACCAAGGTACACGACGGATACGAGAGAGCGTGACCGAGGTACACGGTGGATACGAGAGAGCGTGACTGAGGTACACGGTGGATACGAGAGAGTGTGACTGAGGTACACGATGGATACGAGAGAGATTGACCGAGGTACACGATGGATATGAGAGAGTGTGACCGAGGTACACGGTGGATACGAGAGAGTGTGACCGAGGTACACGGTGGATACGAGAGAGTGTTACTGAGGTACATGGTGGATAGGAGAGAGTGTGACTGAGGTACACGATGGATACGAGAGAGCGTGACCGAGTACACGGTGGATACGAGAGTGTTACTGAGGTACATGGTGGATACGAGAGAGTGTGACTGAGGTACACGATGGATACGAGAGAGCGTGACTGAGGTACACGATGGATACGAGAGAGTGTGACCGAGGTACACGATGGATACGAGAGAGTGTGACTCAGGTACACGATGGATACGAGAGAGATTGACCAAGGTACACGATGGATACGAGAGAGCGTGACCGAGGTACACGGTGGATACGAGAGAGCGTGACTGAGGTACACGGTGGATACGAGAGAGTGTGACTGAGGTACACGATGGATACGAGAGAGATTGACCGAGGTACACGATGGATATGAGAGAGTGTGACTCAGGTACACGATGGATACGAGAGAGATTGACCGAGGTACACGATTTATATGAGAGAGTGTGACTCAGGTACACGATGGATATGAGAGAGTGTGACCGAGGTACACGATGGATATGAGAGAGTGTGACTCAGGTACACGATGGATACGAGAGAGTGTGACTGAGGTACACGATGGATACGAGAGAGTGTGATTGAGGTACACGGTGGATACGAGAGGGTGTGACTGAGGTACACGATGGATACGAGAGAGTGTGACCGAGGTACACGATGGATACGAGAGAGTGTGACCGAAGTACACGGTGGAAACGAGAGAGTGTGACTGAGGTACACGATGGATACGAGAGAGTATGACTGAGGTACACGATGGATACGAGAGAGCGTGACCGAGGTACACGGTGGATATGAGAGAGCGTGACCGAGGTACACGATGGATACGAGAGAGTGTGACCGAGGTACACGGTGGATACGAGAGAGTGTGACTGAGGTACACGATGGATACGAGAGAGCGTGACTCAGGTACACGATGGATACGAGAGAGCGTGACAGAGGTACACGATGGATAAGAGAGAGTGTGACTCAGGTACACGATGGATACGAGAGAGATTGACCGAGGTACACGATGGATACGAGAGAGCGTGACCGAGGTACACGGTGGATACGAGAGAGCGTGACCGAGGTACACGGTGGATACGAGAGAGCGTGACCGAGGTACACGGTGGATACGAGAGAGTGTGACCGAGGTACACGGTGGATACGAGAGAGTGTGACCGAGGTACACGGTGGATACGAGAGAGTGTTACTGAGGTACACGGTGGATACGAGAAGATACGAGAGAGCGTGACTGAGGTACACGATGGAAACGAGAGAGTGTGACCGAGGTACACGATGGATACGAGAGAGTGTGACTCAGGTACACGATGGATACGAGAGAGATTGACCAAGGTACACGATGGATACGAGAGAGCGTGACCGAGGTACACGATAGATACGAGAGAGCGTGACCGAGGTACACGATGGATACGAGAGAGCGTGACCGAGGTACACGGTGGATACGAGAGAGCGTGACCGAGGTACACGGTGGATACGAGAGAGCGTGACCGAGGTACACGGTGGATACGAGAGAGCGTGACCGAGGTACACGGTGGATACGAGAGAGCGTGACCGAGGCACACGATGGATACGAGAGAGCGTGACCGAGGCACACGATGGATACGAGAGAGCGTGACCGAGGTACACGGTGGATACGGGAGAGCGTGACCGAGGTACACGGTGCATACGAGAGAGTGTGACCGAGGTACACAGTGGATACGAGAGAATGTGACCGAGGTACACGATGGATACGAGACAGTGTGACCGAGGTACACGGTGGATACGAGAGAGTGTGACCGAGGTACACGGTGGATACGAGAGAGTGTGACCGAGGTACACGGTGGATACGATAGAGTGTGACTGAGGTACACGGTGGATACGAGAGAGCGTGACCAAGGTACACGGTGGATACGAGAGTGTGACTGAGGTACACGATGGATACGAGAGAGCGTGACTGAGGTACACGGTGGATACGAGAGAGCGTGACCGAGGTACACGGTGGATACGAGAGAGTGTGACCGAGGTACACGGTGGATACGAGAGAGTGTTACTGAGGTACATGGTGGATACGAGAGAGTGTGACTGAGGTACACGATGGATACGAGAGAGCGTGACTGAGGTACACGATGGATACGAGAGAGTGTGACCGAGGTACACGATGGATATGAGAGAACGTGACTCAGGTACACGATGGATACGAGAGAGATTGACCGAGGTACACGATGGATACGAGAGAGCGTGACCGAGGTACACGGTGGATACGAGAGAGCGTGACCGAGGTACACGGTGGATACGAGAGAGTGTGACCGAGTACACGGTGGATACGAGAGTGTTACTGAGGTACATGGTGGATACGAGAGAGTGTGACTGAGGTACACGATGGATACGAGAGAGCGTGACTGAGGTACACGATGGATACGAGAGAGTGTGACCGAGGTACACGATGGATACGAGAGAGTGTGACTCAGGTACACGATGGATACGAGAGAGATTGACCAAGGTACACGATGGATACGAGAGAGCGTGACCGAGGTACACGGTGGATACGAGAGAGCGTGACTGAGGTACACGGTGGATACGAGAGAGTGTGACTGAGGTACACGATGGATACGAGAGAGATTGACCGAGGTACACGATGGATACGAGAGAGTGTGACCGAGGTACACAGTGGATACGATAGAGTGTGACTGAGGTACACGGTGGATATGAGAGAGTGTGATTGAGGTACACGGTGGATACGAGAGAGTGTGACTGAGGTACACGATGGATACGAGAGAGTGTGACTGAGGTACACGGTGGATACGAGAGAGCGTGACCGAGGCACACGATGGATACGAGAGAGCGTGACCGAGGTACACGGTGGATACGGGAGAGCGTGACCGAGGTACACGGTGCATACGAGAGAGTGTGACCGAGGTACACAGTGGATACGAGAGAGTGTGACCGAGGTACACGGTGGATACGAGAGAGTGTGACCGAGGTACACGGTGGATACGAGAGAGTGTGACCGAGGTACACGGTGGATACGAGAGAGTGTGACCGAGGTACACGATGGATACGAGAGAGTGTGACCGAGGTACACGGTGGATACGATAGAGTGTGACTGAGGTACACGGTGGATACGAGAGAGCGTGACCAAGGTACACGGTGGATACGAGAGTGTGACTGAGGTACACGATGGATACGAGAGAGCGTGACTGAGGTACACGGTGGATACGAGAGAGCGTGACCGAGGTACACGGTGGATACGAGAGAGTGTGACCGAGGTACACGGTGGATACGAGAGAGTGTTACTGAGGTACATGGTGGATACGAGAGAGTGTGACTGAGGTACACGATGGATACGAGAGAGCGTGACTGAGGTACACGATGGATACGAGAGAGTGTGACCGAGGTACACGATGGATATGAGAGAATGTGACTCAGGTACACGATGGATACGAGAGAGATTGACCGAGGTACACGATGGATACGAGAGAGCGTGACCGAGGTACACGGTGGATACGAGAGTGTGACTGAGGTACACGGTGGATACGAGAGAGCGTGACCGAGGTACACGGTGGATACGAGAGAGTGTGACCGAGTACACGGTGGATACGAGAGTGTTACTGAGGTACATGGTGGATACGAGAGAGTGTGACTGAGGTACACGATGGATACGAGAGAGATTGACCAAGGTACACGATGGATACGAGAGAGCGTGACCGAGGTACACGGTGGATACGAGAGAGCGTGACTGAGGTACACGGTGGATACGAGAGAGTGTGACTGAGGTACACGATGGATACGAGAGAGATTGACCGAGGTACACGATGGATATGAGAGAGTGTGACTCAGGTACACGATGGATACGAGAGAGATTGACCGAGGTACACGATGGATATGAGAGAGTGTGACTCAGGTACACGATGGATACGAGAGAGATTGACCGAGGTACACGATTTATATGAGAGAGTGTGACTCAGGTACACGATGGATATGAGAGAGTGTGACCGAGGTACACGATGGATATGAGAGAGTGTGACTCAGGTACACGATGGATACGAGAGAGTGTGACTGAGGTACACGGTGGATACGAGAGAGTGTTACTGAGGTACATGGTGGATACGAGAGAGTGTGACTGAGGTACACGATGGATACGAGAGAGCGTGACTGAGGTACACGATGGATACGAGAGAGTGTGACCGAGGTACACGATGGATATGAGAGAATGTGACTCAGGTACACGATGGATACGAGAGAGATTGACCGAGGTACACGATGGATACGAGAGAGCGTGACTGAGGTACACGGTGGATACGAGAGAGCGTGACTGAGGTACACGGTGGATACGAGAGAGCGTGACCGAGGTACACGGTGGATACGAGAGAGTGTGACCGAGTACACGGTGGATACGAGAGTGTTACTGAGGTACATGGTGGATACGAGAGAGTGTGACTGAGGTACACGATGGATACGAGAGAGCGTGACTGAGGTACACGATGGATACGAGAGAGTGTGACCGAGGTACACGATGGATACGAGAGAGTGTGACTCAGGTACACGATGGATACGAGAGAGATTGACCAAGGTACACGATGGATACGAGAGAGCGTGACCGAGGTACACGGTGGATACGAGAGAGCGTGACTGAGGTACACGGTGGATACGAGAGAGTGTGACTGAGGTACACGATGGATACGAGAGAGATTGACCGAGGTACACGATGGATATGAGAGAGTGTGACTCAGGTACACGATGGATACGAGAGAGATCGACCGAGGTACACGATGGATATGAGAGAGTGTGACTCAGGTACACGATGGATACGAGAGAGATTGACCGAGGTACACGATTTATATGAGAGAGTGTGACTCAGGTACACGATGGATATGAGAGAGTGTGACCGAGGTACACGATGGATATGAGAGAGTGTGACTCAGGTACACGATGGATACGAGAGAGTGTGACTGAGGTACACGATGGATACGAGAGAGTGTGATTGAGGTACACGGTGGATACGAGAGGGTGTGACTGAGGTACACGATGGATACGAGAGAGTGTGACCGAGGTACACGATGGATACGAGAGAGTGTGACCGAAGTACACGGTGGAAACGAGAGAGTGTGACTGAGGTACACGATGGATACGAGAGAGTGTGACTGAGGTACACGATGGATACGAGAGAGCGTGACCGAGGTACACGGTGGATATGAGAGAGCATGACCGAGGTACACGATGGATACGAGAGAGTGTGACCGAGGTACACGATGGATACGAGAGAGCGTGACCAAGGTACACGGTGGATACGAGAGTGTGACTGAGGTACACGATGGATACGAGAGAGCGTGACCGAGGTACACGGTGGATACGAGAGAGTGTGACCGAGGTACACGGTGGATACGAGAGAGTGTGACTGAGGTACACGATGGATACGAGAGAGCGTGACTCAGGTACACGATGGATACGAGAGAGCGTGACAGAGGTACACGATGGATAAGAGAGAGTGTGACTCAGGTACACGATGGATACGAGAGAGATTGACCGAGGTACACGATGGATACGAGAGAGCGTGACCGAGGTACACGGTGGATACGAGAGAGCGTGACCGAGGTACACGGTGGATACGAGAGAGCGTGACCGAGGTACACGGTGGATACGAGAGAGTGTGACCGAGGTGCACGGTGGATACGAGACAGTGTGACCGAGGTACACGGTGGATACGAGAGAGTGTTACTGAGGTACACGGTGGATACGAGAAGATACGAGAGAGCGTGACTGAGGTACACGATGGAAACGAGAGAGTGTGACCGAGGTACACGATGGATACGAGAGAGTGTGACTCAGGTACACGATGGATACGAGAGAGATTGACCAAGGTACACGATGGATACGAGAGAGCGTGACCGAGGTACACGATAGATACGAGAGAGCGTGACCGAGGTACACGATGGATACGAGAGAGCGTGACCGAGGTACACGGTGGATACGAGAGAGCGTGACCGAGGTACACGGTGGATACGAGAGAGCGTGACCGAGGTACACGGTGGATACGAGAGAGCGTGACTGAGGTACACGGTGGATACGAGAGAGTGTGACTGAGGTACACGATGGATACGAGAGAGATTGACCGAGGTACACGATGGATATGAGAGAGTGTGACTCAGGTACACGATGGATACGAGAGAGATTGACCGAGGTACACGATGGATATGAGAGAGTGTGACTCAGGTACACGATGGATATGAGAGAGTGTGACCGAGGTACACGATGGATATGAGAGAGTGTGACTCAGGTACACGATGGATACGAGAGAGTGTGACTGAGGTACACGATGGATACGAGAGAGCGTGACCGAGGCACACGATGGATACGAGAGAGTGTGACCGAGGTACACGGTGGATACGAGAGAGTGTGACCGAGGCACACGATGGATACGAGAGAGTGTGACCGAGGTACACAGTGGATACGATAGAGTGTGACTGAGGTACACGGTGGATATGAGAGAGTGTGATTGAGGTACACGGTGGATACGAGAGAGTGTGACTGAGGTACACGATGGATACGAGAGAGTGTGACTGAGGTACACGATGGATACGAGAGAGTGTGACCGAGGTACACGGTGGATACGAGAGAGTGTTACTGAGGTACATGGTGGATACGAAAGAGTGTGACTGAGGTACACGATGGATACGAGAGAGCGTGACTCAGGTACACGATGGATACGAGAGAGTGTGACCGAGGTACACGATGGATATGAGAGAGTGTGACTCAGGTACACGATGGATACGAGAGAGATTGACCGAGGTACACGATGGATACGAGAGAGCGTGACTGAGGTACACGGTGGATACGAGAGAGTGTGACTGAGGTACACGATGGATACGAGAGAGATTGACCGAGGTACACGATGGATATGAGAGAGTGTGACTCAGGTACACGATGGATACGAGAGAGATTGACCGAGGTACACGATTTATATGAGAGAGTGTGACTCAGGTACACGATGGATATGAGAGAGTGTGACCGAGGTACACGATGGATATGAGAGAGTGTGACTCAGGTACACGATGGATACGAGAGAGTGTGACTGAGGTACACGATGGATACGAGAGAGTGTGACTGAGGTACACGGTGGATACGAGAGGGTGTGACTGAGGTACACGATGGATATGAGAGAGTGTGACCGAGGTACACGATGGATACGAGAGAGTGTGACCGAAGTACACGGTGGAAACGAGAGAGTGTGACTGAGTTACACGATGGATACGAGAGTGTGTGACTGAGGTACACGATGGATACGAGAGAGCGTGACCGAGGTACACGGTGGATATGAGAGAGCGTGACCGAGGTACACGATGGATACGAGAGAGTGTGACCGAGGTACACGATGGATACGAGAGAGCGTGACCAAGGTACACGGTGGATACGAGAGTGTGACTGAGGTACACGATGGATACGAGAGAGCGTGACCGAGGTACACGGTGGATACGAGAGAGTGTGACCGAGGTACACGGTGGATACGAGAGAGTGTGACTGAGGTACACGATGGATACGAGAGAGCATGACTCAGGTACACGATGGATACGAGAGAGCGTGACAGAGGTACACGATGGATAAGAGAGAGTGTGACTCAGGTACACGATGGATACGAGAGAGATTGACCGAGGTACACGATGGATACGAGAGAGCGTGACCGAGGTACACGGTGGATACGAGAGAGCGTGACCGAGGTACACGGTGGATACGAGAGAGCGTGACCGAGGTACACGGTGGATACGAGAGAGTGTGACCGAGGTACACGGTGGATACGAGAGAGTGTGACCGAGGTACACGGTGGATACGAGAGAGTGTTACTGAGGTACACGGTGGATACGAGAAGATACGAGAGAGCGTGACTGAGGTACACGATGGAAACGAGAGAGTGTGACCGAGGTACACGATGGATACGAGAGAGTGTGACTCAGGTACACGATGGATACGAGAGAGATTGACCAAGGTACACGATTGATACGAGAGAGCGTGACCGAGGTACACGATGGATACGAGAGAGCGTGACCGAGGTACACGATGGATACGAGAGAGCGTGACCGAGGTACACGGTGGATACGAGAGAGCGTGACCGAGGTACACGGTGGATACGAGAGAGCGTGAGCGAGGTACACGGTGGATACGAGAGAGCGTGACCGAGGTACACGGTGGATACGAGAGAGCGTGACCGAGGTACACGGTGGATACGAGAGAGCGTGACCGAGGCACACGATGGATACGAGAGAGCGTGACCGAGGCACACGATGGATACGAGAGAGCGTGACCGAGGTACACGGTGGATACGGGAGAGCGTGACCGAGGTACACGGTGCATACGAGAGAGTGTGACCGAGGTACACAGTGGATACGAGAGAGTGTGACCGAGGTACACGATGGATACGAGAGAGTGTGACCGAGGTACACGGTGGATACGAGAGAGTGTGACCGAGGTACACGGTGGATACGAGAGAGTGTGACCGAGGTACACGATGGATACGAGAGAGTGTGACCGAGGTACACGGTGGATACGATAGAGTGTGACTGAGGTACACGGTGGATACGAGAGAGCGTGACCAAGGTACACGGTGGATACGAGAGTGTGACTGAGGTACACGATGGATACGAGAGAGCGTGACTGAGGTACACGGTGGATACGAGAGAGCGTGACCGAGGTACACGGTGGATACGAGAGAGCGTGACCGAGGTACACGGTGGATACGAGAGAGTGTTACTGAGGTACACGGTGGATACGAGAGAGTGTGACTGAGGTACACGATGGATACGAGAGAGCGTGACTGAGGTACACGATGGATACGAGAGAGTGTGACCGAGGTACACGATGGATATGAGAGAATGTGACTCAGGTACACGATGGATACGAGAGAGATTGACCGAGGTACACGATTGATACGAGAGAGCGTGACCGAGGTACACGGTGGATACGAGAGTGTGACTGAGGTACACGGTGGATACGAGAGAGCGTGACCGAGGTACACGGTGGATACGAGAGAGTGTGACCGAGTACACGGTGGATACGAGAGTGTTACTGAGGTACATGGTGGATACGAGAGAGTGTGACTGAGGTACACGATGGATACGAGAGAGCGTGACTGAGGTACACGATGGATACGAGAGAGTGTGACCGAGGTACACGATGGATACGAGAGAGTGTGACTCAGGTACACGATGGATACGAGAGAGATTGACCAAGGTACACGATGGATACGAGAGAGCGTGACCGAGGTACACGGTGGATACGAGAGAGCGTGACTGAGGTACACGGTGGATACGAGAGAGTGTGACTGAGGTACACGATGGATACGAGAGAGATTGACCGAGGTACACGATGGATATGAGAGAGTGTGACTCAGGTACACGATGGATACGAGAGAGATTGACCGAGGTACACGATGGATATGAGAGAGTGTGACTCAGGTACACGATGGATATGAGAGAGTGTGACCGAGGTACACGATGGATATGAGAGAGTGTGACTCAGGTACACGATGGATACGAGAGAGTGTGACTGAGGTACACGATGGATACGAGAGAGCGTGACCGAGGCACACGATGGATACGAGAGAGTGTGACCGAGGTACACGGTGGATACGAGAGAGTGTGACCGAGGCACACGATGGATACGAGAGAGTGTGACCGAGGTACACAGTGGATACGATAGAGTGTGACTGAGGTACACGGTGGATATGAGAGAGTGTGATTGAGGTACACGGTGGATACGAGAGAGTGTGACTGAGGTACACGATGGATACGAGAGAGTGTGACTGAGGTACACGATGGATACGAGAGAGTGTGACCGAGGTACACGGTGGATACGAGAGAGTGTTACTGAGGTACATGGTGGATACGAGAGAGTGTTACTGAGGTACACGATGGATACGAGAGAGCGTGACTCAGGTACACGATGGATACGAGAGAGTGTGACCGAGGTACACGATGGATATGAGAGAGTGTGACTCAGGTACACGATGGATACGAGAGAGATTGACCGAGGTACACGATGGATACGAGAGAGCGTGACCGAGGTACACGGTGGATACGATAGTGTGACTGAGGTACACGGTGGATACGAGAGAGCGTGACCGAGGTACACGGTGGATACGAGAGAGTGTTACTGAGGTACATGGTGGATACGAGAGAGTGTGACTGAGGTACACGATGGATACGAGAGAGCGTGACTGAGGTACACGATGGATAAGAGAGAGTGTGACCGAGGTACACGATGGATACGAGAGAGTGTGACTCAGGTACACGATGGATACGAGAGAGATTGACCAAGGTACACGATGGATACGAGAGTGCGTGACCGAGGTACACGATGGATACGAGAGAGTGTGACCGAGGTACACGATGGATACGAGAGAGTGTGACTCAGGTACACGATGGATACGAGAGAGATTGACCAAGGTACACGATGGATACGAGAGTGCGTGACCGAGGTACACGATGGATACGAGAGAGTGTGACCGAGGTACACGATGGATACGAGAGAGCGTGACCGAGGTACACGGTGGATAAGAGAGAGCGTGACCGAGGTACACGGTGGATACGAGAGAGTGTGACCGAGGTACACGGTGGATACGAGAGAGTGTGACCGAGGTACACGGTGGATACGAGAGAGTGTGACCGATGTACACGATGGATACGAGAGAGTGTGACCGAGGTACACGGTGGAAACGAGAGAGCGTGACCGAGGTACACGGTGGATACGAGAGAGTGTGACCGAGGTACATGGTGGATACGATAGAGTGTGACTGAGGTACACGGTGGATACGAAAGAGTGTGACCGAGGTACACGATGGATACGAGTGTGACCGAGGTACACGGTAGATACGAGAGAGTGTGACTGAGGTACACGATGGACACGAGAGAGTGTGACTGAGGTACACGATGGATACGAGAGAGTGTGACCGAGGTACACGGTGGATACGAGAGAGTGTGACTGAGGTACACGATGGACACGAGAGAGTGTGACTGAGGTACACGATGGATACGAGAGAGTGTGACCGAGGTACACGGTGGATACGAGAGAGTGTGACTGAGGTACACGATGGATACGAGAGAGTGTGACTGAGGTACACGATGGATACGAGAGAGTGTGACTGAGGTAAATGATGGATATGACAGAGCGTGACCGAGGCACACGATGGATACGAGAGAGCGTGACCAAGGCACACGATGGATACGAGAGAGTGTGACCGAGGTACATGATGGATACTGAGGTACATGATGGCTCGGAGAGTAACACTGGGGTACATGATGGATGCAAGAATGTTACTGAGGTACATAATAGATACTAGAGCATTGCTGAGGTACATGATATGAACCAAAGAGCATGACAACTCATTAAGTGACAGGCGGGTGATTTATATTTAGACATCTGAAGAGCATTAATCTTATGAAGAATAACACGTGTACCTTCATTGACCTGTTCTGTTCCAATCACTTCACCAAAAACAGCTAACAACTGTTGCAAATGTCGAATCACCTGCAGATTACAAAGATTAATGAGAGGAAATATAGACTATACCCCTATTACAGCAGATCCTGACGGGTGTTTACATTGCAGTCTGTATCCCTATTACAGTGCGTACTGACGGGTGTTTACACTGCAGTCTGTATCCCTATTACAGTGCATACTGACGGGTGTTTACACTGCAGTCTTTAACCCTATTACAGTGCGTACTGATGGGTGTTTACACTGCAGTCTGTATCCCTATTACAGTGCGTACTGACGGGTGTTTACACTGCAGTCTGTATCCCCATTAAAGTGCGTACTGACGGGTGTTTACAATGCAGTCTGTATCCCTATTACAGCGCGTACTGACGGGTGTTTACACTGCTGTCTGTATCCCTCTTACCGTGCGTACAGAGGGGTGTTTACACTGCAGTCTCTATCTCTATTACAGTGTGTACTGACTGGTGTTTACACTGCAGTCTATATCCCTATTACAGTGTGTACTGACAGGTGTTTACACTACAGTCTGTATCCCTATTACAATGTGTACTGACGGGTATTTACACTACAGTCTGTATCCCTATTACAATGTGTACTGACGGGTGTTTACACTACAGTCTGCATCCCTATTACAAAGTGTACCGACGGGTGTTTACACTACAGTCTGTATCCCTATTACAATGTGTACTGACGGGTGTTTACACTGCAGTCTGTATCCCTATTACAGTGCGTACTGACCGGTGTTTACACTGCAGTCTATATCCCTCTTACCGTGCGTACAGAGGGTTGTTTACACTGCAGTCTGTATCCCTGTTAAAACGTTTCAGGGCGGGTGTTTACACTGCAGTCTACATCCCTCTTACCGTGCGTACAGAGGGGTGTTTACACTGCAGTCTGTATCTCTATTACAGTGCAAACTGACAGGTGTTTACACTGCAGTCTATATCTCTAATAGAGTGTGTACTGACGGGTGTTTACACTGCAGTCTATATCTCTATTACAGTGCGTACTGATGGGTGTTTACATTGCAGTCTATATCTCTATTACAGTGCGTACTGACGGGTGTTTACACTGCAGTCTGAATCCCTATTACAATGTGTACTGACGGGTGTTTACACTGCAGTCTGTATCCCTATCACAATGTGTACTGACGGGTGTTTACACTGCAGTCTGTATCCCTATTACAGTGCGTACTGACGGGTGTTTACACTGCAGTCTGTATCCCTATTACAGTGCGTAGTGACGGGTGTTTACACTGCAGTCTGTATCCCTATTACAGTGCGTACTGACGGGTGTTTACACTACAGTCTGTATCCCTATTACAATGTGTACTGACGGGTGTTTACACTACAGTCTGTATCCCTATTGCAATGTGTACTGACGGGTGTTTACACTGCAGTCTATATCCCTATTACAACGCATTCTGACGGGTGTTTACACTGCAGTCTATATCCCTATTACAGTGCGTACTGACGGGTGTTTACACTGCAGTCTATATCTCTATTACAGTGCGTACTGACGCGTATTTACACTGCAGTCTGTATCCCTATTACAATGTGTACTGACCGGTGTTTACACTGCAGTCTGTATCTCTATTACAGTGTGTACTGACGGGTGTTTACACTACAGTCTGTATCCCTATAACAATGTGTACTGACGGGTGTTTACATTGCAGTCTGTATCCCTATTACAATGTGTACTGACGGGTGTTTACACTGCAGTCTATATCCCCATTACAACGCATTCTGACGGGTGTTTACACCGCAGCCTGTATCCCTATTACAGTGCGTACTGACCGGTGTTTACACTGCAGTCTATATCCCTCTTACTGTGCGTACAGAGGGGCGTTTACACTGCAGTCTGTATCCCTGTTAAAACGTTTCAGGGCGGGTGTTTACACTGCAGTCTACATCCCTCTTACCGTGCGTACAGAGGGGTGTTTACACTGCAGTCTGTATCTCTATTATAGTGCGTACTGACAGGTGTTTACACTGCAGTCTATATCTCTATTACAGTGTGTACTGACGGGTGTTTACACTGCAGTCTGTATCCCTAATACAGTGTGTAATGACGGGTGTTTACACTGCAGTCTGTATCCCTATTACAGTGCGTACTGACGGGTGTTTACACTGCAGTCTGTATCCCTATTACAGTGCGTACTGACAGGTGTTTACACTGCAGTCTGTATCCCTATTACAGTACGTACTGACGGGTGTTTACACTGCAGTCTGTATCCCTAATACAGTGTGTAATGACAGGTGTTTACACTGCAGTCTGTATCCCTATTACAGTGTGTACTGGCGGGTGTTTACACTGCAGTCTGTATGCCTATTACAATGTGTACTGACGGGTGTTTACACTGCAGTCTATATCTCTATTAGAGTGTGTGCTGACGGGTGTTTACACTGCAGTCTGTATCCCTAATACAGTGTGTAATGACGGGTGTTTACACTGCAGTCTGTATCCCTATTACAGTGCGTACTGACAGGTGTTTACACTGCAGTCTGTATCCCTATTACAGTACGTACTGACGGGTGTTTACACTGCAGTCTGTATCCCTAATACAGTGTGTAATGACGGGTGTTTACACTGCAGTCTGTATCCCTATTACAGTGTGTACTGGCGGGTGTTTACACTGCAGTCTGTATGCCTATTACAATGTGTACTGACGGGTGTTTATACTGCAGTCTGTATCCCTATTACAATGTGTACTGACGGGTGTTTACACTACAGTCTGTATCCCTATTACAATGTGTACTGACAGGTGTTTACACTGCAGTCTATATCCCTATTACAACGCATTCTGACGGGTGTTTACACTGCAGTCTATATCCCTATTACAGTGCGTACTGACGGGTGTTTACACTGCAGTCTATATCTCTATTACAGTGTGTACTGACGGGTGTTTACACTACAGTCTATATCCCCATTACAACGCATTCTGACGGGTGTTTACACTGCAGTCTATATCCCTATTACAGTGAGTACTGACCGGTGTTTACACTGCAGTCTATATCCCTCTTACCGTGCGTACAGAGGGGCGTTTACACTGCAGTCTGTATCCCTGTTAAAACGTTTCAGGGCGGGTGTTTACACTGCAGTCTACATCCCTCTTACCGTGCGTACAGAGGGGTGTTTACACTGCAGTCTGTATCTCTATTACAGTGCGTACTGACAGGTGTTTACACTGCAGTCTATATCTCTATTAGGGTGTGTACTGACGGGTGTTTACACTGCAGTCTGTATCTCTATTACAGTGCGTACTGATGGGTGTTTACACTGCAGTCTATATCTCTATTACAGTGCGTACTGATGGGTGTTTACACTGCAGCCTGTATCACTATTACAGTGCGTACTGACGGGTGTTTACACTGCAGTCTGTATCCCTATTACAGTGTGTACTGACGGGTGTTTACACTGCAGTCTGTATCCCTATTAAAGTGCGTACTGACGGGTGTTTACACTGCAGTCTGTATCCCTATTACAGTACGTACTGACGGGTGTTTACACTGGTCTGTATCCCTATTACAGTGTGTAATGATGGGTGTTTACACTGCAGTCTGTATCCCTATTACAGTGTGTAATGATGGGTGTTTACACTGCAGTCTGTATCCCTATTACAGTGTGTAATGATGGGTGTTTACACTGCAGTCTGTATCCCTATTACAGTGTGTAATGATGGGTGTTTACACTGCAGTCTGTATCCCTATTACAGTGTGTAATGATGGGTGTTTACATTGCAGTCTGTATCCCTATTACAGTGTGTACTGGTGTGTGTTTACACTGCAGTCTGTATCCCTAATACAGTGTGTAATGACGGGTGTTTACACTGCAGTCTGTATCCCTATTACAGTGCGTACTGACAGGTGTTTACACTGCAGTCTTTATCCCTATTACAGTACGTACTGACGGGTGTTTACACTGCAGTCTGTATCCCTATTACAGTGAGTAATGATGGGTGTTTACACTGCAGTCTGTATCCCTAATACAATGTGTAATGACGGGTGTTTACACTGCAGTCTGTATCCCTATTACAGTGCGTACTGACAGGTGTTTACACTGCAGTCTTTATCCCTATTACAGTACGTACTGACGGGTGTTTACACTGCAGTCTGTATCCCTATTACAGTGAGTAATGATGGGTGTTTACACTGCAGTCTGCATCCCTATTACAGTGTGTAATGATGGGTGTTTACACTGCAGTCTGTATCCCTATTACAGTGCATACTAACGGGTGCTTACACTGCAGTCTGTATCCCTATTACAGTGCGTACTGACAGGTGTTTACACTGCAGTCTGTATCCCTATTACAGTACGTACTGACGGGTGTTTACACTGCAGTCTGTATCCCCATTACAGTACGTACTGACGGGTGTTTACACTGCAGTCTGCATCCCTATTACAGTGCGTAATGATGGGTGTTTACACTGCAGTCTGTATCCCTATTACAGTGTGTAATGATGGGTGTTTACACTGCAGTCTGTATCCCTATTACAGTGTGTAATGATGGGTGTTTACACTGCAGTCTGTATCCCTATTACAGTGTGTAATGATGGGTGTTTACACGGCAGTCTGTATCCCTAATACAGTGTGTAATGACGGGTGTTTACACTGCAGTCTGTATCCCTATTGCAGTCTGTATCCCTATTACAGTGTGTACTGGCGGGTGTTTACACTGCACTCTGTATCCCTATTACAGTGCGTACTGACGGGTGTTTACACTGCAGTCTGTATCCCTATTACAGTGCATACTGACGGGTGTTTACACTGCAGTCTGTATCACTATTACAGTGCGTACTGACGGGTGTTTACAATGCAGTCTGTATCCCTATTACAGTGCGTACTGACGGGTGTTTACACTGCAGTCTGTATCCCTATTACAGTGTGTAATGATGGGTGTTTACACTGCAGTCTGTATCCCTATTACAGTGTGTAATGATGGGTGTTTACACTGCAGTCTGTATCCCTATTACAGTGTGTAATGATGGGTGTTTTCACTGCAGTCTGTATCCCTATTACAGTGTGTTATGATGGGTGTTTACACTGCAGTCTGTATCCCTATTACAGTGTGTAATGATGGGGGTGTTTACACTGCAGTCTGTATCCCTAATACAGTGTGTAATGATGGGTGTTTACACTGCAGTCTGTATCCCTATTACAGTGTGTAATGATGGGTGTTTACACTGCAGTCTGTATCCCTATTACAGTGTGTAATGATGGGTGTTTACACTGCAGTCTGTATCCCTAATACAGTGCGTACTGACGGGTGTTTACACTGCAGTCTATATCCCTATTACAGTGCGTACTGACGGGTGTTTACACTGCAGTCTGTATCCCTAATACAGTGTGTAATGATGGGTGTTTACACTGCAGTCTGTATCCCTATTACAGTGTGTAATGATGGGTGTTTACACTGCAGTCTGTATCCCTATTACAGTGTATAATGATGGGTGTTTACACTGCAGTCTGTATCCCTAATTCAGTGTGTAATGATGGGTGTTTACACTGCAGTCTGTATCCCTATTACAGTGTGTACTGGCGGGTGTTTACACTGCAGTCTGTATCCCTATTACAGTGCGTACTGACGGGTGTTTACACTGCAGTCTGTATCCCTATTACAGTGCATACTGACGGGTGTTTACACTGCAGTCTGTATCCCTATTACAGTGCGTACTGACGGGTGTTTACAATGCAGTTGTATCCCTATTACAGTGCGTACTGACGGGTGTTTACACTGCAGTCTGTATCCCTATTACAGTGTGTAATGATGGGTGTTTACACTGCAGTCTGTATCCCTATTACAGTGTGTAATGATGGGTGTTTACACTGCAGTCTGTATCCCTATTACAGTGTGTAATGATGGGTGTTTACACTGCAGTCTGTATCCCTATTGCAGTGTGTTATGATGGGTGTTTACACTGCAGTCTGTATCCCTATTACAGTGTGTAATGATGGGTGTTTACACTGCAGTCTGTATCCCTATTACAGTGTGTACTGGTGGGTGTTTACACTGCAGTCTGTATCCCTAATACAGTGTGTAATGACGGGTGTTTACACTGCAGTCTGTATCCCTATTACAATGTGTACTGACGGTATATCTACCAAGACAACCTGCCAGTTGGCGGCTGATTTGGTCTCCTACCTGATTAGGGTTGCTTTTGTACATGAAGGTGATGCAGTTAATGACGGTAACATTTTCTTCCAGGTCCTCTTTCAGGGGTAGCGAACGGACCAGGACAGGAAATACCTTTAAAGAAAATGTACAAAAAATGTTTGTTAATCCTTATGCCCTGTCAAGCACGCCAGTGATTCTGGGCTGAAGCTTTCTGAGACACAGTGCAAGCGCAGGAATGGGACTTTCTCCCCTGAAGGCCTTGGCCCACATCGGGTTATGGTTCCTTCAGCTTCTCACCCATATGGCCGTCCGCCACCTGTCAGGCCAGACATTCAATGTCGGTGTTCAGGGATGAGGGAGGGATCTATTCAAACCGGAAGGGCATCGTAAAGGCGTACACTACTCTCGCACGCTGGGTCATTGATTAAATTCATGAGCTCCAGTTCAGGTAGGTCGATCAGATCCTTCCCCAGCACGGACTAATTATCACAAGACAGCATGGGTAAGCTGGGTCATTGCATTTACATGTCCAGGTCACAAGTGACTGAGTGCATTGAGGAAGTGCGCAAGTACCTGCTCCACGGGGATGCCTGCAAGATTCGTCATCATCATTCGGGACACAGCCCCGCACACATTGTCCACGACTCGACGATTTTGCTCTCGTGCTATGATGGATGACAGAATGTTCAGCAGAGATGGATAGTGGCTGAAGGCAAGTGTTAAGGGACTGACTGTAGAGCTGAACTATGGATCACCTTCCCTCACCGCACCCGACTCCCGCCCCCACCCCCACCCCCATCAATACAGCAACCTTTCCTCTTATAACCCAGACCCTGCCTTTCAGACAGAATGCAAGGAAGCCTGGAACATGGTTCCTGCTTGGACTCAAGACAGCAAGCGGATTTGGCACCCAGCCTCTTGACCACACACACACACACATGCACCCAGGCAGTAACATACATAAGCAATGGCACACACGCAGAGCAATAATAACACATGCATCGACACACACAGGTTCTCTACTGGACCCAGACAGCAGGATGGTCAACAATACAACCTGACAGCACAGGAGGTGGTCATTCAGCGCATCCTGCCTTGACTGGTTCTTCGAAAGAGTGATCCAATTCATCCCACTCTCCCCACTGCCCTTTTACTAAAGCCCTACAGCTTTTACTGAGACGCTTCAGAGGGCAGTTTTTGAAGTCAACTGTGTCAGGAGAGTGGGGGCCATTTTTTTTCTTCATTGCCTTATGAGATGTGAGCGTCGCTGGCAAGGCCAGCATTTGTTACTCATCCCTAATTGCCCTTGAATGGAGTGGCTTGCTAGGCCATTTCAGTTAAGAGACAACCACATTGCCGTGGGTCTGGAGTCACATGGAGGCCAGGTTACTGCTTCATGAGCACTTCCATCCATTCCGGCTCTTTAAATTTCCTCCTTATTAACACCTTGCTCGTTCCTACCACTGCCCCAGACTGAAGGACAGGCCAGGCGCCTTAACCCAGGGGTCTATCTTGCTCCGTCCCCCTCCCACACAGGTTTCACTGAGCCCCGATGGAAAGGGTTTTGTTTATTTTGCGGGGCGGAGTCCAGGATACTCAAAAATGGCTTCTTTCCCTTGCTCGGCGAGTACTCCAATGCCGAAGACAGAGTTGCTGCGCACCTCATCGTCGATATCGCGCGCTCCAGCCTGCAGCATCGGCAGCAGCCGGGGCACAAACTGCACTGTCGCCGGCCCCATCGCCTGAATCGTCTCCGCAATCGACCCGATGGCAAAGGATTTCTCAGCCACCGTGCAGCTTGGCTTCTGAAACACACAAAGAGACACGGCGTAAGGGCATTGCAAACATCACACTCCATGCAGCAGCCGCTGGGTGTGTCAGTCACACAACGACGCCCACGGCCGTTCTGTCCAGATTGAAATCAACCCCCCCCCGCAGAGTTCGAGCGGCAGAGCGCAGAATCCTCGCCGGGGGTTTGTCGGGCGAGAGGAGATTACAGGGAATGAAAGGAAGGGGCAAGGCCCATGGAGGGATCTGAAGTCATAGCCGGAGGTTTTTAAAACCGAGTCACTGCTGTTCTGGCCGGGCTGATATCAGAATTGTTGTCCTCACCTTGCTTCTCTGTGCAACGTCTAAACATCACGGGGTGAGGCTGAAGCACTCCTAGGCTGCTACACCATTCTATACATTGACCTACCATGCCCATTACCACTTAAACTATCCTGCACTGGTTTACCCAACCGTTAGCACTGGAGAGATGCTGCCGCATTCGTTCAGCACTGGATGACCTTCTGGCTCTTAGTTTGTGGAATGAGGACCCAGAAGAATGCCAGGGGCTACCCAAAACCCGACGGTAGTTACAAACCCGAAGCCACACGTACCGTTTTACACAGCAAGAGGGGAAGGAATCCGGCAAAGTATGGAGCAAAGATCTGCCCTCCCACAGCAGCTGCCAGAAGGGGAATGCCTTCTCCTGCATACTCCAGCAGCATGGAGTCATACTCCGCCTGCAACAGATGAAAGGACAAGTGAGGCACAGGAGGATCATCAGTCAGGAGTACAGCTACATGCACTGACACCACAGAGGAAATCAACAGCTCTGTTTGCTGTCGTTTGTAGGGACTTGTTAAATAGACTCTGTAGACTGTGGCAGTGTGCTCGTTAAATAGACCCTGTTTGCTAAATAAATCGATGTAGTTGGTTGTAAAATATGCTTATTTGCTGAAAGTCCCATTATAAGCCCTGCCTCCAACTCAGCAGCTGACACAAGACTACTCACTGACTAACACACTGGTGTTGATAGATCTACTGCAGAAGCACAGCAGGGTTTTTTTTTAATTCATTCGCGGGATGTGGGCATCAGTGGGTGGGCCAGCATCTATTGCCCATTCCTGGTTGCTGTTGAGAAGGTGATGGTGAGCT
This sequence comes from Carcharodon carcharias, assembly GCF_017639515.1. Classification (NCBI taxonomy): domain Eukaryota; kingdom Metazoa; phylum Chordata; class Chondrichthyes; order Lamniformes; family Lamnidae; genus Carcharodon; species Carcharodon carcharias. Next base: position 6,049,177 of record NC_054493.1, on the reverse strand, counting down.
GCCTTCTTGTACCGCTGCTGTCCATGTAGTGTAGGTACACCCACAGTGCAGTTAGGAAAGGAGTTCCAGGATTTTGACCCAGCGACAATGAAGGAACAGTGATATATTTCCAAGGCTTGGAGGGGACCCTCCAGGTGGTGGGTGTTCTCCATGTGTCTGCTGCCCATGTCCTTCTAGATGGTAGTGGTCATGGGTTTGGAAGGTGCTGTTGAAGGAGCCTTGGTGAATTCCTGCAGTGCAACTTGTAGATGGTACACACAACACGCTGCTGCTACTGTGCGTCGGTGGTGGAGGGAGTGAATGTTTGTCGATGGGGTGCCGATCGAGCTTTGTCCTGGACGGTGTCGAGTTTCTCGAGTGTTGTGGGAGCTGCACTCATTCAGGCAAGTGGGGAGTATCCCATCACACTTCTGACTTGTGCCTTGTAGATGGTGGACAGGCCTTGGAGAGTCAGGAGGTGAGCCATCACACAGAATCACAGTGCTGAAGAGGCCCTTCGGCCCATCGAGTCTGCACTGACACGTGAGAAACACCTGACCTACCTACCTAATTCCATTTACCAGCACTTGGCCCATAACCTTGAATGTTTTGACGTGCCAAGTGCTCATCCAGATACTTTTTAAAGGATGTGAGGCAACCCGCCTCCACCACCCTCCCAGGCAGCGCATTCCAGACTATCAGCACCCTCTGGGTAAAAAAGTTTTTCCTCACATCCCCCCCTAAACCTCCTGCCCCTCACCTTGAACTTATGCCCCCTTGTGACTGACCCTTCAACTAAGGGAAACAACTGCTCCCTATCTACCCTGTCCATGCTCCTCATAATCTTGTACACTCGTCACATGATTCCCAGCCTCTGCCCTGCTCTTGTAGCCGCAGTATTTATATGGCTGGGTCCAGTTCAGTTTCTGGTCAATGGTAACTCCCAGGATGTTGATAGTGGGGGATTCAGTGATGATGATGCCATTGAACGTCAAGGGGGCGGGCGATGGTTAGATTCTCTCTTGTTGGAGATGGTCATTGCCTGACACTTGTGTGGTGCGAGTGTTACTTGCCACTTATCAGCCCAAACCTGGATATTGTCCAGGTCTTGCTGCATTTGGACATGGACTGCTTCAGTATTTGACGAGTCACGAATGGTGCTCAACTTTTTGCAATCAGCGAACATCCCCACTTCTGACCTTATGATGGAAGGAAGGTCATTGATGAAGCAGCTGAAGATGGCTGGACCGAGGACACTACCTTGAGGAACTCCTGCAGTGATTTCCTGGGACTAAGATGATTCACCTCCAACAACCACAACCATCTTCCTTTGTGCTAGGTATGACTCCAACCAGTGGAGAGTTTTCCCCGATTCCCATTGACTCCAGTTTTGCCAGGGCTCCTTGATGCCACACTCGGTCAAATGCTGCCTTGATGTCAAGGGCAGTCACTCTCACCTCACCTTGGGAGTTCAGCTCTTCTGTCCATGTTTGAACCAAGCCTGTAATGAGGTCAGGAGCTGAGTGGCCCTGGGGGAACTCAAACTGGGCATCAGTGAGCAGGTTATTGCTAAGCAAGTGCCGCTTGATAGCAGTGTTGATGACCCCTTCCATTATTGATGATTGAGAGTTGACTGATAGGGTGGTAATTAGCCGGGTTGGATTTGTCCGGCTTTTTGTGAACAGGACATACCTAGGCAATTTTCCACATAGCCAGGTAGATGCCAGTGTTGTAGCTGCACTGGAACAGCTTGGCTAGAAGTGCAGCAAGTTCTGGAGCACAATTCAGTACTATTGCCAGAACATTGTCAGGGGCCATAGCCTCTGCATTATCCAGTGCCTTCAGCTGTCTCTTGATTTCATGTGGAGTGAATCAAATTGGCAGAAGACTGGCATTTGTGATGCTGGGGACCTCCAAAGGAGGCTGAGATGGATCATCTGCTTGACACTTCTGGCTGAAGATTGTTGTGAATGCTTCAGCTTTATCTTTTGCACTGCTGTGATGGACTCTTCCATCATTGAGGATGGGGATATTTGTGGAGACCCCACCTCCAGTGAGTTGTTTAATTGTCCACCACCCATCACAACTGGATGTGGCAGGACTGCAGAGCTTAGATCTGATACAATGGTTGTGGGATCACTTAGCGCTATCACTTGCTGCTTATGCTGTTTGGCACACGAGTAGTCATGTTTTATAGCTTCACCAGGTTGACACCTCATCTTTAGGTATGCCTGGTGCTGCTCCTGGCATGCCCTCCTGCACTCTTCGTTGAACCAGGGTTGACACCCTGGCTTGGTGGTAATGGTAGAGTGGGGGATATGTCGGGCCATGGGATTACAGATTGTGTTTGAGTACAGTTCTGCTGCTGCTAATGGCCCACAGCGCCTCATGGATGCCCAGTCTTGGGTTCCTAGATCTGTTCGAAATCAATCTCATTTAGCATGTTGGCAGTGCCACACAACATGACGGAGGGTATCTTCAATGTGAAGGTGGGACTTTGCCCCCACAGTGACTGTGCTGTGGTCACTCCTACCGATACTGTCATGGACAGATGTACCTGCGGCAGACAGGTTGGTGAGGGTGACGTCAAGTATGTTTTTCCCTCTTGTTGGTTCCCTCACCACCTGCCGCAGACCCAGTCTAGCAGCTATGTCATTTAGGGCTTGGCCAACTCGGTCAGTAATGGTGCTACCAAGCCACTCTTGGTGATGCACATTGAAGTCCCCCACCCAGAATAAATTCTGTGCCCTTTCCATCCTCAGTGCTTCCTCCAAGTGATGTTCAACATTCATCAGTTGAGGGAGGTGCGGTACATGGTAATCAGCAGGAGGTTTCCTTGCCCATGTTTGACCTGATGCCATGAGACTTCAAGGGTCCGGAGTCGATGTTGAGGATTCCCAGGGCAACTCCCTCCTGACTGTATACCACCGTGCCACCACCTCTGCTGGTTCTGTCCTGTCAGTGGGACAGCACATACCCAGGGATGGTGATGATGAAACCTGGAGCATTGTCTGTAACTCATCCGTGAGGATGACTATGTCAGGCTGTTGCTAGACTAGTCTGTGAGACAGTTCTCCCAATTTTGGCACAAGCCCCCAGATGTTAGTAAGGAAGACTTTGCAGGGTCGACAGGGTTGCGATTGCCGTGGTCATTTCCGGTGCCTAGGTACTGGAGAGAGTTTTGTTTTCAATCCCTAACTCCACAATTTATTATTTAATAGCAAGACTCAAAAGATCTATTCTTGACAACACTCACTGCAATACCAAAAGACTTCACTTAATGCGCTGCACGCAAGTGGCTTCAAGCCCCACTCCACAGAATCAAGCCCATAACCTAGGGTGACACCCCCATGTGGATAAGAGTTTCAGAGGTGGATGAGCTGAGAAAAGGGCAGAGACAGGTAGGTAGAACCGGGCAGTTTTGGTGAGGAAGAGGTGATGGGGGTCAACGGCTCAGCAAGGATCAAGCAGGATGCTGAGTTTGTGAACAGTCTGGTTCAGCCTCGGTGGTCTAGGAGAGGGAAGGAATCACGGTGAGGAAACAGAGTTTGGCATGAGGCTCAAAGGCGAAGGCACTGGTTTTCCCAAAGTCTAATTCGAGGCAACTGTGCCGCATCCAGTACTGAAAAAGTGTGACAACACAAAGGCTATGAGCAGAGCAGAGTTAGGTGGGGAGATAGAGCTGGCTGCCCTCGGCATTCATGTGCCATTTGGTGTTGTGTCTATGGAGAGGAAAGAGAGGTTCGAGATGGAGTGATAGTTTAGAGGCACATTTTTTAAGGGAGGGGAATGATGGTGGGGGGTGGAGGATGATGATTGTCAGTAGCCAAGGAGATGGACCCATTTACAATACCAGCTAACATTGGGGCCAGGAGTGCAAGTTGGGTGGGCAACAGTTCAGCGGAAATAGAGTCAAGGAGCAAGAAGTGAACGAGGTGAGGTTCTGAGAGGGAAACTAAAGTAGGATGTGAGTTCAGGTCTTGGGCAGGGAGGAATCCTTGGCTTGGTAGGCAACGGGAAGGAAGGGCTAGGCCAGCGACAGCTAAACAGATGGTCTCAATCAACAACATATTTATAACTCTTTTCAACTCTTTTCTTCTCCGCCGATGCTGCCAGACCTGCTGAGTTTTTCCAGGTAATTCTGTTTTTGTTTAACATATTTATAATAGCGCCTTTAATGCCACATGAGGATCAAGTCACATGAAGGTATATTATGTCAGACAACCAAAAGCTTTGTCAAAGAGGTAGATTTAAGGAGCATCTTAAATGAGGAGATAGAAGTAGGAAGGTCGAGCAATATAGGGAGGGAATTCCAGAGCTTAGGGCCTGGGCAACGGAAGGCCATCAATGAAAGTGGGATGCTGAAAGAGAACAGATTTACAGCAGCACAGACATTTGAGGGCTGTGAGGTTGAAGGAGATTAGAGAGATAGGGAGGGACGAGCCCACGAAGGGGTTTGAAAACAAGGATGAGAATTTTAAAGTCAAGACGTTGCTTAACCGGAAGCCAGTGTGGGTCAGCGAGCGCAGGGTGATAGGTAATCAGGGCTTGGTGTGAGTTAAGACACGAGCAGCAGAGTTTTGGATGACCTCAAATATACAGAGGGTTGAACGTGGGAAACTAGCGAGGCCTGCACTGGAACAGTCACGTGTAGAGGTCACCAAGATATGAACAAGGGTTTCAGCAGCAGGTGAGCTGAGACAGGAGTTAAGTCGAAGGACTTATATGTAGGTGGAAAAGGGCAGTTTTATTGATGAGGCAAATATGTAGCTAGGAGCTCATCTCAGGGTCAAATGTGACATCAAAGTTGTGAACAGACTGGCTTAATCATTATTAATTGCCAGGAAGCTGGGTGAAGTTGGTATCTAGGGAACAGAGTTTAGAGTGGGGACTGAGAATATTGACTTCAGTAATCCAAATAGTTAACTGGAGGAAATTTCTGTTCATCTAGTATTGGATGCTGGATAAGCAGTCTGATAACTTAGCAACAGTGCAGGATCTGAGAGAGGTAGTAGTGAGGGAGAGTTGGGTATCATCAGCATACACACACAAACTAACACACTGTTTTCAGATGTCACCAAGGGGAAGGGGAAATAGGAGGAGGCCAAGAATAGATGCACAGGGGACAACAGAGGTAATGGTACGAGAGCAGGAGAGAGAAGCCATTGCAAGTGATACACTGGCAATCGTAGGGACAAAAGAAGTTTACCAGAATCCCACATTTGTTGTGGAGGTAATGGTGGAAGGGGCACTGGAGAAGCATTTAAGGTAGGGAGAAAATATAACTGTCTTTAACAGGTCTGAGTTGAAAGGCAGAACTGGACCACTGCCATCACCATTACTCTCGTACTCTTTCCTGCTCCAAAAATGTAAAATGCACTTGTTTGAACAGGGATTTGCCATTCTCTGGTCTCCCTTCTCCAACCCCACCCCCTCCACAGGCAGATCCTTTTGTGTTCGTGTAGACTCGTGTTGTAACAGGTTAAACCTGCTCTTAAGCAAATACCAAACACTTGCCCGCCTGTTAAGACGCAACGGAAGCTATGTAAGGCATCCCATAGCCCTCTTGTAGACTGGCTCAGAACAGTGACTAGTCCAGCAACACAACAACGTCCTAAACCCTCCTAACTACCTCAAGCAAAGGAAAACAGAAGCCAGCTCACTCAAGAACAACCTGGTTTCCAATCCTGCCGCCCAGTCTCACCTTTACGTGGAGCTGTCGTTGGCTTTTGCTTTGGAAAAGCGAAGGTTTACCTCGTGTGAAAGTTATTTCTTTGTGAAACATGAGGCTGGTAGAGAGGACACTATGCCTTGGAGCACTAAGGATCACCAGCAATCTTGCTTGCTCAAAAGAGTCTGTGTTCACACAGTCTGTCAGCGGACAGACCATCGTTCTTCTCCTGTTTACAGACGTCTGTGTCACAGGTACAGCACCAAAACTAACCAAGTTCTCTCATCTCTGGAAAAGTGCAAAATCCATTGCACTTCCATTATGTGGAGAAACCTAGAGGAGCGGAGGTATTTTCTCTTAGAGCAGAGAAGGTTAAGGGGGAGATTGAATCAAGGTGTTCAAAATCATGAGGAGTTTTGATAGAGTAGATAAGGACAAGTTGTTTCCAGCGGCAGGAGGATCGGTAACCAGAGAGACAGGTTTATTGAAGGTCACTGCAAAAAAACCAGAGGGGAAGACTAAGATAATTTTTGTTTGCGCAGTGAGTTGCGATCTGAAGTGCACTGCTGAGCACGTGGTGGGAGTACATTTAATGATAGCTTTCAAAAGAGAATTGGATAAGTGCTTGCAAAAGAAGACATTTGCAGCACTGCAAGGAAAGAGCAGGAGGAATATGACTAATGGAATAGCTCTATCGAAGACACTAGCATTTCACCACCTCAGGCCATTCCAAAGCACTTTACAGCCAATGAAGTATTTTTTGAAGTTTAGTCTCTGTTGTAATGTAGGAAACGCAGCTAGTTTGCACAGAGCAAGTACCCACAAAGAGCAATAATCACCAAACCATCTGTTTGAGTGATGTTGATTAAGGGATAAATATTGTTCAGAACAGTGGGAGAAACCCCTCCTCTTCTTCCAGATAGTGGTCTTGGGATCTTTGACGTAAATCTGAGAAACAGACAGGGCCTTGATTTAACCTCTCGTCCAAAAGACAGCACCTCTGGCAGTGCAGCACTGCCTCAGCATTCACGGGAGTGTCAGCCTAGATTTTGTGCTCACGTCTCTGGAACAGGCCTTGAATCTGATCCTGGCAGGCTGGTAGATTGTAACACACCGAAATAAGAAAAACCTTGCTCTGCTGAAACCGTGCTCTTTTTTAAAATTCGTTCGTGGAATGTGGGTGTCGCTGGTTAGGCCAGTATTTATTGCCAGCCCTAATTGCTCTTGCTCAGAAGTCATATTTAAGAGTCAACAACACTGCTGTGGATCTGGAGTCACCTGTAGGCCAGGCCAGGTAAGGAGAGTAGATTTCCTTCCCTAAAGTCCAGCTGGAACCAGATTGGTTTTTACAATAATCGACAATGGTTTCATGGTCATCATCAGACTTTTAATTCCAGATATTCTTATTGAATTCAAATTTCACCATCTGCTGTGGTGGGATTTGGACCCGAGACCATTACCCTGGGTTTCTAGGTTACCAGTGAAGTGACAATACCCCACTATGTCACTGCCTCCCCTGTACAGAGGGAAAGGCTGGAGTGCCTGAGGGAATCTCTCTTCTATATGTTTAATTGGTGCATTCTCCTAGGCAACACATCGAGAAAGCAGACAACTATCTTGACCATGTGACAACAGGCCAGAGATAATATCTATGGCTCTGCTCAGCATCCAAACCCCCTAAAGCCCCCGCCCTTGCAGTAACATGTCCAAGTTCAAAATGCTCAGTGATTGTGTCCCCTTGGGTGTAGAAGCCAGGCAGGAGTGGGCTCTCTTTGTTCAGGTACTTTCAAAGCAGTAAAACAAAAAGGCAGAAAAGGTGACGAAACACAGAGGCTCTTTGCATTTTATCAGTTGGTGCTGGAGCGGAACAGTGTTCCTTTCAGTGCAGCTGCTTCAACAAGTGTCTGTACTTTACAAAAATATTTATCCATGTGGTTGATGGCAAGAAAATGGATGAAAGCAGAGTGTGCTGGGACATGAGAGATTGTGTGCTGAGATTGAGAGCTATAAAAAGAGCAATGGCATATAAGAGACAGACAATGTGTGGAGAGCAAGAGACAGAGGGAAAAGGGAGAGACCATCTGCAGAGACAAAAGAGAGAGAAATAGCATAGAAGGGAGAGAAAGAGAGAGAGAGACACAGAAAGAATGTGCAGATAGAAAGAGAGAGACCATCTGCAGAAGACAAGAGAGAAATAGCAAATCAGAGACAGCATGAGAGAGAGAGAAATAGAAAACAAGTGCAGGAGAGCATTTGCAGAGGGCAAGAGAAGGAAATAGCATATGGAGGGGAGAGAGAGAAATAGCATTGAGACAGAGAAATAGAATGCAAGAGAGATAAACCATCTGCAGAGGGCAAGAGAGAGATATGACGGAAAGAGAGAGAGAGACAGGCAGAGAGAATGTGCAGATAGAAAGAGAGAGAGAGAAATAAAATACAAGAGGGAGAGGCCATCTGCAGAGAGCAAGAGAATGTGCAGATAGAAAGAGAGAGAGAGAGAAATAAAATACAAGAGGGAGAGCCCATCTGCAGAGAGCAAGAGAATGTACAAATAGAAAGACAGAAATAGCATGAGAGAGAGATCATGAGCAGATAGCTAGAGGCAGAAATTGCAAGCAAGGCAGAGAGAGGAAGAGACGAGGAGTGAGAAATAGCATAACAGAGAGTGGGAAAGATGACATGTAGAGATAAAGAGAGAGAATTAGAAGAACCCGAGAGAGAGATCATAGGTAGGGAGCAAAAGAGAGTGAGAATGGTGGAATTGCACAGCAGACCAAATTATATCTACAAGTAAAAGATGAAGATTTCTGACCATCTTGGCACATTTCCAGTATTCCTGGTTTTATCTGGGGGCGGGGGGGGTATTTTATTTTAACTTTTTTACAGGAGGTTGAAAATTATATATCAGTCCCCAAAATGCCATGCGTCATACTGGTGGTCGTTGTATACACTTTAACCAAGATTAACCAGGATTCTGAAACCAAGGTGGGTAGATGGAATTAAAAATTAAAAATACAGATCACCTATGATCTCATTGAAAGGAGCAGCAGGCTCAAGGGGCTGAATGGCCTCCTCCTGCTCCTATGATTGAATGGGGAGAACAGTCTGAAGGGGTGAACGTTTAAATGGTATCAGGTTGCAGGTGGATTTGCACATGAATCAATAACTGGAGTAAAGGGGGGCCACTGCAAACAGCAGGGAGCATAACAGGTTGTGACATGGTGTGTTTGCCAGTTACCTAACACCCTAACAGATGTTTTCTCTGCCCTCTCCAGGTTACCTCTTCATCTGCTGGTTTGCAGATCTGCAACTTCCAAATGGCCAGGAGGTGATCTCACTGCGATTCACCGCCTTTCTCAACGAGACTTACAACGCTGTCACCCTCCTGATCCTGGCTCTGATTGTCGCAGAGACTCACTTCAGCGCCAGACCCCAGCGAATGCCAGCCTCAGCCAAGTGTCAGGTCCTCACCCACCCAGCTCCTGCCAACCACCTGCTGCCGCGAGTGAATGGCGTCTACGTACTGCTCTGCTGGACCATTGCTGCCTCTTACGGAGCCCGCTATTATCCGGACAACGTCCGCATCGCCCACCAGTGTACAGGAGGCCACCCCCTCGGCCGCTTCCGATGCCTGCGCAGCTTCCACCTGCCAGATCCCTTCCTCGCACTCGTCCAGTTACTGGTTGTGACCAGTTACATCTTTTGCCGAGGTCTGTGCACAGATGGCTCCGAGGCAAGGCACCCAGTTCCCCTGACAACTGTGTCTTCGGGGCCGCCGTTATCGGGAGACGCATCGTGTCTTCTGCTAAAGGGCAGCCACCTACAAACAACGTGCTCACCTCAGAGTCCAGCAACACAGCCAGGCTACCTGCTCACTGGGCTAGTTGCCACACTAATGCTCCTCCCGGGTCTACCATACCTCGGACTGACTTCTCCTTTAATCAGCTGCTTTGAACACCTCAGCCAGCACTTCTTCGCACAACTGTCTAAATGCTCCCAATATGGTATGGAGCCCATGCAGCCTGGTCCATACAGACTGATTCGCCTGCTACTGCATACCAGTCAAAGAAAAGGCCGCAAACTGTTGGAGAACACTGGCAGACGAGAAGAGGAAATCTCCCTTCCTGTTTCATCTGACAGCAAATAATTGGGAACAAAAAAAAAACCCCCACCCAGCTCTCTTCACAATATGAAGGCAAAATCTGACACTGAGACACGAGAAATTAGGGTGGGTGACCTTGGTCAAAGAGGTAGGTTTTAAGGAGCATCCGAAAGGAAAAAAAGAGGCACAGATGCTTTGGGAGAGAATTAAAACATAAGAAATAGGAACAGGAGTAGAACATTCGGCCCCTCGAGCCTGCTCCGTCATTCAATAAGATTGTGGCTGATCTGTTTGTGTTTCGATTTCCACATTCCCGTCTACCCCGCCTAACCTTTGATTCCCTTGCCTCACAAGAATCTCTCTACCTCCGCCTTAAAATATCCAATGACCCCCCCATCCCGTCTCCACCGCGTTCGGAGGCAGAGAGTTCCAAAGTCGCTCGATCCTCGGAGAGAAAAAATTTCTCCTCATCTCTGTCCTAAAAGGGCGACCCCTAATTTTAAACAGTGCCCCCCACTAGTTCTGGACTCACCCCCAAGAGGAAACATCCTTTCCACGTCCACCTTGTCGAGACCGATCAGGATCTTGTAAACTTCAATTAAAATCACCCCTTCACTCTTTTAAACTCTAGTGGAAACAAGCCCAGTCAGTCCAACCTTTCCTCATCAGACAACCCACTCATTCCAGGTATCAATCTAATAAACCTCCTCTGAACCACCTCCAATGCATTTACATTCTTCCTTAAATAAGGAGACTAAAACTGCACACAGTATTCGGGTTGGGGTCTCACCAATGCCCTGTATAACTGAAGCATAACACCCTTACTTTTCTGTTCAATCCCTCTTGTAATAAAGGATCGTTTTCTATTAGCCTCCTTCATTACTTGCTGTACCTGTGTACTAACTTTTTGTGACTCACGTACTAGAAAAACTAGATCTCTCTGCACAGAATTATGCAGCCGTTCTCCTTTTAAGTAATACTCTGCTTTTTTATTCTTCCTGCCAAAGTGAACAACTTCACATTTTCCCACATTAAACTCCATTTGCCAGATCTTTGCCCACTCACTCAACCTATCCATATCCATCTGCAACCTCTCATATCCTCTTCACAACATACTTTCCTACCTAACTTTGTGTCATCTGCAAATTTACCTACCATGCCTTCGCTCCCCTCATCTAAGTCACTGATGTAAACTGTAAGAAGTTGAAGCTACCTCATTAGCCACCTCTTTTAAGACCCTAGGATGTAGTCCATCAGGATCCGGAGACTTGCCAGCCCACAGCTCCATCAGTTTGCTCAGTACCATTTCCCTAGTGATTTCAATTTCACCAAGTTCCTCTCTCCCTCCCACCTCCTGATTTGCAGCTATTACTGGAATGTTTTTTGTATCCTTACAGTGAACACAGAAACAAAATATTTGTTCATTTCATCTGCCAATTCCTTATTATCTACTATTAACTCCCCACTGTCACTCACAGGAGGACCAACACTCACTTTACTTACACTTTTCCTTTTTAAATACCTGTAGAAACTCTTGCTATCTGTTTTTACATTTCTAACTAGCTTCCTCTCATACTCTAATTTCCTTCTCCTGGTTAACCTTTTAGTCATTATTTGCCGTTCTTTATATTCTGACCAATCTTCTGTCCTGCCACTCATCTTTGCAGAGTTGTATGCTTCTTCCTGAAGTTTGATGGTTTCCTTAACTTCTTTAGTTAACCACGAATGGTGGGTCCTCTCCTTAGAATTTTTCTTTATAATAGGAATGTACTTATTCTGAATACTCTGAAATATCTCCTTAAATATCTGCCACTGCTTCTCTATTGATCTATCCTCTAGCCTAGTTTCCCAGTTCACTTCAGCTAGCTCAGCTTTCATCCCCTATTTAAGTTTTAAGATACTAGTCTTAGACCCACTCTTCTCCCTTTCAAACTGGGTGTAAAATTCAATCATATTGTGGTCGTTGCTATCTAGGGGTCTCTTTACTCTGAGGTCATTAATTAATCCTGTCACACTGCACAATGCCAAGTCTAATATAGTTTGCTCTCTGGTTAGTTTCTTAGAGCAGCATGTTCTGGAACCATCGCGAAAGCATTCTATGAACTCCTCAACTAGGCTACGACTACCAATCCGATTTTTCCAGTTTATATGTAGATTAAAATCATCCATGATTATTGCCGTCCCTTTATCACAAGCACACAACATTTTCTCTTAAATACTTTGTCCTACACTGTGGCTACTGTTACAGGGTCTGTAGACCACTCCCACTAATGACTTTGTCCCTCTACTATTCCTCATCTCCATCCAAACCGATTCTACATCCTGATCTCCTGAACCAAGGTCAACTCTAACTATTGCACCAATGCCCCCTTTGATTAACAGTGCTATCCTTCCACCTTTACATAGCTTCCTGTTCTTCTTGAATGTCACATACCCCTCAATATTCAGGATCCAATCTTTGTCGTCCTGCAGGCACATCTCCGTAATTGCTATCAGATCATATTTATTTACTTCAATGTGGGCCATCAATTCATTTACTTTGTTATGAATGTTACGCACATTCAGATAGAGAGCCTTCAGTTTTGTCTTTTTGTTACCTTTGTGACATCTAGTCTTGACTGTTGATATATTCTTAGGTTTTTTCTCAGTCCCTTCCTGCCATTCTCAGGCCCTCATTTCTCATGTTTATTTTGCTCTCCTGTCATGACTCTACACCTTGAGTTGCTACCTCTACCCAAGTTTGATCTCGTGCCTGCCAACTAAACAGTGTGATGTCCCACGTACTTTGCTTGTTGCAGTATCGTCTTGTGACACGTGTGTGTGTGTGTGTGCATGTCTGTGTGTGTTTAATCTATAAACAAATCTGACTGCAGTTTCTGGCCTACATGGTCTATTAATTTTCACTTTTGCAGCAAGAGTAAGTGCTGGGCTATCCAGGTAACCTCAGATGGTTGTAATATTACAATTGGAGGAGATGGCCTGCTGTCCTGTTCCTTCTCCAGCAACTGACTCACTTAGAAAGCAAGTGTCTTTACAGGTAACTCTTGGCCCACATGATCCTGGACTGGCTTGAATTGCCCGAGGGAGTTGCAGGGGAAGTTTACCATTTCGTCCCCCCCTATTAATCCTGTGTCTCTGGTTGCTGTAGTTCTCTCAAGAGTATGTGACCGTGGGACCAGCTACTCTTTTCCTGCCCCTCAATTCTGCATGTTTGTCTGCATCCATTAGTTCAGTGAACACCCAGGCACAATCCAAGAGGCAAGTAGATCTTCTACAAACAAAAAAGCACTAGAAGCAAGTAACTTTGAATTAATACAAGAAAAAGTATATATGTCCACAGCAGTTCACTACATTAGGGATTGGCAGCGTTTAACTAGAATGATTGGAATTTAAAACAGGAAGAGAAGTTTCTTTTCTCTCAGAGTTACTTCAATGATGGCAAATCTACGGAAAATTGAACTACTCCGAAAAATCTCAGCACAGCAAAGTCTCTCTCAACCTACCTCCTGCTCTTCATCTGACTCGGTCTCCTCATTTTCCGGATCTTGGCAAGTTGTCTGCAAGACACAAAATGCAGAGTGAGCACCGCGCAATGGCAGCAGCTTGCAATCATACAGTGCCTCGAACCAAGGTGCTTCATAGGGGAGCACTGGGACAAAATGTTGACTCTTGAGCTCCAGAAGAATATAGCAGGAGAGGTGACCAGAGGTTTGGTGCAAGAGGCAGAGTTCTCAGTATGAGCTCTGGCCATTACCTTTTTCTGCAGCACATTCTGGATGGCTTTGCAGATTTCGTCCAGGCGCCCTGGCTCTTTTAGCGCATCCCCTTTGCAATTCTTCAGCACGTTGTTCATGGACTCCAGAATCGTCATGACCACCAGGCGGTCCTTCTCCTCGTGAATGGTTTTCAGATAGTTTGGGAACACCATGGATAGCAACCTCTGGAAACCTGGAGTGAACAAAGACATGGGATGTATTCTTTGGAATGGGGTGGAGTGTGGGTGCAGGGGGGAGTTAAGGTGGGGGAGGTGTTTCCAGAGCTAGACAGACATTTGTCCCTAACAGAACCTAGTAACTGGCTGGATGAAACAGTGCAGCTTGAACCTTGGGCATGTTCCCTCCTTCTGTGTGCCCAGGGACCAGCGCAGGCTGACGAGGGTGCATGGAAACCTGAGAGGGCAAAGATTTCCCCACTCCATTTGCTGGCTGCAGCCTTCAAAGGAGCAGATAAACTCTCCTCATGCAACAAATTCACAGCTCCCGGTCACATAATGCACCACACATGTATGAGATGATGATCAGATGATCTCTTCCTAGCCGACTTCCACAACAGGAATCCAGTGAATATTCTCACTGAGGGGGAAGAAGGTTCCGAGCAAACAACAAAAGAAAAGTGGTCAACTATTTATTCATGCTTCAATATTTAATTACATCATTGATTAAGGGACCACTATGATTTTTTTTTAATTCATTCATGGGACATGGGCGTCGCTGGCTGGGCCAGCATTTGTTACCCATCCCTAATTGCCCCTTGAGAATGTGGTGGTGAGCTGCCTTCTTGAACCGCTGCAGTCCCTGTGGTATAGGTACACCCACTGCGCTGTTAGGGAGGGAGTTCCAGGATTTTGTCCCTGTGGTGTAGGTACACCCACTGCGCTGTTAGGGAGGGAGTTCCAGGATTTGTCCCTGTGGTGTAGATACACCCACAGCGCTGTTAGGGAGGGAGTTCCAGGATTTTGTCCCGTGTGGTGTAGGTACACCCACAGCGCTGTTAGCGAGGGAGTTCCAGGATTTTGTCCTGTGGTGTAGGTACACCAACAGCGCTGTTAGGGAGGGAGTTCCAGGATTTGGTCCCCTGTGTGGTGTAGGTACACCCACGGCGCTGTTAGGGAGGGAGTTCCAGGATTTTGTCCCATGTGGTGTAGGTACACCCACAGCGCTGTTAGCGAGGGAGTTCCAGGATTTTGTCCCTGTGGTGTAGGTACACCAACAGCGCTGTTAGGGAGGGAGTTCCAGGATTTTGTCCCTGTGGTGTAGGTACACCCACAGCGCTGTTAGGGAGGGAGTTCCAGGATTTTGTCCCCTGTCTGGTGTAGGTACACCCACAGCGCTGTTAGGGAGGGAGTTCCAGGATTTTGTCCCCTGTCTGGTGTAGGTACACCCACAGCGCTGTTAGGGAGGGAGTTCCAGGATTTTGTCCCCTGTGTGGTGTAGGTACACCCACGGCGCTGTTAGGGAGGGAGTTCCAGGATTTTGTCCCCTGTGGTGTAGGTACACCCACAGCGCTGTTAGCGAGGGAGTTCCAGGATTTTGACCCTGTGGTTTAGGTACACCCACAGCGCTGTTAGGAAGGGAGTTCCAGGATTTTGTCCCCTGTAGTGTAGGTACACCCACAGTGCTGTTAGGGAGGGAAGTTCCAGGATTTTGTCCCTGTGGTGTAGGTACACCCACAGTGCTGTTAGGGAGGGAGTTCAAGGATTTTGACCCAGTGACAGTGAAGGAACGGCCAATATATTTCCAAGTTAGGATGGGTAGTGGCTTGGAGGGGAACTTCCAGGTGGTGGTGTTCCCATGTGTCTGCTGCCCTTGTCCTTTTAGATGGTAGCGATCGTGGGTTTGGAAGGTGCTGTCAAAGGAGCCTTGGTGAGTTGCTGCAGTGCATCTTGTAGATGGTACACACACTGCTACTACTGTGCGTCGGTGGTGGAGGGAGTGAACGTTTGTGGATGGAGTGCCAATCAAGCGGGGCTGCTTTGTCCTGGACGGTGTCCAGCTTCTTGAGTGTTGTTCAGCTGCATGCATCCAGGCAAGTGGAGAGTATTCCATCACACTCCTGTACTTATATCCCCTGGCAATGAAGGCCAACATACCATTTGCCTTCCTAATTGCTTGCTGCACCTGCATGCTCACTTTTAATGACTCATGAACAAGGACGCCCAAGTACCTTTGGACACCCGCACTTCCCCACATCTCACCATTTAAGAAATACTCTGCTTTTGTTTTTTCTACCAAAGTGAATAACTTCACACTTATTCACATTATATTCCATCTGCCATGATCTAGCTCATTCACTCAGCCTGTCCAAGTCCTCTTGAAGCCTCCTTGCATCCTTGCCGCGTTGCAAGAATCAGTTTTCTGATGAGAGTTAGCAATGGGGGCAGGTGCCTCTGCTGCCTTGGAGATAAAATGACGTTTACCACGCTTGTTTGTAATGAGTACTATTCATTTTTCTGTTTTACATTCAATAAACTTGCCAGGTAGATTACAGCTGGAGCCATAGTCTAACATTTTTCTGATACCAAAGAATGAGATTGCAAGTCATTGTAGATAGAAAGACTTGTATTTACATAGTACCTTTCACATCCAGAGGACATCGCAGAGCACTTTGCAGTTAGTGAAACATTTTTGAAAAGCAGTCACTGTTGTGATGTAGGAATCCAGTAGCCAATTTGTACACAGGAAGCTCCCCACGAGCAGTAATGATCAGATAATCTGTCTTTTAGGTGTTGAACTAAAGGCTAAATATTAACCTCAGAAGAACTCCCCTGCTCTTCCTCCAATAGTGCCATGGGATCTTTCACGAGGGGGTAGATGGGGTTTCAGTTTAACATCTCAGCCTTAAAGCCAGCACCTCAGACAGTGCAGCACTCCTTCATTTACTGGCACGAGGACTGTTGTCTTCGTTGATGGAGCTCGATTCGGAGTGGGAACTTGACCCCCACGACCTTCTGACTCAGAGACATGAGTGCTGCCACTGAGCCAGAGCAGACACCACCTCCTCGCAAATATCTCATTCGATCCTGGTGTCTCGCTACATTTACCTATACGCTGGGCAATAAAACTACTCTCTGCTTCAAAAGATTTGCAAGGCTTGTTCCTGGGAATGGCCAACAATGCTATACCCAAGGAAATATGTAAAAAAAAATGCAACACTGAAACTAATATCCCTTCAGCTTGATGAGCACACAAGTACAGAAAAGTTGCCATTTAATTACATAGAGCCTACAAAACCGCAACAGGCCATTCGGTCAATCTGGTCCGTGCTGTGTTTTGGCTCCACACAAGGCTCCTCACATTCTTACTTCATTCTTACTCACCCCATCAACATAGTCTTCTATTCTTTTCTCCCTCATGTGCTTATCTAGCTTCCCCTTAAGTGCATCTATGCTATTCTCATCCACTCTCTCTCTCATAGTGAGTTCCACATTCTCACCACGCTCTGTGAAAGAGGTTTCTCATGAGTTCCGAATTATGAAATCATAGAATGGTACAGCACAGAAAGAGGCTATTTGGCCCATTGTTCCAATGCCAGCTCTTTAAAAGAGTTATCCAAATAATCTCAATCCCCCCGACCCCACTCTTGCCCCTATGCCCTGCAAACTTCTCCCCTTCCAGTATTTATCCAATTCCCTTATGAAAGTTACTATTCAATCCGCTTCCACCACCCTTTCTGACAGTTCCAGATCAGGAATCACTGTGTAAGAATTCTCCTCATCTCCCCCTCTGGTTCTATTGCCTATTAGATCAAATCTCTGTCCTCTGGTTCTCGATTCCCCTGCCACTGGACACAGTTAATCCTCCATCAAAACCGTTCTTGACTTTGAACACCTCAATCAAATCTCTTCTGAACCTTCTTTGCTCCGAAGAGAACAAGCCTCTTTCTTGGACAGCCGACTCAACTTGTCCGGTCTCTTTCAATAAATTGTCGTACACAGTGTTCAAGTGTTCCTGCACCTCCTGGAAAATGCTTCACATTGCCTCTTCTCAACGCTACTGTAAATTACATCACTTCACGCTTGGCTGCTTGAAATCTCATCTGCCCCCTGCCTGCCCAATATGCCAATCCATCTGTTTCAGGAATACAAGAATGTTCACGGGGAGGTAGGGGGTAGGGGGTAGGGGATGGAGGAGAGGTGTTAGGTGAAATTGTTACCTTCCAAGTTTTGGTCTGTTGGGTTTTCCTGAGCGACTTTGTAAAGGGCACAGCAGAACTGGCCCACGGCTTCATAGGCAGATTTCCTTACATTGACGTGCGGATACTGCAAAAGATATCAATGCACTGAAGTTAGTCTTTAGCCTGGGCTGCACCTGGGGTAAAATAAAATCCACAACAGGAGCAGAGAAGAAAAAGAACTTGCATTTCTATAGCTCCCAAAGCACTTCACAGTCAATGAAGTTCTTCTGAAACGTACACTGTCCTACTATTGTTGCAATGCAAGAGGATGGCTCCCCTCTTAGGGGAATCGAGAACTAAGGGCCACAGTTTAAAATGTGTCTCTCAATGAAGACGGAGATGAGAAGGAAGTTCTTCTCTCAAGGGTTGTCAGTCTGTGGAATTGTCAAACCCAGAGAGCAGTGGAGGCCGGGTCACTGAATATATTCAAGGCCGAGTTAGACAGTTAAACAGATGTTTGATCGATGAGGGAATATAAAAGCTGTGGGGCTTTTATATTCCACTAGAGGAGTTAAACGTTGACTCTCAGTCGAACATCTCACAGAAAAGTCAGCAACACTGACAGTGCGGAGCTCACTGAGTACTGACCCTCCCACAGTGCGGCTCTCCCTCAGCACTGACCCTCCGACAGTGCAGCGCTCCCCCAGCACTGACCCTCCGACAGTGCGGCTCTCCCTCAGCAC
This sequence comes from Carcharodon carcharias, assembly GCF_017639515.1. Lineage (NCBI taxonomy): Eukaryota > Metazoa > Chordata > Chondrichthyes > Lamniformes > Lamnidae > Carcharodon > Carcharodon carcharias. The sequence continues at coordinate 6,030,789 of NC_054493.1, read as the reverse complement.
TGACCCTCCGACAACGCGGCGCTCCCTCAGTACTGACCGTCCAACAGTGTGGCTCTCCCTCAGCACTGACCCTCCAACAGTGCGGTGCTCCCTCAGCACTGACCCACCCACAGTGCGGCTCTCCCTCAGCACTGACCCTCCCACAGTGCAGCTCTCCCTCAGCACTGACCCTCCCACAGTGCGGCTCTCCCTCAGCACTGACCCTCCCACAGTGCAGCTCTCCCTCAGCACTGACCCTCCCACAGTGCGGCGCTCCCTCAGTTCTGCCCTCTCTCTCTCTCTTTATATCCCAATAGACAGATATATGAGGCATACACTGTATTGACCCATCCAAATCTGGGATTGCGCTGGGATCCCAGGGGTGTCTTGACATTTCTGCTGATCGTCTACCACAATATTGCTAGCATTGTGCAAGATACTGAAGTTGCTCTCAAATATGTAGGGGCATTCTGCACACTCTCCAATGAGCTGGTCCAGTTCTGCGTATGTCCAAGTTTCTCATTGAATGCCAAGTTGAGAGTGTCACTTCTTCCTCTCACCTGAACGTTTGATTGAAGCAACACGCACAACAAACAGCTTCTGACTACCCTACTCAGAATTTAAGTGTGGAGTGGGGCAGGGAAAGAGTGGAACAGCTGCAAGAGTTACGGTATGTGTTCAGAAATCAGATACTCACATCGGTAATGCGGAAAATTTCTTCAAAGCAGGTTTCCATAAATGGCATAAAGGCAGCCCTGAAGCAAACAAAACACATTTAGCTTGAAGTCTTACTTTGATGTAAAGATCTAACAAGGGTGAGATTGCATTCATAAGCTCCCCTTTAAAGAGATGTCCACTCTCCACAAGAACAGGATCCATTTGCCATAGGTTTTTGGCTCCTTTGCTTATTCCAGATTGCTCTGCCATTCCTTTCAGCTTATACCTTAGGGTGATTCCCAGCTGCCAATGTCCCAGGTGCATGGCCAGTGAATGAGGAGACAATCCTCTTCAATCTGATTCAACAACTGGGGTTTAGCAATTCAGGTTTAGTTTTTGTCACAATCTCCTTTCGTCATTCTGGACAGATCCTGTTAAAAAGACTGGATCGCTCGGGCCGGATTTTCAAGAACACAAGAAATACCTACAAGATCCCGAAAGGGCTCTGAAGAAGCAGGAGCAGTAGACCATACGACCCATCAAACCTGCTCTACCATTCAATATTATCATGGCTGATCAACTCCATTTCCCCACCCTCTCCCCATATCCCTAAATTTCCTGGGAGACCAAAAATCTGCCTATCCCAGTCTTAAATGTATTCAACAATGGAGCATCCACAACCCTCTGGGGTAGAGAAATGCCGAGCCCTTATCCTGAAACTGTGTCCCCTGTGCTTTAGATTCCCCGACCAGCAGGAAACAATCTCTGTGTCCACCCTGTCAAACCCCTTCACAATCTTGTGTGTTCCAATGAGATCGTCTCTGATTCTTCTAAACTTCTATATTCAGAGAATATAAGCTCAATTTACTCAGCCTCTCATTGTAGGACAACCCTTTTATCTAGTGTGATCAATCTAATGAACCTTCGCTGTGCCGCCTCCAATGCAAGTATATCCTTCCTTACACATGGAGACCAAAACTGCACACATTCCTCCAGATGTGGTCTCACCAAAACCCTCTACGATTGTAGCAAGACGTGTTTATCCTATATCCTACACCCCACTGTTGGGGTGTAGGAAACACGGTAGCCTATTTACACAAAGCAAGCTCCCAAAAGCAGCAATGACCAGATAACAAGCAATTCGGTTCAACATCTTATCTGAAAGATGACACCTCAGAAAGTGCAGCACTCCCTTAACATGGTATAGTACAGCGCTGGAGTATCAGCCTGGATTTTTGTGTTCAAGTCTCTAGAGTGTGACTTACAAATATGCATACGAACAAGGAGTAGGCCATTCGGCCCTTTGAGCCTGATCCATCATTCAATGAGATCACGGTTGATCTGACGGTAACCTCCGGCCTATCCCGGGTAACCTTTCACCCCCTTGCTTATCAAGAATCTGTCTAGCTCTGCCTTAAAAATGTTCAAAGACTCTCTTCCTCAAAAGGTGGTGGAAGCAGAGTTCCAAAGGCTCACTCACCTGAGAAAAAATTTCTCCTCATCTCTGTCTTAAATGGGCAACAATTATTTTTGAACAGTGACCCCCTAGTTCTGGATTCTCCCACAAGAGGAAATGTCCACTCCACATTCATCTTGTGAACTCCCCTCAGGATCTTAAAGATTTCAATCAAGTCGCCTCTTGCTCTTCTAAACTCCAGCGGATACAAGCCTAGTGTGTCCGACCTGTCCTCATAAGGCAACCCACCCATTCCAGGTATTATAAAAGCAAAATACTGCGGATGCTGGAAATCTGAAACAAAAACAGAAAATGCTGAAAAAGCTCAGCATCTCTAACAGCATCTGTGGAGAGAAAAAGAGAGTTAACGTTTCGAGTCTGTATGAAGAAGAATCTGAAGAGGAGTCATACGGACTCGAACGTTAACTCTGGTTTTCTCTCCACAGATGCTGCTAGACCTGCTGAGCTTTTCCAGCATTTTCTGTTTTCATTCCTGGTATTAGTCTGGTAAACCTTCTCTGAACTGTTTCTAATGCATTTACATCCTTCCTTAAATAAGGTGATCAATACGATACACAGTATTCCAGATGGGGGTCTCACCAGTGCCCTGTACAACTGAAGCATAACCTCCCTACTTTTGCATTCAATTCCTCTCACAATAAATGATAACATTCTATTAGCTTTCCTAACTACCTGTACTAGCCTTTTGTGATTCATGCACTAGGACACCCAGATCCCTCTGCATCTCAGAGCTCTTCAATGTCTCACCATTTAGATAATATGCTCCTCTTTTATTCTTCTGGCCAAAATGGAGAATAATCCATTTGCCAGATCTTTGCCCACTCACTTCTCCGATTTATGTCCCCTTGTTACCTCCTTATGTCCCCTTCACAACTTACTTGCCTACCTATCTATGTATCATCAGCAAATTTAGCAACCATACTTTCGGTCCCTTCACCCAAGTCATTTATATAAATTGTAAAAAGTTGAGGGTCCAGCAATGATTCCTGTGGCACATCACTAGCTACATCCCACCAACCAGAAAAAGACCCATTTATGGCTACTCTCTGATTCCTGTTGGCTAGCCAATCTTCTAACCATGTCAATATGTTATCGACTACACCACGAGCTTTTATTTTCCACAGTAATCTTTGGTGTGGCACTGTCATGAAGCTATTAATGTATATATTTTGGAAAACATTTTTCTTTTAAAATAGAGGTTTAGTCTGCCGGTGTCTTAATTAGATTAAAGTCAGCTAGTCTGGGTGCTTTGGTATGTATTAGTTTGATACGGAAGAGAGATAGCGCCATTTGCATTTTTTGCATAGAGCATTCAAGAAGTGGGGTGAAAACTTGACACCCTTCTAACAGATACCAAACCATATGTTTATATCACCAATAAAATTGGTATAATGAATGGGGTTTCATTGTTAAAAGGTAAAGTTCAAAGCGGTTGCTGATGCAATGAGAATGAACCTTCAACGGGGCTGGTAGGTATAACTTTAGTAGTTTTCAGGTGTGCAGGCAGAGACAATGTAAGGCCAAAAGGCAGCTGCAAGCCTCCTACAGGCTCCACAGTGACAGGAACCTCAGTTTGAATTTGTAAATGCTTTGCCTGGTGTTTTGGTTAAGTCAATGGGTTGCTGTTGCCTTAATGGAGATTAGTTTGGGAATTTGTTAAAAGTTATGCTAGTAGTGATTTGTAGCCATGTGTATATATATTATAACCTGTGTAAATTAATTAAATGTTTCCATTAGTTTAATATAAAACCACAAGAACTGATGGTTTGATTCCTGAATTTAGAGTCACATCTCAAACATAAACTAATTATAGGTTATGACAGTTGTTTAAAGATTCCCTCTGGGATTTTTAAATAACTCCGCTTTACCAACTGCATCGGTCATAAATGGCACCTTATCAAATGCCTTCTGGAAATCTAAGTACAGTGCATTCACCAGTTCCCTTTTATCCACAGCAGAAGTGACTCCTTCAAATAACGCCCATAAGTTGGTTAAACATGATCCCCCTTTCACAAAACCAGATCGACCCTGCCTGATTGCCTTGAATTTTTCTAAGTGCCCTGCTATAACATCTTTAATAATAGTTTCCAACTTTTCCCTATGGTAGCTGTTAGGCTAACTGGCTGTTGTTCCCTGCTTTCTATCTCCCTCCCTTTTTGAATAAAGAAGTTACATTTGTTATCTTCCAATCTAATGGTACCTTCCCCAAATTCAAGGAATTTTGGAAAATCAAAACCAACACATCAACTATTCACTAGCCACTTCTTTCAAGTTGCTACGATGAAGTCCATCAGGACCCGGAGATTTGTCAGCCCACAGCTCCAACAGTTGCTCAGTATCACTTCCCTGGTGATTGTAATTTTCCCGAGTTCCTCCCTCCCTTCCATTTCCTGATTTACAGCTATTTCAGGGATGTTACTCGTATCCTCTAGAGTGAAGACCGAAGCAAACTACCTGTTCAATTCACCTGCCATCTCCTTATTTTCCATTATTAATTCCCTAGACTCACTCGAGGACCAATGCTCATGTTGTTAACTCTTTTCTTATTTGGGTATTTAAAGAAACTCTTACTATCTACCTTTATATTTCTAGCTAGCTTTCTCTTGTACTCTTTTTCCTCCTTATTAATCTTTTTGTCATTCTTTGTTGTTTTTTTATATTCTGTCTAACCTTCTGACCTGCCACCCATCTTTGAGCAATTATATGTTTTATCTTTTAATTTGATACTGTCTTAACCACAGATGGTGGATCCTCTCCTTGGGAATTTTTCTTTCTCGTTGGAATGTATCTATTCTGTGTATTCTGGAATATCCCCTTAAATGTCTGCCACTGCATCTCTTGTGACGTATCCCTTAACCTCATTTCCCAGTTCACTTTAGCTATCTCAGCTTTCATTCCCACATAATTGTCTTTATTTAAGTTTAAAATACAAGTCTTGGACCCAATCTTCTCTCCCTCAAACTGATTGTAAAATTCAAACTTATTGTTAGGGGGGATTAAGTTTATTGAAAGAAGACTATAGTAAGAACTCATTGGAAATACTTAAAATCTCCAGGCAGACATGGCTGCTAAGCATATTAGCAGTTGAAGATTGCACAGCCTTGAGAGTCAGTCTGGAGACAAGAAGCATGACATCAAGAATAGATTAAGTGTGCTCTCCAACAGATAGGGAAGGGGCAGATGGTCTTAGCTTAGATATGGGGAGATGAACAATGGACAAAGGGGGGGCTTTGATGAAGCTCAAGCAGTCTTGAGTTGCAAGAATTAAGGTACATGTATACGTGCCTTAATTCTGATTGGATAGTGTAATTATGTATACATGCTTTAGAATAATTGGATATCAAAATCACATGTTTATGTACTCAATAGGATGGAGATAGTATGGAACCGGTGTGTCGGTTACCGATTGGATGTATTCAAATGTACTTAAATGTATTCTGAAAAGAAGATAGTACAAAAATAATGGAATGTAATCGATCAGGGGGCTGGGTCGCCATTTTACAGAAGCTCCCTTGCATATGCTTGAATAAACTGGTTAAAAAGAAGCCCGAGTCTCAGGTGGTCATTGCAGGATCGGAGAGTGTACCTTGAATATTATAATCCCTTGTGACTTGAACTCAAAACCTTTTGATTCAGAACCATGAATGCTACCGAGCCACAGCTGACATTTAAAAAGATCAATTTTTTAAAAATTCCTTCATGAGACATGGGTGTCACTGGCAACACCAATATTTGTTGCCCATCCCTAATTGCCCTTGAGGTGGTGGTGGTAAGCCTCCTTCTTGAACCGCTGCAGTCGGTGTGATGTAGATACATTCACAGTGCTGTCAGGGAGGGAGTTCCAGGATTTTGAACCAGTGACAGTGAAGGAATAGTGATATCGTTCCAAGTCAGGATGGTGTGTGGCTTGGAGGGGAACTTGCATCTGCCGCCCTTGTCCCTCAAGGTGGTAGAGGTTGCAGGTTTGGAAGGAGCTTTGGCAAGTTGCCCCAGTACACACTGCTGCCTCTGTGCGCCAGTGTTGGAGGGAGTGAATGGTTAAGGCGGTAGATTGGCTGCTGATCAAGTGGGCTGCTTTGTGCTGGATGGGTGTTGAGCTTCTTGAGTGTTGTTTGAGCTGAGCTCATCCAGGCAAGTGGAGAGAATTCCCCATCACTTATGCCTTGTAGGTGGTGGGCAGTCTTTGGCAGTCAGGGGGTGAATTACTCACTACAGGATACACAATTGCGTGGCAGGGAAGAGGATACTAGAAGAATTGTACTGTACAGAATGGGGTTGATGGACGTTTTTTGATGGTCTTACCCAGTGTTGACAGCAATTTCTCCCAAAGCGTCACAGGCATCCTCCTTCTCATCAAGATAAGCATTCTCCACGCTGAAACTGTCCAGAACACACGGAATAATTTTAGAGAATGACAAATAATTTACAAAAGGGAAACAGGCCGTACAGCCCACCTGGTCCAAGCTGGCATTTTGCGTTTCATACTAGCCGATTCCCAATCTATCTACGTAATCTTCTATTCCTTTCTACCTCAAGTACGTATCTAGTTTCTCCTTAAAGGCATCTATGCTAGTTGCTTCAACCACTCCCTGTGGCGGTAGTAGTTCTACTTTCTAACCACTCTCAGGGTAAAAAGAAGTTCTCTTGAATTCAAAATAAAGAATCTTATGACAACCCAAAGCGCTTTCCAGTAAATGAAGAGTCGTCACTGTTGTCATGTAGAAAATTTGCAGGCAATATGTGTACAGCAAGCTCGCACAAACAACCACGTGACAATGGCCAAATAACCTTTTGAAGTGATGTCCGTTGCGGGATAAATATTGGCCAGGACATTGGGAATAACACCCCTATTCTTCTTCAAAATAGGAATCTGGGATCTTCATGTCCATCCGAGAGCACGGATGGGTTTAAATGTCTCATCCAAAAGATAGCACCTCCAACAGTGCAGCACCCGCTCAGTACTGCCCTGGAGTTTATTAGTGACTATCTTACATTTATGGATCTTTAGTTTTGGTTCCCCCTCTCAGTTGTGGTAAATCTATTTTGCACCTTCTCCAGTGCCTCTACGTCCTTTGTATGGAGGCTACATGCAATATTAATTAACAAAGGTTTTGTTCATTTTATCACCCTTTTCCGGATCACCGCCCCTGAATACAGGGCAGGATTAATAATGGGTGGCCGCTGCCATCCTGTCCATTTTACTCAACCGCCTGAATCAAATTACAGCTCCATTCAAACTAGAAGCAAGGGATAAGCTGATCAGAACCGAAACCATCAACAGCAGGCTCTCGAGAAGCTAGGCCTATCTGAAGAACAGGACGTAGCAACAGCTCAGAAAGGCAGTGTCAACATACCCAGTGATGTCAGCATCGTCGTCTTCCTCCTCCTCTTCTGTAATTGTCTCTTCCTCGTCGAGGTCATCATCCAGGAGCAGGAAGGTTTTGCTGTCGTTGTCGTAGTGCGCCTGCGGAGAAGCAACAGCAGAGAGTCATTGAACCTTGCGGGATAGGCTGAGCCCAGGGGGGCATCTTGTGTGGGTGGCGGGAATTCCAGGACGGTTCCACTTGACTTTTTGTCCAAGGTAGAAAGGTGCGGTGCCGCTGCACTGAATGCCAAGGGGCTAAGTCGCATGAGGGGCCTGTCCATGCACAGCGAAAAGTTGAGCATTGCTTAAAAGTAAAGAGACAGGCATGTTGCTTTTTGTCTTACACTCATCAGGGCAGACACAAGAATGCCAAATTTCTAAGGAAGCAACAATTTATACTGCATACCCTTTTCTCATGCATGTCGCTTTTTCAGCAATACTCAAGTTCTGCACTACCAAGTGACTAAAGAGAAAGGCACACGGTACCCTGGCCATATATACAAAGATACGTAAGGTTCAGAATAATCTCATAGGAGTAAGCATTTTGTTTTGTTTTACTATGTTCATGATTTGTACTGTAGCTAGAAATAGTTATTGCTGGGTATGTCTACTACTTAGGGACACTGCTTGGTCAATCAGGGTAAAAGGAATATGTTGCAAACCATACTTGATTTGTCAGGATTGAATGATCTTAAAAAGGGAGTCAAGCATAGAGACTATAATGGTATTAGGAAATGGAAGCTCCTGGTATACTGAACGTCGAGTCGAGGCAGGGGTTAGTTACTGAGAGGAGAAAAACACTAGTAGTAGGGAGTGGATGCATCCAATGTACAGTTGTGCATGGGAGAAGTCAGCATTTATAGATTGGAATATAAATCCAGCCAGTACTCAAGCCGAGACAGGCTCGACTCCTTGGTGATCAGCAAAATCGTGGGTGTAAATCAGGCTGGTTCTGAAAGGTGGGTTAACCAAGTGTCCACTGGTGAACCACTCTTTTCCTCAAATGCATCTCATCGCCAAAGATACACCAACTGGCATTTACGTAGCAGGAGCATTATCAGATAAAAAAATTGACACTGAGCCACATAAGGAGATAATAGAACAGGTGACCAATGGTTTGGTCAAAGAGGTAGGTCTTAAGGGGTTTTAAAGAAGGCGAGGTAGAGGGGTTTAGGGAGCAAATTCCAGAGCTTAGGTGTGCAGCAGCTGAAGAACGACGGCCAAAGGCAGAGCGATTGAAATCAGGGATTCACAAGCAGCCAGAATTGGTGGAAGAGAGTGATCTCGGAGAATTAGGAAAGGTTACAGAGGTAGGGAGGGGTGAGACCCATGGAAGAATTTGGACACAAGAATACTGTTGAACGAATACTTCACATTTGTCTTCTTCCATGAGAATGAGGGGTTGAAAGAATACTTCACATCTGTCTTCACCAAAGAGAATGAGGATGAAGGTATGGAGCTCGGGGAGAGAAACTGTGAGGTTCTTAAGCAAATTGATATAGGGAGTGACAGGGTATTGGAGGTGTTGACAGGCTTTAAAGTGGACAAATCTCCAGGTCTGGATGATTTGTTTCCCAGACTGCTGAGGGAGGCAAGGGAGGAGATCGCAGGGGCTCTGACTCAAATTTTTAATTCCTCTCTGGCCACGGGGAAGGTGCCAGAGGACTGGAGAACAGCTAATGTGGTTCCGCTATTTAAGAAGGGTTGTAGAGAGAAGCCAGGGAACTACAGACCAGTGAGTCTCACGTCAGTGGTAGGGAAACTACTGGAGAAAATTCTGAAGGAGATTATCTATCTCCATTTGGAGAGGCAAGGTTTGATCAGGGATAGTCAGCATGGCTTTGTCAGAGGGAGGTCATTGCCTAACAAATTTGATTGAATTTTTTGAGGAGGTGACCAGGTGTGTAGATGAGGGTAGTGCAGTTGGTGTAGTTTATATGGATTTCAGCAAAGCCTTCGACAAGATCCCACATGGGAGACTTATAAAGAAGGCAAATGCACATGGGATACAGGGTCATTTGATAAGGTGGATTCAAAATTGGCTTAGTTGTAGGAGACAGAGGGTGATGACAGAAGGATGCTTTAGTGACTGGAAGCCAGGGTCCAGTGGCGTACCACAGGGATCTGTGCTGGGTCCCCTATTATTCATCATTTATATAAACAACACAGATGACTATGTGGGGGTAGGTTTAGTAAGTTTGCGGATGACACAAAGATTGGTCAGGTGGTTAACAGTGAGGTTGAGTCTTGGGCTACAGGAAGATATAGACGGGATGGTCAAATGGGTAGATAAGTGGCAGATGGAATTTAACCCTGAAAAATGTGAGGTGAAGCACTTTGGAAGGAGTAATCTGACAAGGAAGTGTTCAATGAACGGCATGGCACTAGGAAGTTCTGAGGAACAAAGGGACCTTGGAGTGTGAGTCCATAGATCTCTGAAGGCAGAGGGGCATGTTCGTGGGGTGGTGTAAAAGGCACAGGGGACACTTGCCTTCATCAATTAAGGCATAAATGACAAAAGTAGGGAGATCATGTTGGAGTTGTATAGAACCTAGGTGAGGCCACAGCTGGAGTACTGTGTGCAGTTCTGGTCGCCACATTATAGGAAGGATGTGATTGCACTGGAGGGGGTGCAGAGGAGATTCACCAGGATGTTGCCTGGGATGAAACATTTAAGTTATGAAGAGAGGTTGGAGAGACTTGAGTTGTTTTCGTTGAGCAGAGAAGACTGAGGAGTGACCTGATCGAGGTGTACAAGATTATGAGGGGCATGGAGAGGGTGGATAGGGAGCAGCCGTTCCCCTTAGTTGAAGGGTCAGTCATGAGGGGACATAAGTTCAAGGTGAGGGGCAGGAGGTTTAGGGGGGATGTGAGGAAAGGCTTTTTTACTCAGAGGGTGGAAAATGCGCTGCCTGGGAGAGGGTGATGAAGGAGGGTTGCCTCACATCCTTTAAAAAGTACCTGGATGGGCACTTGGCACATCATAACATTCAAGGCTTTGGGCCAAGTGTGGGTAAATGGGACTAGGTAGGTAGATCAGGTGTTTCTCAAGTGTCGGTGCAGACTCGATGAGCTAAAGGGTCTCTTCTGCACTGTGTGATTCTGTGAAGAATGGGAATTGCAAATTTGAGTATTGCTGGACCGGCAGCCGACATGGGCCAGACAGATGCAGAGTTCTAGATAAGCATAAGCTCACAGAGAGTGGAAGGTGAGAGACCAGTAACACAGATTAATGCTTAGGGGAAACAATTACAGGCTTCAAGCTGAATCTACAGAGAGATATAGACAGGATCAGTGAGTGAGCAAAAACTCGGCAGATGAAACATAATGTGGGAAAATGTGGGGTTATGCACTTTGGCAGGAAGAATAGAGGAGCTGAATACTATTTAAATGAAGAAAGACAACAGAAAGCTGCAGCACAAAGGAATTTGGGAGTCCTCGTGCATGAAGCCCAAAAAGCTAATGCACAAGTTCAGCAAGTAATAGGGCAGGGAAATGGAATGTTGGCCTATATTTCAAAGGGAAAGGAGTATAAAAATAGGAAAGTCTTGCTAAAGCTATAAAAGGCACTAGTTAGACCACACCTAGAACACTGTGAACAGTTTTGGTCCCCTTATCTAAGGAGAGATATACTGGCACTGGAGGCAATCCAGAGAAGGTTCACTAGGCTGATCCTGGGTATGGAGGGATTTTCTTATGAGGAGAGGTTGAGCAGGTTGGGCCTGTACTCATTGGAATTTAGAACAATGAGAGGCGACCTTATTGAAACATATAAGATTCTTGGGGTAGATGCTGAGAGGTTGTTCCCCCTTGTGGGAAAGTCTAGGACCAGAGGGCATAATCTCCGAGTAAGGGGTCGCCCATTTAAAACAGAAATGAGGAGGAATTTCTTATCTCAGAGGGTAGTCAATCTGTGGAATTCTTTACCGCAGAGGCTGGGTCATTAAATATATTCAAGGCTGAGATAGACAGATTTTTAATCAGTAAGGGAACCAAGGGTTATGGGGAAAAGGCAGGAAACTGGAGTTGAGGATTATCAGATCAGCCATGATCTCACTGAATGGCGGAGCAGACTCGATGGGTTGAATGGCCTACTTCTGCTTCTACATCTTATAGTCTGAGGAAAATGGGGAGGCTGGGACACAAATTTTGTTTTTATAACGGCTGCGGGGACAGACAGAAGGCTAAAATGAAGACTGCAAAATGTAGAAACCCTGTTTGAACCAGGGCAAGGCAATGGGTTCTAATGTGGGTTCCAAACGCCTTGTCCAATTATACCCTACCGTAACTCCTTCTGTCGATTTGATGGACAGCAGCATCACGGTGGTCATCTTCTCAAGGTGAAGCGCCATGCTCGGACCCATCACCACCGACAGGGCAGCAAAGAGACTGTACCTGCAATCAAACAAGACGTCAAGGCCTTGGAGAGGGTGCACAACAGATCGAAAAGAATGGTGCCAGGCATGAGTAACTTACGTCATGTTGGGAGAGAGAAGCTGGGGCTGGTCTCCTTGAGAAGCAGAAAATGTTAAGGGGAGATTTAATAGAGGTGCTCAAAATTATGAAAGAGATTGGGAGATAAGATCATTAGCAAAAGGATTAGAACAGGAAGATGAGAAAAATTTCTTTTTAAAAACAGAGCGAGTTGTAATCTGGGATGCGCTGCCTGAAGGAACTTTCAAAGGGAATTGGATAAATATACTTGACGGGGAAAAATTTGAAGGGAGATGGGGAAAAGAGCAGCGGAATGAGACTAATCTGACAGCTCCACCAAGGAGCCAGCATAGATGGGACAGCGCAAATAAGCTCTTCCTATGTTGTATCATTCTATGAGCTGATGCTGTGCCACTACAACAGCAACAACTCGCATTTATATAGCATTATCTTTAACATAGTCACACTTTCCCAGGCACTTTACAGGTATTTAAATACGGAAAAAATAAAATCAGGGCAGGCGGCCAAAAACCCTGGTTAAGGAGCTGGGTTTCAAGCAAGGGTGTAAAGAAGGAGCATGGGGTAAAGAAACAGAGAGGTTTAGGGAGGGAATTCCAGAGCTATTTGAAGGCACAGCCACCAATGGTGGAGCGATGGAAGTCAGGAATGTGGAAAAAGGATTGGAGGAGAGCAAATATATAAGGGTCGTGGAGTTGGAGGAGATGACAGAGGTAGGAAGGGGCGAGGCAATAGGGGGATGAGAAGGGTGGGAGACCGGGACTTGGTGCAAGTTAAGTTACCAGGCAGCAGAGTTTAAGGTGAGCTGAGGGGGAAATGGCATTCCGGCTAGGAGAGCATTGGGCTGATGGAGTCTGAAGGTAACAAAAGCACAGAGGAAGGGTTTGGCAGCAGATCGGCTACGGAAGGGACAGAGGCGGGTGCTAATGGGACAGTGGAAGTCTCGAGCATCCGCATTCACTTCTCCAACCGCTCGGAGGGGAGGTGACTATCCCGAAATTATTGCTAACCACACCCTGCCACCACAGGGAAAACTTACGTGCACCTCCGCAAATCAGGATCATCTACATGGTCAATGAGATTCAGACCAAGTTGGCAGCATTCCTCGGAAAGGGGTAAAAAGGTTTCTTTCCCAATCATTCGAGCAAGCACCCCCAAGGTTTCTGTAATTGGGAACAACTGTTAAAGCCTGTTCAGTCCTGTTTCTCACTTCTATGTCTCAAGTCTTTCTTTTTAATAACGGTTTTAAAAATAAAGGCAATCACGTAGAGCCATCATTCACATCCTCCACATGCTTGCAAGGCAGGAACACAACCAGTTAGGTACAGAGTAAAGCTCCCTCTAACACTGTCTCCATCAAACACTCCCAGGACAGGTACAGCACGGGGTTAGATACAGAGTAAAGCTCCCTCTAACACTGTCTCCATCAAACACTCCCAGGACATGTACAGCATGGGGTTAGATACAGAGTAAAGCTCCCTCTACACTGTCCCCATCAAACACTCCCAGGACAGGTACAGCACGGGGTTAGATACAGAGTAAAGCTCCCTCTACACTGTCCCCATCAAACACTCCCAGGACAGGAACAGCACGGGGTTAGATACAGAGTAAAGCTCCCTCTACACTGTCCCCATCAAACACTCCCAGGACAGGAACAGCACGGGGTTAGATACAGAGTAAAGCTCCCTCTACACTGTCCCCATCAAACACTCCCAGGGCAGGTACAGCTAGTGGGGGGAGATACAGAGTAAAGCTCCCTCTACACTGTCCCCATCAAACAATCCCAGGACAGGTACAGCTAGGGGGGGGAGATACAGAGTAAAGCTCCCTCTACACTGTCCCCATCAAACAATCCCAGGACAGGTACAGCTAGGGGGGGAGATACAGAGTAAAGCTCCCTCCACACCATCCCCATCAAACACTCCCAGGGCAGGTACAGCACGGGGTTAGATACAGAGTAAAGCTCCCTCTACACTGTCCCCATCAAACACACCCAGGACAGGTACAGCACGGGGTTAGATACAGAGTAAAGCTCCCTCTACACTGTCCCCATCAAACACTCCCAGGGCAGGTACAGCACGGGGTTAGATACAGAGTAAAGCTCCCTCTACACTGTCCCCATCAAACACTCCCAGGACAGGTATAGCACGGGGTTAGATACAGAGTAAAGATCCCTCTACACTGTCCCCATCAAACACTCCCAGGACAAGTATAGCACGGATTGGTTTCAAAATAATGTTCCCTCCACACATGCAGCATACCTTGAATCAGTTTAATTCCTATCCTGTACTGCAGTTAACCCTCAGCTGTTTTGCGTATAGTCGGAATCACACAGAGACTGCTCCAACAAGAGAGTTAAATGAGACCTTGAAAAGGACTTGCATTTTTATGGCACCTTTCATGACCTCACAGCACTTCACAGCCAATAAAGTAAATCTGAGCATCTAGGAAAACATGGTAGCCAATAGACACACAGCAAGTGAACCACAAACGGCAGTCACCAGTTAATTTTATTTAAAAAGATGATGGTCTTTGGAGGACAAACTTTTTGCCCCTGAAGACCAGGAAGAACTCCACTACTTTTGACATAATGAGGTAAAAAGGCCATTATCCTTCATTGTCTCTGGGTCAAAATCCTGGAACTCCCTCCCTAACGGCAATGTGGGTGTAGCTACACCATAGGGACTGCAGCAGTTCAAGAAACAAGCTCACCACCACCTTCTCAAGGGCAATTAGCGATGGGCAAAAAGTGCTGGCCCAGCCAGTGATGCCTACATCCTGTGAATGGATTAAAAAAGTTTAATGTCTCATCCCGAAAGTGGATATTTTCCACAGCGTGATGCTCCCTCAGCACTGACCCTCCGACAGTGCGGCACTCCCTCAGCACTGACCCTCCGACAGTGCGGCTCTCCCTCAGCACTGACCCTCCGACAGTGCGGCGCTCCCTCAGCACTGACCCTCCGACAGTACTGACCCTCCGACAGTGCCTCGCTCCCTCAGTACTGACCCTCCGACAGTGCGGCTCTCCCTCAGCACTGACCCTCCGACAGTGCGGTTCTTCCTCAACAATGACCCTCCAACAGTGTGGCGCTCCCTCAGTGATGGCACAGGGAGTGTGGGCCCCAAATTCAGGGACATGAGTTTCTGGAGTGGGAATCCCTACCCTCAATGAAATGGATAATAGACATTTAAAATACATCCTTAATATTGAGAACCTGCATGAATATGACAAGCAGCCCATTCCTTGGTACATCAATTTGATGAGGTTCCAGCAGACTGACGAATCATGAATCATCTGCTCACGTCCTCCCTCTATGTCAACTTGCCACCAATGCCAAGAAAGGAACTCTCACCTAGTGACTGGATCTGAACCTGACGCAGCTCCTCGCTTGTGTTCACCAAGTATCCTTTCAGCTGCACGATAACTGCTTCAAAATACGGAAGCAGGGCCTCCTTGGCAGCGCTGGCTGAGGCCGAGGGAGAAAAGAAATTGGGAAGATGTTAGCAGCGTTGTGGAGACTCTGGCAAAATAGTGTTCAACATCATGAATGGCTTTGATAGACGAAATAAAGGGAAACTGTTCACAGTGATGACAAACGGTAACCAGATTGACATAAAATGCAGAGCTGAGGCAGCGAGTTGTTGTGATCTGGAACGTGCTGCCTGAAAGGGAGGCGGAAGGCGTTACAAGGGTAACTTCCAAAAGGGAATCAGCTAAATACCTGCAGGGCTACAAGGAAAGAGGCAGCGGAGTGGAAGTTGGAGGAGGGCTCTTTGAAAGAGTCACCAGAGACAAGATGGGCCAAAAGGCCTCTTTCCGGGGTTTGTGATTTGGCGAAGGAGCGTTTGAACATGAATAATGCAATCCCTACTCACCGATAGCACCAATTGCGCTGACTGCCAATTCCTTCTCGCGGTTGCTGCTGGACGAGCACAATGCTGTCAACATCCTGTCCATCAGCGTGGGCAGGTACGGTTCAATCTTCTTCCCTACACAACCCACCAGCAAACAAAACAAAAAGACGGTTAAGGCCACATCTGGAGCACTGACCATTCATTAAATCTCAGGTTAGACCATATCTGGAGCACTGGCCATTCGTTAAATCTCAGGTCAGGCCTCATCTAGAGCACTGACCATTCGTTAAGTCTCAGGTCAGACCACATCTGGAGCATCGCATTCACTTCTGGCCACCGCACCTCATGAAGGATGTATTGGCCTTGGAGAGGATTCAGGACAAATTCATCAGAATGATGCCGGACAGGGAAGTTCTCCCTGGAGTACCAGGTTAATATTTAATCGGTCATCACTTTACGGCTGTTTGTGAGAGCTTGCTGTGCCCAAATTGCTGCCCCGTTTCCCACATTGCAACAGTGAATATGCTTTGGGACTTCCTGAGATTTCAAAAGGTGCTACAGGAATACGAGTCTTTCTTTCTCATGTGCCCATGTTCGATTTTGCTGACTATTTTTATGTGCTTGTTTAATTGTGCACTCATATTTCATTAGGAGGCATGTAGAAATACTGAGGAAGAGTACCAATGGGGTTTTAGCAGTGTGAGAGGTTGCTCCAGGGTGCTGGAATAGCAATAACGGGGAGGGAGGGGTCATTAGCTGTCAGAGTGATGGGGGTTGGGTTCTAGGAGACACAGAGTGCGAACAGCACGCACAAGTGTTTAGTTCAGTTAAGAGTGAAATAGGAGCGGAAGCAGGTGACATGACGAAGCTCATGGGCTCTGCAGACCAGCTTAGGGGTGAACCGAGATCTGGCTTCGCAAGAAGCCAAGATAAGGAATAGGATCAGCGGCTAGGGAGCAGGGCCGAAGACAAAGGCTTTGGTCTTTCCTGAAATCTGCAGGTCACCAAAGAGAAACATACGCACGAGAAGGGGACCTTTGAAGGGATTGGTGGGGTGGAATCTAAAGATATTTGCGTATGGGTGGAAAGAGAAGCCATTGCTGAAAATGCTGCGACCACAGCTGAATAGGTAAGAGTGGAATTAAGCAAGGATGGTCCCACAGAGCTGGATGATGGGGGAAGATGGAAAAGTCCCAGGGATTTCTCTTCATGTTAATGGCACCATTCGAAATGCAAGTTCTTAACTCTGTATAAATTTAACTCACGATAAATTCAAATTAGCCTGAGCTACATGATGTGTCAGTGCGGTGCTTTTTCCATCTTCCAGAGAGTTTGGAGAGTGTAACTGCATTCTTTACTATTGCCAATGTGTACAAATAGGTTAACAGTTCACCATACCGAAGTTTAAGTTTCAGCTCATTGGGAGCCAACGATTTGCCTTGAGGCCGAAGCAAGCATTGGGGAAAAAGCCAAAACGCTTCAAGCAGAGTTTCACACAGGAGCTGCTCAAAACAAATCAAGTGTTACCTTACCCAGATTCTCCACAAAGTTCTCCAGTGCGTAATAAGCCTTTGTGAGATGGCCACCCTTCGAGTTGTCGATCGTCCCCAGGTAGTTCAGGAGAAGCGGCATGATCTCGTCGGAATATTTACTGATATCGGGCTGCGGGAAATGGGGTGGTGGGGAGAGGAGGGAAGAGACAAACAGGGAAAGGCATGAAATAAAGCATTGAGGCATACCGAGAAGGCATAGCTGGGCAGCTGAAAGTGGCACCACAGCAGGATTAAAAAAACATGCCAGTTGCGATTCGACAAACGGTGATGTTTTCAACAGGTGGCCAAAGCTGGTGAGCAAGCAACAGAATGAGACAGCAACGACCCGCAAGAGGACGAAGCTAAAGGAAGCAGCAGCAGAGAGGGAGAGTGAGACAGCACTAGCCCAAGAGAGCAACCACAATATGAGACACTAAGATGAACTGTTAAAAAAATCTCACTCACCCACCCTCCCAACTAAAGCAGCTAGTGAGAGGGAAACAGTAAAAGCAAAATAAAAAGGATTAAGAAACATTCTGTAATTGACCAAGTGTGAGCAGGAACTTTTAATCCTTTTCTCTACCTGCAAAAACTCAGAGAACTGTCCAAGGGCAAAGAGTGCTGCGTTTCGGACCACCTGGTTCTGGTCTGTGAGGGCCTGACACATGCAGTGCAGCATGGGATGTAGATGTCTGAAAGGTAAACAACCACAAAATAATATTTACACTGATTAACAAAAGCACAGGCACTCAATATTCTTCCTACACAGTCTGTGCCCTTTGGTGTTTCATTACAGTCTGTACAGTCTATTACAGTGTGCACTAACGCTATTTAAACTGCAGTCTATATCCCAATTACAGTCCATAATGACGCTATTTACACAGCAGTCTATATCCCTATTACACCGTGTACTAACAGGTGTTTACACTGCAGTCTGTATCCCTATTACAGTGCGTACTAACGGCTGTGTACAATGCAGTCTGTATCCCTATTACAGTGAGTACTGATGGGTGTTTACACTGCAGTCTATATCCCTATTGCAGGGCGTACTAATGGGTGTTTACACTGCAGCCTGTATCCCTATTACAGTGTGTACTGACGGGTGTTTACAATGCAGTCTGTATCCCTATTACAGTGCCTACTAATGGGTGATTACACTGCAGCCTGTATCCCTATTACAGTGTGTACTGACGGGTGTTTACACTGCAGTCTGTATCCCTATTACAGTGCCTACTAATGGGTGATTACACTGCAGCCTGTATCCCTATTACAGTGTGTACTGACGGGTGTTTACACTGCAGTCTGTATCCTTATTACAGTGCGTACTAATGGGTGTTTACACTGCAGTCTGTATCCCTATTACAATGTGTACTGGCGGGTGTTTACACTGCAGTCTGTATCCCTATTACAATGCGTACTGACGGGTGTTTGCACTGCAGTCTATATCCCTATTACAGTGCGTACTGACGGGTGTTTACACTGCAGCCTGTATCCCTATTACAGTGCGTACTGACGGGTGTTTACACTGCAGCCTGTATCCCTATTACAGCGCGTACTGACGGGTGTTTACACTGCAGCCTGTATCCCTATTAGAGCGCGTACTGACGGGTGTTTACACTGCAGACTGTATCCCTATTACAGTGCGTACTGACGGGTGTTTACACTGCAGCCTGTATCCCTATTACAGTGCGTACTGACGGGTGTTTACACTGCAGTCTATTTCCCTATTACAGTGCGTACTGACGGGTGTTTACACTGCAGTCTGTATCCCTATTACAGTGCGTACTGAAGGGTGTTTACACTGCAGCCTGTATCCCTATTACAGTGCGTACTGACGGGTGTTTGCACTGCAGTCTGTATCCCTATTACAGTGCATACTGACAGGTGTTTGCACTGCAGTCTGTATCCCTATTACAATGTGTACTGGCGGGTGTTTACACTGCAGTCTATATCCCATTCACAGTGCGTACTGACGGGTGTTTACACTGCAGTCTATATCCTTATTACAGTGCGCACTGAAGGGTGTTTACACTGCAGTCTATATCCTTATTACAGTGCATACTGACGGGTGTTTGCACTGTAGTCTGTATCCCTATTACAGTGCGTACAGACGGGTGTTTACACTGCAGTCTGTATCCCTATTACAGTGCGTACTGACGGGTGTTTACACTGCATCCTGTATCCCTATTACAGTGCATACTGACGGGTGTTTGCACTGCAGTCTGTATCCCTATTACGGTGCATACTGACGGGTGTTTGCACTGCAGTCTGTATCCCTATTACAAAGTGTACTGACGGGTGTTGACACTGCAGTCTGTACAGCCTATTACAGTACATACTGACGGTTGTTTGCACTGCAGTCTGTTTCCTTAATACAGTGCGTGCTGACGGTTGATTACACTGCAGTCTGTATCCCGGGTGTTTACACTGCAGTCTGTACAGTCTATTACAGTACATACTGACGGGTGCTTAAACTGCAGTCTGTACTCCTATCACAGTGCGTACTGACGGGTGTTTACACTGCAGTCTTTATCCCTATTACAGTGCATACTGACGGATGTTTGCACTGCAGTCTGTATCCCTATTACAGTGTGTACTGACGGGTGTTTACACTGCAGTCTGTACAGTCTATTACAGTACATACTGACGGGTGCTTACACTGCAGTCTGTACTCCTATCACAGTGCGTACTGACGGGTGTTTACACTGCAGTTTTTATCCCTATTGCAGTGCATACTGACGGATGTTTGCACTGCAGTCTGTATCCCTATTACAGTGCATACTGACGGGTGTTTACACTGCAGTCTGTATCCCTATTACAGTGTGTACTGACGGGTGTTTACACTGCAGTCTGTACAGTCTATTACAGTACATACTGACGGGTGCTTACACTGCAGTCTGTACTCCTATCACAGTGCGTACTGACGGGTGTTTACACTGCAGTCTTTATCCCTATTGCAGTGCATACTGACGGATGTTTGCACTGCAGTCTGTATCCCTATTACAGTGCATACTGACGGGTGTTTACACTGCAGTCTGTATCTATATTACAGTGCATACTGATGGGTGTTTACACTGCAGTCTGTATCCCTATTACAGTGCATACTGACGGGTGTTTACACTGCAGTCTGTCCAGCCAATTACAGAACATACTGACGGGTGTTTGCACTGCAGTCTGTATCCTTACTATATTGCATACTGACAGGTGTTTACTCCACAGTCTGTACCCCTATTGCCGTGAGTGCTGATGGGTGTTTACACTGCAGTCTATATCCTTACTATAGTGCATACTGACGGGTGTTTACACTGCAGCCTGTATCCATATTACAGTGCATACTGACGGGTGTTTACACTGCAGTCTGTATCCATATTACAGTGCATACTGATGGGTGTTTACACTGCAGACTGTATCCCTATTACAGTGCATACTGACGGGTGTTTACAGTGCAGTCTCTATCCATATTACAGTGCATACTGATGGGTGTTTACACTGCAGTATGCATCCCTATTACATGGCATACTGACGGGTGTTTACACTGCAGTCTGTATCCCTATTACAGTGCGAACCGACGAGTGTTTACACTGCAGTCTCTATCCCTATTAGAGTGCCTACTGACGGGTGTTTACACTGCAGTCTGTACAGTCTATTGCGGTACATACTGACGGGTGTTTACACTGCAGTCTGTATCCCTATTACAGTGTGTACTGACGGGTGTTTACACTGCAGTCTGTACAGCCTATTACAGTACATACTGACGGTTGTTTGCACTGCAGTCTGTATCCTTAATACAGTGCGTACTGACGGTTGATTATACTGCAGTCTGTATCCCTATTACAGTGCAAACCAACGAGTGTTTACACTGCAGTCTCTATCCCTATTAGAGTGCCTACTGACGGGTGTTTACACGGCAGTCTGTATCCCTATTACAGTGTGTACTGACGGGTGTTTACACTGCAGTCTGTACAGTCTATTACAGTACATACTGACGGGTGCTCACACTGCAGTCTGTACTCCTATCACAGTGCGTACTGACGGGTGTTTACACTGCAGTCTTTATCCCTATTACAGTGCATACTGACGGATGTTTGCACTGCAGTCTGTATCCCTATTACAGTGCATACTGACGGGTGTTTAAACTGCAGTCTGTATCCATATTACAGTGCATACTGACGGGTGTTTACACTGCAGTCTGTCCAGCCAATTACAGAACATACTGACGGGTGTTTACACTGCAGTCTGTATCCTTACTACATTGCATACTGACAGGTGTTTACTCCACAGTCTGTACCCCTATTGCCGTGCGTGCTGATGGGTGTTTACACTGCAGTCTATATCCTTACTATAGTGCATACTGACGGGTGTTTACATTGCAGTCTGTATCCATATTACAGTGCATACTGACGGGTGTTTACACTGCAGTCTATATCCTTACTATAGTGCATACTGACGGGTGTTTACACTGCAGTCTGTATCCATATTACAGTGCATACTGACGGGTGTTTACAGTGCAGTCTGTATCCATATTACAGTGCATACTGATGGGTGTTTACACTGCAGTCTGTATCCCTATTACATTGCATACTGATGGGTGTTTACACTGCAGTCTGTATCCCTATTACAGTGCGAACCGACGAGTGTTTACACTGCAGTCTCTATCCCTATTAGAGTGCCTAATGACGGGTGTTCACACTGCAGTCTGTACAGTCTATTGCGGTACATACTGACGGGTGTTTACACTGCAGTCTGTATCCCTATTACAGTGTGTACTGACGGGTGTTTACACTGCAGTCTGTACAGCCTATTACAGTACATACTGACGGTTGTTTGCACTGCAGTCTGTATCCTTAATACAGTGCGTACTGACGGTTGATTACACTGCAGTCTGTATCCCTATTACAGAGTGAACCAACGAGTGTTTACACTGCAGTCTCTATCCCTATTAGAGTGCCTACTGACGGGTGTTTACACTGCAGTCTGTATCCCTATTACAGTGTGTACTGACGGGTGTTTACACTGCAGTCTGTACAGTCTATTACAGTACATACTGACGGGTGCTTACACTGCAGTCTGTACTCCTAACACAGTGCGTACTGACGGGTGTTTACACTGCAGTCTTTATCCCTATTACAGTGCATACTGACGGATGTTTGCACTGCAGTCTGTATCCCTATTACAGTGCATACTGACGGGTGTTTACACTGCAGTCTGTATCCCTATTACAGTGCATACTGACGGGTGTTTACACTGCAGTCTGTCCAGCCAATTACAGAACATACTGACGGGTGTTTGCACTGCAGTCTGTATCCTTACTACATTGCATACTGACAGGTGTTTACTCCACAGTCTGTACCCCTATTGCCATGCGTGCTAATGGGTGTTTACACTGCAGTCTATATCCTTACTATAGTGCATACTGACGGGTGTTTACACTGCAGTCTGTATCCATATTACAGTGCATACTGACGGGTGTTTACACTGCAGTCTGTATCCATATTACAGTGCATACTGATGGGTGTTTACACTGCAGACTGTATCCCTATTACAGTGCATACTGACGGGTGTTTACAGTGCAGTCTGTATCCATATTACAGTGCATACTGATGGGTGTTTACACTGCAGACTGTATCCCTATCACAGTGCGTAATGACGGGTGTTTACACTGCAGTCTGTATCCATATTACAGTGCATACTGACGGGTGTTTACAGTGCAGTCTGTATCCATATTACAGTGCATACTGATGGGTGTTTACACTGCAGTCTGTTATCCCTATTACATTGCATACTGACGGGTGTTTACACTGCAGTCTATATCCCTATTACAGTGCGAACCGACGAGTGTTTACACTGCAGTCTCTATCCCTATTAGAGTGCCTACTGACGGGTGTTTACACTGCAGTCTGTACAGTCTATTGCGGTACATACTGACGGGTGTTTACACTGCAATCTGTATCCCTATTACAGTGTGTACTGACGGGTGTTTACACTGCAGTCTGTACAGCCTATTATAGTGCATACTGACGGGTGTTTACACTGCAGTCTGTATCCCTATTACAGTGCATACTGACGGGTGTTTACACTGCAGTCTGTCCAGCCAATTACAGAACATACTGACGGGTGTTTGCACTGCAGTCTGTATCCTTACTACATTGCATACTGACAGGTATTTACTCCAGTCTGTACCCCTATTGCCGTGCGTGCTGATGGGTGTTTACACTGCAGTCTATATCCTTACTATAGTGCATACTGACGGGTGTTTACACTGCAGTCTGTATCCATATTACAGTGCATACTGACGGGTGTTTACACTGCAGTCTGTATCCATATTACAGTGCATACTGATGGGTGTTTACACTGCAGACTGTATCCCTATTACAGTGCATACTGACGGGTGTTTACAGTGCAGTCTGTATCCATATTACAGTGCATACTGATGGGTGTTTACACTGCAGACTGTATCCCTATCACAGTGCGTAATGACGGGTGTTTACACTGCAGTCTATATCCTTACTATAGTGCATACTGACAGGTGTTTACAGTGCAGTCTGTATCCATATTACAGTGCATACTGATGGGTGTTTACACTGCAGTCTGTATCCCTATTACATTGCATACTGACGGGTGTTTAAACTGCAGTCTGTATCCCTATTACAGTGCGAACTGACGAGTGTTTACACTGCAGTCTCTATCCCTATTAGAGTGCCTACTGACGGGTGTTTACACTGCAGTCTGTACAGTCTATTGCGGTACATACTGACGGGTGTTTACACTGCAGTCTGTATCCCTATTACAGTGTGTACTGACGGGTGTTTACACTGCAGTCTGTACAGCCTATTACAGTACATACTGACGGTTGTTTGCACTGCAGTCTGTATCCTTAATACAGTGCGTACTGACGGTTGATTACACTGCAGTCTGTATCCCTATTACAGTGCGAACCAACGAGTGTTTACACTGCAGTCTCTATCCCTATTAGAGTGCCTACTGACGGGTGTTTACACTGCAGTCTGTATCCCTATTACAGTGTGTACTGACGGGTGTTTACACTGCAGTCTGTACAGTCTATTACAGTACATACTGACGGTTGTTTGCACTGCAGTCTGTATCCTTAATACAGTGCGTACTGACGGGTGTTTACACTGCATTCTTTATCCCTATTACAGTGCATACTGACGGATGTTTGCACTGCAGTCTGTATCCCTATTACAGTGCATACTGACGGGTGTTTACACTGCAGTCTGTATCCCTATTACAGTGCATACTGACGGGTGTTTACACTGCAGTCTGTCCAGCCAATTACAGAACATACTGACGGGTGTTTGCACTGCAGTCTGTATCCTTACTACATTGCATACTGACAGGTGTTTACTCCACAGTCTGTACCCCTATTGCCGTGCGTGCTGATGGGTGTTTACACTGCAGTCTATATCCTTACTATAGTGCATACTGACGGGTGTTTACACTGCAGTCTGTATCCATATTACAGTGCATACTGATGGGTGTTTACACTGCAGACTGTATCCCTGTTACAGTGCATACTGACGGGTGTTTACATTGCAGCCTGTATGCATATTACAGTGCATATTGATGGGTGTTTACACTGCAGACTGTATCCCTATCACAGTG
The DNA here is from genome assembly GCF_017639515.1 of Carcharodon carcharias. Taxonomy (NCBI): domain Eukaryota; kingdom Metazoa; phylum Chordata; class Chondrichthyes; order Lamniformes; family Lamnidae; genus Carcharodon; species Carcharodon carcharias. The sequence continues at coordinate 6,005,849 of NC_054493.1, read as the reverse complement.
CGTAATGACGGGTGTTTACACTGCAGTCTGTATCCATATTACAGTGCATACTGACGGGTGTTTACACTGCAGTCTGTATCCATATTACAGTGCATACTGATGGGTGTTTACACTGCAGACTGTATCCCTGTTACAGTGCATACTGACGGGTGTTTACATTGCAGCCTGTATGCATATTACAGTGCATATTGATGGGTGTTTACACTGCAGACTGTATCCCTATCACAGTGCGTAATGACGGGTGTTTACACTGCAGTCTATATCCTTACTATAGTGCATACTGACGGGTGTTTACACTGCAGTCTGTATCCATATTACAGTGCATACTGACGGGTGTTTACAGTGCAGTCTGTATCCATATTACAGTGCATACTGATGGGTGTTTAAACTGCAGTCTGTATCCCTATTACATTGCATACTGACGGGCGTGTACACTGCAGTCTGTATCCCTATTACAGTGCGAACCGACGAGTGTTTACACTGCAGTCTCTATCCCTATTAGAGTGCCTACTGACGGGTGTTTACACTGCAGTCTGTACAGTCTATTGCGGTACATACTGACAGGTGTTTACACTGCAGTCTGTATCCCTATTACAGTGTGTACTGACGGGTGTTTACACTGCAGTCTGTACAGCCTATTACAGTACATACTGACGGTTGTTTGCACTGCAGTCTGTATCCTTAATACAGTGCGTACTGACGGTTGATTACACTGCAGTCTGTATCCCTATTACAGTGCGAACCAACGAGTGTTTACACTGCAGTCTCTATCCCTATTAGAGTGCCTACTGACGGGTGTTTACACTGCAGTCTGCATCCCTATTACAGTGTGTACTGACGGGTGTTTACACTGCAGTCTGTACAGTCTATTACAGTACATACTGACGGGTGCTTACACTGCAGTCTATATCCTTACTATAGTGCATACTGACGGGTGCTTACACTGCAGTCTGTACTCCTATCACAGTGCGTGCTGACGGGTGTTTACACTGCAGTCTTTATCCCTATTACAGTGCATACTGACGGATGTTTGCACTGCAGTCTGTATCCCTATTACAGTGCATACTGACGGGTGTTTACAGTGCAGTCTGTATCTATATTACAGTGCATACTGACGGGTGTTTACACTGCAGTCTGTCCAGCCAATTACAGAACATACTGACGGGTGTTTGCACTGCAGTCTGTATCCTTACTACATTGCATACTGACAGGTGTTTACTCCACAGTCTGTACCCCTATTGCCGTGCGTGCTGATGGGTGTTTACACTGCAGTCTATATCCTTACTATAGTGCATACTGACGGGTGTTTACACTGCAGTCTGTATCCATATTACAGTGCATACTGACGGGTGTTTACACTGCAGTCTGTATCCATATTACAGTGCATACTGATGGGTGTTTACACTGCAGACTGTATCCATATTACAGTGCATACTGACGGGTGTTTACAGTGCAGTCTGTATCCATATTAGAGTGCATACTGATGGGTGTTTACACTGCAGACTGTATCCCTATCACAGTGCGTAATGACGGGTGTTTACACTGCAGTCTATATCCTTACGATAGTGCATACTGACGGGTGTTTACACGGCAGTCTGTATTCATATTACAGTGCATACTGACGGGTGTTTACAGTGCAGTCTGTATCCATATTACAGTGCATACTGATGGGTGTTTACACTGCAGTCTGTATCCCTATTACATTGCATAGTGACGGGTGTTTACACTGCAGTCTGTATCCCTATTACAGTGCGAACCGACGAGTGTTTACACTGCAGTCTCTATCCCTATTAGAGTGCCTACTGACGGGTGTTTACACTGCAGTCTGTACAGTCTATTGCGGTACATACTGACGGGTGTGTACACTGCAGTCTGTATCCCTATTACAGTGTGTACTGACGGGTGTTTACACTGCAGTCTGTATAGCCTATTACAGTACATACTGACGGTTGTTTGCACTGCAGTCTGTATCCTTAATACAGTGCGTACTGACGGTTGATTACACTGCAGTCTGTATCCCTATTACATTGCATAGTGACGGGTGTTTACACTGCAGTCTCTATCCCTATTAGAGTGCCTACTGACGGGTGTTTACACTGCAGTCTGTATCCCTATTACAGTGTGTACTGACGGGTGTTTACACTGCAGTCTGTACAGTCTATTACAGTACATACTGACGGGTGCTTACACTGCAGTCTGTACTCCTATCACAGTGCGTACTGACGGGTGTTTACACTGCAGTCTTTATCCCTATTACAGTGCATACTGATGGGTGTTTACACTGCAGACTGTATCCCTGTTATAGTGCATACTGACGGGTGTTTACATTGCAGTCTGTATCCATATTACAGTGCATACTGATGGGTGTTTACACTGCAGACTGCATCCCTATCACAGTGCGTAATGACGGGTGTTTACACTGCAGTCTATATCCTTACTATAGTGCATACTGACGGGTGTTTACACTGCAGTCTGTATCCATATTACAGTGCATACTGACGGGTGTTTACAGTGCAGTCTGTATCCATATTACAGTGCATACTGATGGGTGTTTACACTGCAGTCTGTATCCCTATTACATTGCATACTGACGGGCGTGTACACTGCAGTCTGTATCCCTATTACAGTGCGAACCGACGAGTGTTTACACTGCAGTCTCTATCCCTATTAGAGTGCCTACTGACGGGTGTTTACACTGCAGTCTGTACAGTCTATTGCGGTACATACTGACGGGTGTGTACACTGCAGTCTGTGTCCCTATTACAGTGTGTACTGACGGGTGTTTACACTGCAGTCTGTATAGCCTATTACAGTACATACTGACGGTTGTTTGCACTGCAGTCTGTATCCTTAATACAGTGCGTACTGACGGTTGATTACACTGCAGTCTGTATCCCTATTACATTGCATAGTGACGGGTGTTTACACTGCAGTCTCTATCCCTATTAGAGTGCCTACTGACGGGTGTTTACACTGCAGTCTGTATCCCTATTACAGTGTGTACTGACGGGTGTTTACACTGCAGTCTGTACAGTCTATTACAGTACATACTGACGGGTGCTTACACTGCAGTCTGTACTCCTATCACAGTGCGTACTGACGGGTGTTTACACTGCAGTCTTTATCCCTATTACAGTGCATACTGATGGGTGTTTACACTGCAGACTGTATCCCTGTTACAGTGCATACTGACGGGTGTTTACATTGCAGTCTGTATCCATATTACAGTGCATACTGATGGGTGTTTACACTGCAGACTGCATCCCTATCACAGTGCGTAATGACGGGTGTTTACACTGCAGTCTATATCCTTACTATAGTGCATACTGACGGGTGTTTACACTGCAGTCTGTATCCATATTACAGTGCATACTGACGGGTGTTTACAGTGCAGTCTGTATCCATATTACAGTGCATACTGATGGGTGTTTACACTGCAGTCTGTATCCCTATTACATTGCATACTGACGGGCGTGTACACTGCAGTCTGTATCCCTATTACAGTGCGAACCGACGAGTGTTTACACTGCAGTCTCTATCCCTATTAGAGTGCCTACTGACGGGAGTTTACACTGCAGTCTGCACAGTCTATTGCGGTACATACTGACGGGTGTTTACACTGCAGTCTGTATCCCTATTACAGTGTGTACTGACGGGTGTTTACACTGCAGTCTGTACAGCCTATTACAGTACATACTGACGGTTGTTTGCACTGCAGTCTGTATCCTTAATACAGTGCGTACTGACGGTTGATTACACTGCAGTCTGTATCCCTATTACAGTGCGAACCAACGAGTGTTTACACTGCAGTCTCTATCCCTATTAGAGTGCCTACTGACGGGTGTTTACACTGCAGTCTGTATCACTATTACAGTGTGTACTGACGGGTGTTTACACTGCAGTCTGTACAGTCTATTACAGTACATACTGACGGGTGCTTACACTGCAGTCTGTACTCCTATCACAGTGCGCACTGACGGGTGTTTACACTGCAGTCTTTATCCCTATTACAGTGCATACTGACGGATGTTTGCACTGCAGTCTGTATCCCTTTTACAGTGCATACTGACGGGTGTTTACACTGCAGTCTGTATCCATATTACAGTGCATACTGACGGGTGTTTACACTGCAGTCTGTCCAGCCAATTACAGAACATACTGACGGGTGTTTGCACTGCAGTCTGTATCCTTACTACATTGCATACTGACAGGTGTTTACTCCACAGTCTGTACCCCTATTGCCGTGCGTGCTGATGGGTGTTTACACTGCAGTCTATATCCTTACTATAGTGCATACTGATGGGTGTTTACACTGCAGTCTGTATCCATACTACAGTGCATACTGACGGGTGTTTACACTGCAGTCTGTATCCATATTACAGTGCATACTGATGGGTGTTTACACTGCAGACTGTATCCATATTACAGTGCATACTGACGGGTGTTTACAGTGCAGTCTGTATCCATATTACAGTGCATACTGACGGGTGTTTACACTGCAGTCTGTATCCATATTACATTGCATACTGATGGGTGTTTACACTGCAGTCTGTATCCCTATTACAGTGCGAACCGACGAGTGTTTACACTGCAGTCTCTATCCCTATTAGAGTGCCTACTGACGGGTGTTCACACTGCAGTCTGTACAGTCTATTGCGGTACATACTGACGGGTGTTTACACTGCAGTCTGTATCCCTATTACAGTGTGTACTGACGGGTGTTTACACTGCAGTCTGTACAGCCTATTACAGTACATACTGACGGTTGTTTGCACTGCATTCTGTATCCTTAATACAGTGCGTACTGACGTTTGATTACACTGCAGTCTGTATCCCTATTACAGTGCGAACCAACGAGTGTTTACACTGCAGTCTCTATCCCTATTAGAGTGCCTACTGACGGGTGTTTACACTGCAGTCTGTATCCCTATTACAGTGTGTACTGACGGGTGTTTACACTGCAGTCTGTACAGTCTATTACAGTACATACTGACGGGTGCTTACACTGCAGTCTGTAATCCTATCACAGTGCGTACTGACGGGTGCTTACACTGCAGTCTTTATCCCTATTACAGTGCATACTGACGGATGTTTGCACTGCAGTCTGTATCCCTATTACAGTGCATACTGACGGGTGTTTACACTGCAGTCTGTATCCCTATTACAGTGCATACTGACGGGTGTTTACACTGCAGTCTGTCCAGCCAATTACAGAACATACTGACGGGTGTTTGCACTGCAGTCTGTATCCTTACTACATTGCATACTGACAGGTGTTTACTCCACAGTCTGTACTCCTATTGCCATGCGTGCTGATGGGTGTTTACACTGCAGTCTATATCCTTACTATTGTGCATACTGACGGGTGTTTACACTGCAGTCTGTATCCATATTACAGTGCATACTGACGGGTGTTTACACTGCAGTCTGTATCCATATTACAGTGCATACTGATGGGTATTTACACTGCAGACTGTATCCATATTACAGTGCATACTGACGGGTGTTTACAGTGCAGTCTGTATCCATATTACAGTGCATACTGACGGGTGTTTACACTGCAGTCTGTATCCCTATTACAGTGCGAACCGACGAGTGTTTACACTGCAGTCTCTATCCCTATTAGAGTGCCTACTGACGGGTGTTTACACTGCAGTCTGTACAGTCTATTGCGGTACATACTGACGGGTGTTTACACTGCAGTCTGTATCCCTATTACAGTGTGTACTGACGGGTGTTTACACTGCAGTCTGTACAGCCTATTACAGTGCATACTGACGGGTGTTTACACTGCAGTCTGTATCCCTATTACAGTGCATACTGACGGGTGTTTACACTGCAGTCTGTCCAGCCAATTACAGAACATACTGACGGGTGTTTGCACTGCAGTCTGTATCCTTACTACATTGCATACTGACAAGTGTTTACTCCACAGTCTGTACCCCTATTGCCGTGCATGCTGATGGGTGTTTACACTGCAGTCTATATCCTTACTATAGTGCATACTGACGGGTGTTTACACTGCAGTCTGTATCCATATTACAGTGCATACTGATGGGTGTTTACACTGCAGACTGTATCCCTATTACAGTGCATACTGACGGGTGTTTACAGTGCAGTCTGTATCCATATTACAGTGCATACTGATGGGTGTTTACACTGCAGACTGTATCCCTATCACAGTGCGTAATGACGGGTGTTTACACTGCAGTCTATATCCTTACTATAGTGCATACTGACGGGTGTTTACACTGCAGTCTGTATCCATATTACAGTGCATACTGACGGGTGTTTACAGTGCAGTCCGTATCCATATTACAGTGCATACTGATGGGTGTTTACACTGCAGTCTGTATCCCTATTACATTGCATACTGACGGGTGTTTACACTGCAGTCTGTATCCCTATTACAGTGCGAACCGACGAGTGTTTACACTGCAGTCTCTATCCCTATTAGAGTGCCTACTGACGGGTGTTTACACTGCAGTCTGTACAGTCTATTGCGGTACATACTGACGGGTGTGTACACTGCAGTCTGTATCCCTATTACAGTGTGTACTGACGGGTGTTTACACTGCAGTCTGTACAGCCTATTATAGTACATACTGACGGTTGTTTGCACTGCAGTCTGTATCCTTAATACAGTGCGTACTGACGGTTGATTACACTGCAGTCTGTATCCCTATTACAGTGCGAACCAACGAGTGTTTACACTGCAGTCTCTATCCCTATTAGAGTGCCTACTGACGGGTGTTTACACTGCAGTCTGTATCCCTATTACAGTGTGTACTGACGGGTGTTTACACTGCAGTCTGTACAGTCTATTACAGTACATACTGACGGGTGCTTACACTGCAGTCTGTACTCCTATCACAGTGCGTACTGACGGGTGTTTACACTGCAGTCTTTATCCCTATTACAGTGCATACTGACGGATGTTTGCACTGCAGTCTGTAAACCTATTACAGTGCATACTGACGGGTGTTTACACTGCAGTCTGTATCCCTATTACAGTGCATACTGACGGGTGTTTACACTGCAGTCTGTCCAGCCAATTACAGAACATACTGACGGGTGTTTGCACTGCAGTCTGTATCCTTACTACATTGCATACTGACAGGTGTTTACTCCACAGTCTGTACCCCTATTGCCGTGCGTGCTGATGGGTGTTTACACTGCAGTCTATATCCTTACTATAGTGCATACTGACGGGTGTTTACACTGCAGTCTGTATCCATATTACAGTGCATACTGATGGGTGTTTACACTGCAGACTGTATCCATATTACAGTGCATACTGATGGGTGTTTACACTGCAGACTGTATCCCTATCACAGTGCGTAATGACGGGTGTTTACACTGCAGTCTATATCCTTACTATAGTGCATACTGACGGGTGTTTACACTGCAGTCTGTATCCATATTACAGTGCATACTGACGGGTGTTTACAGTGCAGTCTGTATCCATATTACAGTGCATACTGATGGGTGTTTACACTGCAGTCTGTATCCCTATTACATTGCATACTGACGGGTGTTTACACTGCAGTCTGTATCCCTATTACAGTGCGAACCGACGAGTGTTTACACTGCAGTCTCTATCCCTATTAGAGTGCCTACTGAAGGGTGTTTACACTGCAGTCTGTACAGTCTATTGCGGTACACACTGACGGGTGTTTACACTGCAGTCTGTATCCCTATTACAGTGTGTACTGACGGGTGTTTACACTGCAGTCTGTACAGCCTATTACAGTACATACTGACGGTTGTTTGCACTGCAGTCTGTATCCTTAATACAGTGCGTACTGACGGTTGATTACACTGCAGTCTGTATCCCTATTACAGTGCGAACCAACGAGTGTTTACACTGCAGTCTCTATCCCTATTAGAGTGCCTACTGACGGGTGTTTACACTGCAGTCTGTATCACTATTACAGTGTGTACTGACGGGTGTTTACACTGCAGTCTGTACAGTCTATTACAGTACATACTGACGGGTGCTTACACTGCAGTCTGTACTCCTATCACAGTGCGTACTGACGGGTGTTTACACTGCAGTCTTTATCCCTATTACAGTGCATACTGACGGATGTTTACACTGCAGTCTGTATCCCTATTACAGTGCATACTGACGTGTGTTTACACTGCACTCTGTATCCCTATTACAGTGCATACTGACGGGTGTTTACACTGCAGTCTGTCCAGCCAATTACAGAACATACTGACGGGTGTTTGCACTGCAGTCTGTATCCTTACTACATTGCATACTGACAGGTGTTTACTCCACAGTCTGTACCCCTATTGCCGTGCGTGCTGATGGGTGTTTACACTGCAGTCTATATCCTTACTATAGTGCATACTGACGGGTGTTTACACTGCAGTCTGTATCCATATTACAGTGCATACTGACGGGTGTTTACACTGCAGTCTGTATCCATATTACAGTGCATACTGATGGGTGTTTACACTGCAGACTGTATCCCTATTACAGTGCATACTGACGGGTGTTTACAGTGCAGTCTGTATCCATATTACAGTGCATACTGATGGGTGTTTACACTGCAGACTGTATCCCTGCACAGTGCGTAATGACGGGTGTTTACACTGCAGTCTATATCCTTACTATAGTGCATACTGACGGGTGTTTACACTGCAGTCTGTATCCATATTACAGTGCATACTGACGGGTGTTTACAGTGCAGTCCGTATCCATATTACAGTGCATACTGATGGGTGTTTACACTGCAGTCTGTATCCCTATTACATTGCATACTGACGGGTGTTTACACTGCAGTCTGTATCCCTATTACAGTGCGAACCGACGAGTGTTTACACTGCAGTCTCTATCCCTATTAGAGTGCCTACTGACGGGTGTTTACACTGCAGTCTGTACAGTCTATTGCGGTACATACTGACGGGTGTGTACACTGCAGTCTGTATCCCTATTACAGTGTGTACTGACGGGTGTTTACACTGCAGTCTGTACAGCCTATTATAGTACATACTGACGGTTGTTTGCACTGCAGTCTGTATCCTTAATACAGTGCGTACTGACGGTTGATTACACTGCAGTCTGTATCCCTATTACAGTGCGAACCAACGAGTGTTTACACTGCAGTCTCTATCCCTATTAGAGTGCCTACTGACGGGTGTTTACACTGCAGTCTGTATCCCTATTACAGTGTGTACTGACGGGTGTTTACACTGCAGTCTGTACAGTCTATTATAGTACATACTGACGGGTGCTTACACTGCAGTCTGTACTCCTATCACAGTGCGTACTGACGGGTGTTTACACTGCAGTCTTTATCCCTATTACAGTGCATACTGACGGATGTTTGCACTGCAGTCTGTAAACCTATTACAGTGCATACTGACGGGTGTTTACACTGCAGTCTGTATCCCTATTACAGTGCATACTGACGGGTGTTTACACTGCAGTCTGTCCAGCCAATTACAGAACATACTGACGGGTGTTTGCACTGCAGTCTGTATCCTTACTACATTGCATACTGACAGGTGTTTACTCCACAGTCTGTACCCCTATTGCCGTGCGTGCTGATGGGTGTTTACACTGCAGTCTATATCCTTACTATAGTGCATACTGACGGGTGTTTACACTGCAGTCTGTATCCATATTACAGTGCATACTGATGGGTGTTTACACTGCAGACTGTATCCATACTACAGTGCATACTGACGGGTGTTTACACTGCAGTCTGTATCCATATTACAGTGCATACTGATGGGTGTTTACACTGCAGACTGTATCCATATTACAGTGCATACTGACGGGTGTTTACAGTGCAGTCTGTATCCATATTACAGTGCATACTGACGGGTGTTTACAGTGCAGTCTGTATCCATATTACATTGCATACTGATGGGTGTTTACACTGCAGTCTGTATCCCTATTACAGTGCGAACCGACGAGTGTTTACACTGCAGTCTCTATCCCTATTAGAGTGCCTACTGACGGGTGTTCACACTGCAGTCTGTACAGTCTATTGCGGTACATACTGACGGGTGTTTACACTGCAGTCTGTATCCCTATTACAGTGTGTACTGACGGGTGTTTACACTGCAGTCTGTACAGCCTATTACAGTACATACTGACGGTTGTTTGCACTGCATTCTGTATCCTTAATACAGTGCGTACTGACGTTTGATTACACTGCAGTCTGTATCCCTATTACAGTGCGAACCAACGAGTGTTTACACTGCAGTCTCTATCCCTATTAGAGTGCCTACTGACGGGTGTTTACACTGCAGTCTGTATCCCTATTACAGTGTGTACTGACGGGTGTTTACACTGCAGTCTGTACAGTCTATTACAGTACATACTGACGGGTGCTTACACTGCAGTCTGTAATCCTATCACAGTGCGTACTGACGGGTGCTTACACTGCAGTCTTTATCCCTATTACAGTGCATACTGACGGATGTTTGCACTGCAGTCTGTATCCCTATTACAGTGCATACTGACGGGTGTTTACACTGCAGTCTGTATCCCTATTACAGTGCATACTGACGGGTGTTTACACTGCAGTCTGTCCAGCCAATTACAGAACATACTGACGGGTGTTTGCACTGCAGTCTGTATCCTTACTACATTGCATACTGACAGGTGTTTACTCCACAGTCTGTACTCCTATTGCCATGCGTGCTGATGGGTGTTTACACTGCAGTCTATATCCTTACTATTGTGCATACTGACGGGTGTTTACACTGCAGTCTGTATCCATATTACAGTGCATACTGACGGGTGTTTACACTGCAGTCTGTATCCATATTACAGTGCATACTGATGGGTATTTACACTGCAGACTGTATCCATATTACAGTGCATACTGACGGGTGTTTACAGTGCAGTCTGTATCCATATTACAGTGCATACTGACGGGTGTTTACACTGCAGTCTGTATCCCTATTACAGTGCGAACCGACGAGTGTTTACACTGCAGTCTCTATCCCTATTAGAGTGCCTACTGACGGGTGTTTACACTGCAGTCTGTACAGTCTATTGCGGTACATACTGACGGGTGTTTACACTGCAGTCTGTATCCCTATTACAGTGTGTACTGACGGGTGTTTACACTGCAGTCTGTACAGCCTATTACAGTGCATACTGACGGGTGTTTACACTGCAGTCTGTATCCCTATTACAGTGCATACTGACGGGTGTTTACACTGCAGTCTGTCCAGCCAATTACAGAACATACTGACGGGTGTTTGCACTGCAGTCTGTATCCTTACTACATTGCATACTGACAAGTGTTTACTCCACAGTCTGTACCCCTATTGCCGTGCATGCTGATGGGTGTTTACACTGCAGTCTATATCCTTACTATAGTGCATACTGACGGGTGTTTACACTGCAGTCTGTATCCATATTACAGTGCATACTGATGGGTGTTTACACTGCAGACTGTATCCCTATTACAGTGCATACTGACGGGTGTTTACAGTGCAGTCTGTATCCATATTACAGTGCATACTGATGGGTGTTTACACTGCAGACTGTATCCCTATCACAGTGCGTAATGACGGGTGTTTACACTGCAGTCTATATCCTTACTATAGTGCATACTGACGGGTGTTTACACTGCAGTCTGTATCCATATTACAGTGCATACTGACGGGTGTTTACAGTGCAGTCCGTATCCATATTACAGTGCATACTGATGGGTGTTTACACTGCAGTCTGTATCCCTATTACATTGCATACTGACGGGTGTTTACACTGCAGTCTGTATCCCTATTACAGTGCGAACCGACGAGTGTTTACACTGCAGTCTCTATCCCTATTAGAGTGCCTACTGACGGGTGTTTACACTGCAGTCTGTACAGTCTATTGCGGTACATACTGACGGGTGTGTACACTGCAGTCTGTATCCCTATTACAGTGTGTACTGACGGGTGTTTACACTGCAGTCTGTACAGCCTATTATAGTACATACTGACGGTTGTTTGCACTGCAGTCTGTATCCTTAATACAGTGCGTACTGACGGTTGATTACACTGCAGTCTGTATCCCTATTACAGTGCGAACCAACGAGTGTTTACACTGCAGTCTCTATCCCTATTAGAGTGCCTACTGACGGGTGTTTACACTGCAGTCTGTATCCCTATTACAGTGTGTACTGACGGGTGTTTACACTGCAGTCTGTACAGTCTATTACAGTACATACTGACGGGTGCTTACACTGCAGTCTGTACTCCTATCACAGTGCGTACTGACGGGTGTTTACACTGCAGTCTTTATCCCTATTACAGTGCATACTGACGGATGTTTGCACTGCAGTCTGTAACCCTATTACAGTGCATACTGACGGGTGTTTACACTGCAGTCTGTATCCCTATTACAGTGCATACTGACGGGTGTTTACACTGCAGTCTGTCCAGCCAATTACAGAACATACTGACGGGTGTTTGCACTGCAGTCTGTATCCTTACTACATTGCATACTGACAGGTGTTTACTCCACAGTCTGTACCCCTATTGCCGTGCGTGCTGATGGGTGTTTACACTGCAGTCTATATCCTTACTATAGTGCATACTGACGGGTGTTTACACTGCAGTCTGTATCCATATTACAGTGCATACTGATGGGTGTTTACACTGCAGACTGTATCCATATTACAGTGCATACTGATGGGTGTTTACACTGCAGACTGTATCCCTATCACAGTGCGTAATGACGGGTGTTTACACTGCAGTCTATATCCTTACTATAGTGCATACTGACGGGTGTTTACACTGCAGTCTGTATCCATATTACAGTGCATACTGACGGGTGTTTACAGTGCAGTCTGTATCCATATTACAGTGCATACTGATGGGTGTTTACACTGCAGTCTGTATCCCTATTACATTGCATACTGACGGGTGTTTACACTGCAGTCTGTATCCCTATTACAGTGCGAACCGACGAGTGTTTACACTGCAGTCTCTATCCCTATTAGAGTGCCTACTGAAGGGTGTTTACACTGCAGTCTGTACAGTCTATTGCGGTACACACTGACGGGTGTTTACACTGCAGTCTGTATCCCTATTACAGTGTGTACTGACGGGTGTTTACACTGCAGTCTGTACAGCCTATTACAGTACATACTGACGGTTGTTTGCACTGCAGTCTGTATCCTTAATACAGTGCGTACTGACGGTTGATTACACTGCAGTCTGTATCCCTATTACAGTGCGAACCAACGAGTGTTTACACTGCAGTCTCTATCCCTATTAGAGTGCCTACTGACGGGTGTTTACACTGCAGTCTGTATCACTATTACAGTGTGTACTGACGGGTGTTTACACTGCAGTCTGTACAGTCTATTACAGTACATACTGACGGGTGCTTACACTGCAGTCTGTACTCCTATCACAGTGCGTACTGACGGGTGTTTACACTGCAGTCTTTATCCCTATTACAGTGCATACTGACGGATGTTTACACTGCAGTCTGTATCCCTATTACAGTGCATACTGACGTGTGTTTACACTGCACTCTGTATCCCTATTACAGTGCATACTGACGGGTGTTTACACTGCAGTCTGTCCAGCCAATTACAGAACATACTGACGGGTGTTTGCACTGCAGTCTGTATCCTTACTACATTGCATACTGACAGGTGTTTACTCCACAGTCTGTACCCCTATTGCCGTGCGTGCTGATGGGTGTTTACACTGCAGTCTATATCCTTACTATAGTGCATACTGACGGGTGTTTACACTGCAGTCTGTATCCATATTACAGTGCATACTGACGGGTGTTTACACTGCAGTCTGTATCCATATTACAGTGCATACTGATGGGTGTTTACACTGCAGACTGTATCCCTATTACAGTGCATACTGACGGGTGTTTACAGTGCAGTCTGTATCCATATTACAGTGCATACTGATGGGTGTTTACACTGCAGACTGTATCCCTGCACAGTGCGTAATGACGGGTGTTTACACTGCAGTCTATATCCTTACTATAGTGCATACTGACGGGTGTTTACACTGCAGTCTGTATCCATATTACAGTGCATACTGACGGGCGTTTACAGTGCAGTCTCTATCCATATTACAGTGCATACTGATGGGTGTTTACACTGCAGTCTGTATCCCTATTACATTGCATACTGACGGGTGTTTACACTGCAGTCTGCATCCCTATTACAGTGCGAACCGACGAGTGTTTACACTGCAGTCTCTATCCCTATTAGAGTGCCTACTGACGGGTGTTTACACTGCAGTCTGTACAGTCTATTGCGGTACATACTGACGGGTGTGTACACTGCAGTCTGTATCCCTATTACAGTGTGTACTGACGGGTGTTTACACTGCAGTCTGTATAGCCTATTACAGTACATACTGACGGTTGTTTGCACTGCAGTCTGTATCCTTAATACAGTGCGTACTGACGGTTGATTACACTGCAGTCTGTATCCCTATTACAGTGCGAACCAACGAGTGTTTACACTGTAGTCTCTATCCCTATTAGAGTGCCAACTGACGGGTGTTTACACTGCAGTCTGTATCCCTATTACAGTGTGTACTGACGGGTGTTTACACTGCAGTCTGTACAGTCTATTACAGTACATACTGACGGGTGCTTACACTGCAGTCTGTACTCCTATCACAGTGCGTACTGACGGGTGTTTACACTGCAGTCTTTATCCCTATTACAGTGCATACTGACGGACGTTTGCACTGCAGTCTGTATCCCTATTACAGTGCATACTGACGGGTGTTTACACTGCAGTCTGTATCCCTATTACAGTGCATACTGACGGGTGTTTACACTGCAGTCTGTCCAGCCAATTACAGAACATACTGACGGGTGTTGGCACTGCAGTCTGTATCCTTACTACATTGCATACTGACAGGTGTTTACTCCACAGTCTGTACCCCTATTGCCGTGCGTGCTGATGGGTGTTTACACTGCAGTCTATATCCTTACTATAGTGCATACTGACGGGTGTTTACACTGCAGTCTGTATCCATATTACAGTGCATACTGACGGGTGTTTACACTGCAGTCTGTATCCATATTACAGTGCATACTGATGGGTGTTTACACTGCAGACTGTATCCCTATCACAGTGCACACTGACGGGTGTTTACAGTGCAGTCTGTATCCATATTACAGTGCACACTGATGGGTGTTTACACTGCAGACTGTATCCCTATCACAGTGCGTAATGACGGGTGTTTACACTGCAGTCTATATCCTTACTATAGTGCATACTGACGGGTGTTTACACTGCAGTCTGTATCCATATTACAGTGCATACTGACGGGTGTTTACAGTGCAGTCTGTATCCATATTACAGTGCATACTGATGGGTGTTTACACTGCAGTCTGTATCCCTATTACATTGCATACTGACGGGTGTTTACACTGCAGTCTGTATCCCTATTACAGTGCGAACCGACGAGTGTTTACACTGCAGTCTCTATCCCTATTAGAGTGCGTACTGACGGGTGTTTACACTGCAGTCTGTACAGTCTATTGCGGTACATACTGACGGGTGTTTACACTGCAATCTGTATCCCTATTACAGTGTGTACTGACGGGTGTTTACACTGCAGTCCGTACAGTCCATTACAGTACATACTGACGGGCGCTTACACTGCAATCTGTATGCCTATCACAGTGCGCACTGACGGGTGTTTACACTGCAGTCTGTATCCCTATTACAGTGCATACTGACGAGTGTTTGCACTGCAGGCTTTATCCCTATTACAGTGAGTACTGACGGGTGTTTACAGTGCAGTCATATATCCTTATTACAGTGTGTACTGGTGGGTGTTTACACTGCAGTCTGTATCCCTATTACAGTGTGTACTGACGGGTGTTTACACTGCAGTCTATATCTCTATTACAGTGCATAGTGACGGGTGTTTACACTGCAGTCTGTATCCCTATTACAGTGCATACTGACGGGTGTTTACACCGCAGTCTGTATCCCTATTACAGTGCGTACTGATGGGTGTTTACACTGCAGTCTGTATCCATATTACAGTGCATACTGACGATTGTGTAAACTGCAGTCTGTACATTCTATTACAGTACATATTGACGGATGTTTACACTGCTGACTGTATCCCTATTACAGTGCCAACCGACGGGTGTTAACACTGCAGTCTGTATCCCTATTGCCGTGCGTACTGACGGGTGTTTACACTGCAGACTGTGCAGTCTATTACAGTACATACTGACGGATGTTTACACGGCTGTCTGTACAGTCTATTACAGTACATACCGACTGGTGTTTACACTGCAGTCTGTATCCCTATTACACTGTACTGACGGCTGTTTACACTGCAGTCTGTACAGTCTATTACAGTACATACTGACGGGTGTTTGCACTGCAGTCTGTATCGCTATTACAGTGTGTACTGACGGGCGTTTACACTGCAGTCTGTACATTCTATTACAGTACATACTGATGGGTGTTTACACTGCAGTCTGTATCTCTATTACAGTGTGCACTGACGGGTGTTTACACTGCAGTCTATATCCCTATTACAGTGCATAGTGACGGGTGTTTACACTGCAGTCTGTACCCATATTACAGTGCATACTGAAGGGTGTTTACACTGCAGTCTGTATCCCTATTACAGTGTGTACTGACGGGTGTTTACACTGCAGTCCGTACAGTCCATTACAGTACATACTGACGGGCGCTTACACTGCAGTCTGTATGCCTATCACAGTGCGCACTGACGGGTGTTTACACTGCAGTCTGTATCCCTATTACAGTGCATAATGACGGGTGTTTACACCGCAGGCTTTATCCCTATTACAGTGAGTACTGACGGGTTTTTACAGTGCAGTCTATATCCTTATTACAGTGTGTACTGGTGGGTGTTTACACTGCAGTCTGTATCTCTACTACAGTGTGTACTGACGGGTGTTTACACTGCAGTCTATATCCCTATTACAGTGCATAGTGACGGGTGTTTACACTGCAGTCTGTATCCATATTACAGTGCATACTGACGGGTATTTACACCGCAGTCTGTATCCCTATTACAGTGCGTACTGACGGTTGTGTAAACTGCAGTCTGTACATTCTATTACAGTACATACTGACGGATGTTTACACTGCTGACTGTATCCCTATTACAGTGCCAACCGACGGGTGTTAACACTGCAGTTTGTATCCCTATTGCCGTGCGTACTGACGGGTGTTTACACTGCAGTCTGTGCAGTCTATTACAGTACATACTGACGGGTGTTTACACCGCAGTCTGTACAGTCTATTACAGTACATACCGACGGGTGTTTACACTGCAGTCTGTATCCTTATTACACTGTGTACTGACGGCTGTTTACACTGCAGTCTGTACAGTCTATTACAGTACATAATGACAGGTGTTTACACTGCAGTCTGTATCTCTATTACAGTGTGTACTGACGGGTGTTTACTCTGCAGTCTATATCCCTATTACAGTGCATAGTGACGGTTGTTTACACCGCAGTCTGTATCCCTATTACAGTGCGTACCGATGGGTGATTACACTGCAATCTGTATCCCTATTACAGTGTGTACTGACAGGTGTATACACTGCAGTCTATATCCTTACTACAGTGCATACTGACGGGTGTTTACACTGCAGTCTGTACATTCTATTACAGTACATACTGACGGGTGTTTACACTGCAGTCTATATCCCTATTACAGTGCATACTGACGGGTGTTTACACGGCAGTCTGTATCCCTATTACAGTGCGTACCGATGGGTGTTTACACTGCAGTCTGTATCCATATTACAGTGCATACTGATGATTGTGTAAACTGCAGTCTGTACATTCTATTACAGTACATACTGACGGATGTTTACACTGCTGACTGTATCCCTATTACAGTGCCAACCGACGGGTGTTTACACTGCAGTCTCTATCCCTATTACACTGTGTACTGACGGCTGTTTACACTGCAGTCTGTACAGTCTATTACAGTACATACTGATGGGTGTTTACACTGCAGTCTGTATCGCTATTAGTGTGTACTGACGGGCGTTTACACTGCAGTCTGTACATTCTATTACAGTACATACTGATGGGTGTTTACACTGCAGTCCGTATGTCTACTACAGTGTGTACTGACGGGTGTTTACACTGCAGTCTATATCCCTATTACAGTGCATAGTGACGGGTGTTTACACTGCAGTCTGTATCCATATTACAGTGCATACTGACGGGTGTTTACACCGCAGTCTGTATCCCTATTACAGTGCGTACCGATGGGTGTTTACACTGCAGTCTGTATCCATATTACAGTGCATACTGACGATTGTGTAAACTGCAGTCTGTACATTCTATTACAGTACATACTGACGGATGTTTACACTGCTGACTGTATCCCTATTACAGTGCCAACCGATGGGTGTTTACACTCCAGTCTGTATCCCTATTACACTGTGTACTGACGGCTGTTTACACTGCAGTCTGTACAGTCTATTACAGTACATACTGACGGGTGTTTACACTGCAGTCTGTGCAGTCTATTACAGTACTTACTGACGGGTGTTTACACTGCAGTCTGTATCCCTATTACCGTGTGTACTGACTGCTGTTTACACTGCAGTACGTATCTCTATTACAGTGAGTACTGACGAGGGTTTACACCGCAGTCTGTATCCCTATTACAGTGCGTACTGACGGGTGTTTACACTGCAGTCTGTACAGTCTATTACAGTACATACTGACGGCTGTTTACACGGCAGTCTGTACAGTCTATTACAGTACATACCGACGGGTGTTTATACTGCAGTCTGTATCCCTATTGCCGTGTGTACTGACGGGTGTTTACACTGCAGTCTGTATCCCTATTGCCGTGCGTACTGACGGGTATTTACACTGCAGTCTGTATCCCTATTACAGTGCGAACCGATGGGTGTTTACACTGCAGTCTGTATCCCTATTACACTGTGTACTGACGGCTGTTTACACTGCAGTCTGTACAGTCTATTACAGTACTTACTGACGGGTGTTTACGCTGCAGTCTGTATCCCTATTACCGTGTGTACTGACTGCTGTTCACACTGCAGTCCGTATCTCTATTACAGTGAGTACTGACGAGGGTTTACACTGCAGTCTATATGCCTATTACAGCGCGTACTGATGGGTGTTTACACTGCAGTCTGTACAGTCTATTACAGTCTGTACTGACGGGTGATTACACTGCAGTCTGCATCCCTATTACAGTGCAAACTGACGTTTGATTACACTGCAGTCTATATCCTTATCACAGTGCGTACTGATGGGTGTTTACACTGCAGTCTGTACAGTCTATTGCAATACATACTGACGGGTGTTTACACTGCAGTCTGTATCCCTATTACAGTGCGTACTGATGGGTGTTTACACTGCAGTCTTTATCCCTATTACAGTGCGTACTGATAGGTGTTTTCACTGCAGTCTGTATCCCTATTACAATGCGTACTGACAGGTGTTTACACTGCTGTCTAGTGACCCTTTTGGGAGACTACTGATAGTTCATGTTGTGAACACTGCACCTTTCTAAAGTTGGTCATACTCACTTTTGGCGAATGTGGTCTGCACAACCCTCTGCCAGCACAGCCATACTCATCAGGCCTGCCTTTCTTTCATATGGGTTGTCACTCCTCAGCGCTGGCTCCATTAGTGGGGTCTATCGGAGAAAAACACAGAGAATCAGATCAGGCCAACAGTGACTGGCACTGGGGACAGTGTTATTACAGCAGAGCCTATTTACTTTCCTGCAAATTTCAGCCTGAAATTACACCTCCCCTCTATGGAAATATTGGGCCTTCTTGCTTTGTGCCAGACCTCATCAGATAATGCTCAATTAGACTGATGCCATCAGCCCTGTGGTATCTCACCCAGGGATTGCCACAATGGGGCCCTTGCCCAAAGTCACAAACATGATTTGAGTATTTCTCTTTTTGACCTTACTTGATAAGGGGAAGTTGCAGCGTCGATTTCTATTGCCTCTTCTCCGCTGTCCAGCTCTGTGGCCCCGCCCTCCTGTAATTTCATTCTTAGTTTTCCGCACACAGCCAATACTAGTCCACTGGCTTCCCTTCCAACCCCGCACTGTTATCTCCGGATACCACTCTACACATATCAACATTGGCTTCCCTTCCAGCCCCACAGTCATTGCCAGATACCCCCACTGAACTTCCTTGGATACCTTCCTTGATCTACATTCTGCCTTTTTGACCTCAATCCGTTTCCATGGGCGGAATTTTCCCAAATTTTCACGTCATATCGTCCCGAACCTGCCTCACGCACTCCCAGGAAACACACCGTTTCCGTGGTGGGTGGCCTCTCATTCACTCGCCTGCTATCACCCCGCCGCTATATCACACCAGTGCCATGTTTAAAGTCCAGCCACAAGCACACATCTGTAATATATTTGGATTTCCAAAAGGCATTCAATAAGGTACCGCACATAAAGCTGCTTAATAAGAGCCCATGGTGTTGGGGGTAGTATATCAACGTGGATAGAGGATTGGTGAACTAACAGAAGACAGCGAGTTGGGATACGTGGGGCATTTTCAGCACGACAACCTGTAACTAGTGGAGTGCCACAGGGATCAGCGCTGGGGCCACAGTAATTTACCATGTATAATTAATGACTTGGGTGAGGGAAGTGAATGTACTAATCGCCAAGTTTGCAGATGACACAAAAATCAGTGCGAAGGCAAATGGTGAGAATGACACAAGAGTCTACAGAGGGATATGGACAGGTTAAGTTAGTGGGCAAAAACGTGGCAGGTGGAATATAATGTGGGAAAATGTGAGGTTATGCCCTTTGTCAGGAAGAATAGAGGAGCTGAATGTTATTTAAGTGGAGAAAGACTGCAGAAGGCGGCTACACAGGGGGATTTGGGGATCCTCGTGCATGAATTCCAAAAAGCAAGTGTACAAGTTCAGCAGGTAATAGGGAAGGCAAATGGAATGTTGGCCTTTATTTCAAAGGGAAATGTAGAAAAGGGGAAGTCTTTCTAAAACTGTACAAGGCACTAGTTAGACCACACCTAGAACACCGTGAACAATTTTGGTTCCCTTATCCAAAGAAAGATAGATTGGCACTGGAGACAGTCCAGAGAAGGTTCACTATGTTGATCCCAGGGATGGAGGGATTTTCTTAAGAGGAGAGGTTGAGTAGGTTGAGCCTGTACTCATTGGAGTTTAGAAGAATGAGAGGCGACCTTATTGAAACATATAAGATTCTTAGGGAACTTGACGGGGTAGATGCTGAGAGGTTGTTTCCCCTTGTGGGAGAGTCTAGGACCAGAGGGTATAATCTCAGAGTAAGGGGGCACCCACTTAAAACAGAGATGAGGAGGAATTTCTTATCTCAGAGGGTAGTCAATCTGTGGAATTCTTTACTGCAGAGGGCTGTAGAGGCTGGGTCATTGAGTATATTCAAGGCTAAGATAGATTTTTAATCAGTAAGGGAATCAAGGGTTATGGGGAAAAGGCAGGAAAGTGTAATTGAGGATTATCAGATCAGCCATGATCTCAATGAATGGCGGAGCAGACTCCATGGGTCAAATGGCCCACTTCTGCTCCTAAGTTTTATGGCCTTATCTCAGTTTTTCCAGCTCACCACTGCTGTGCGGAAGACATGGCCCTGAAACTGAAGACTGCAGGTCCCAGGCTCAGCAACGCGTATCCCGAGTGACCTTTGGATGTCATGGAGGCCCGCCACGCTGTCCTCTACCCCTGCTCTGGCCACAGGGTGGGCAGCAGCAGCACTAACCTGGCTTGGGAGGCGGGGGCAGCAGTGGTCAGTGCCAACGCCCTGCAAAAGAGGGGAGCCACCCAATGCCAAATGAGGATGAATGATCTCCTCCGTTCCGCTAGGGTAAGTCACTCTTCTCATCACTCAACTCACACATTCACAAACCCATCGCACATCCACAGGGCCTGCACTCAATGCCGGTTCAAGGAACATCGCAGCTCACTCTCACACTCACCATCATTGTCCTCTTCTCGTCCACGGGACCACTCAACACCCACACAGGCCAGACATACTTGTTATCTGGCCTGGATCCAGCAGTGCAACATCTATCCGACAACCATGCTGTGAGTGATGTGTCCTCTTTTACAGGCTACTGCCATGCACTAATTATCTCCCCTTGCTTTTGCAGGCACATACGCCAACCAGCCAACAGAGTCCATGACCCAGGGCCTCCAATCAAGCCCCGAGGAAACCTCTGAAGAGGAACATGGAGGCATCCTCCCTGAAGTCCCGTCATAGTGCTCACCCATACTCTCCACCAATGCAGAGACACACACCTCGGTGGGACCTAGCTTTAGAGTAGCCCCGGGATCATAATCAGCTGAGCACATCGCACTGCCTGATCCACAGCAAATGACAGCAGGGACTTCCCAGGTCTCCAGCACTGGGGGGAACTCTGGCTGGAAGCCAGAGCGTTGCCAAGTCCAAGTCGGATGACAAGCCTCTGGACTCAGTCATGTCACAGTCGCTGGAGCTGCAATGGCGAGCTTGGGAACATCAGGAAGGGATGTCCGCTGCACTCCTCAGATTGCAAGACACGATGGAGGAGTGCGTCCGCCTTCAGTCTGAGGTGATAGTGCTGGCATGACAATGCACTGAGGTCAACACTGAGGTAATATGGAGGTCGCCACGGAGACTTTGGTCCAGGACTTTGCTCCTGCACTGCTGTGCGGGCTCAACTCCACCGCTGATGCCATAGCTGGCCTGCAACAGTGTGTATGCGAGAGGGGTGCCAGCAGCTCGATCTCACTCCAGCCACCCCTGCTCCTCAAGGAGTCAGCCTGGGGCCCCCGGGCACCCACAGAGAGGAGGATCCACAGGTACACACTCCCGGCCCATCCATCCATCCGACCCATCCATCCATGTGACTCCAGTTGTGTCCAGCCCATCCGACTCCGCTCTTCCTGTGACCTCAGCAGCTCTCACTCCACAGGACAAGGAGGGTGCCACTGCCACACAGCAGGGCCCGGAAAGCAGGCCGGGGCCCGCCAAGTCTCAGCCCTCCAGGGGACGCCTGCCAAAGTCATCAAGGACAGGGCGTCGCGGTCAGCAGGCTGCCTCCACCTCCGGGCTGGATCCACTTCCGGTGAGCACCAAGACAGGGTTAGGACAGTTAAGGAGAATTAACTCTTTTGGGAGTCAAACCATTAAACTAAATTAGTTGTACAGCCAAGGCACAGCTGTTAATCCCTTGTACATACTGTTCACTATGGTCAATAAACTCTCAAGAATGTCTCCCTGCCTTTGGCTCCTTGTTCTGATGAGCAGTGTTCTTGTCACTCAGATGTGAAACCTTTCTGCACAAGATAAAGGGAGTCATCTCAGTCCAGGGCCTCTCCCCTGTGCAGCCTTCAGACCACAGTGATGGTCCGGCCTCACACTCCCTGGAGACATTACTGCTGCCTGCACCTTGGTGGTGCTGGTCATTGCTGCCAGAATGTAGTGGGCAGGCTCCAGATTTCTCTCGCTCTCTGGGTGTGCTCTCAGCACCTTTATGGAGGGGCTGGCCCCCATCTCTTCAGCATTTGTGACCACTGATGCTATGCTCCAGCTCCTGAAGGGCTCAGGTGCTGAAGGCGGACAAAGCATCAGAACTTCTAAAGTTTCATGGCTGCGTCTCTGTGACCCTGATCGCGGAGAGCAAGTGAGCTGCGCCTGGGCAGACAGGAGTCAGACATTCTCAGAGGCTGTGTGAAGATTTGTGGAGTCTCCTCACTGTGTGTCGTCATCATCCTCTTGCAACTGAGCGACTATTCGGGCCTCCACCATGTCTCCATGACAGGAGCAAACTCACAGAGGGTGATCATGCAGCCATAAGCCAGACTGGAGTCAAACGTTCACAAATGCGAGGTGAGGAACTATGGGGTCACCTCACTGCATGTCGTCATCATCTTCCCCGATTCTAGCAGCTCCGAGGGCCTCCTGAGCGTGCCTGCCTTGTCTAGCTAGTGCGAGGGTCTCATCCCTGTCGCCCTCAGCACCGAGGACCTCCTCAGCCACATTCCCGTCGGCAGTCTCTTCATCAGAGGAGAAGTGCGGCTCCTCCAACTCCTTCCCAGCCAGCTCGTCTCCCTGTTGTCAAGGGTGCAGCAGACGACGGCGATGCCCGACACCGTCTGCGGACTGTATTGCAAGGCTCTACCAGGCTGGTCCCGGCACCGGAACCTCATCTTCAGCATCCTGATGGTCTGCTCCACCAAGCTGCGAGCTGCAGCACGAGTCTCGTTATACCTTCGCTCTGCTGCAGTCCGAAGCTGCCGCCCGGGCGTCATCAGCCATGGCCTCTGCAGGTAGCCCCTGTCCGCGAGGAGCCATTCCTGCAGCCACAGTGGACCCTGGAAGACATCAGGGATCCATGACTGACTGAAGATGCAGGCATCATGCACGCTCCCTGGAAACCGTGCGCACACCTGCAGGATGCACTTCTGGTGGTCGCACACCAGCTGCACGTTCAGTGAATTGAAGCCCTTGCGGTTGATGTAGTCCACCTGAGATCTGCGCGCCACGTGAGTGCAGTCACTCGCACCCTGCGCCTGTGGGAAACCCACTCCCCGTCACCCTCAAAAGTCACCTCAGAGGCAGGGCTGTTCTTGCCCCGTGAGTCCCCCCCTCACCCCGCCACCAGTCAGGCAGGATGGCACTTAATCCCGACCCCCACCCTACAAAGCAACAGGCGACCTCTGCAGAACTTTACTGTGCACTCACCTCCAGTTCACCCAAAGAGCACTTCGCATCTCTGCTGTTGTGAACCACATCTCCGCGCTTTCCCGCTGACGTGGACGGACAGTGGGATGACCTGATAATGATTTGCTGATGTATTACAAGGTGGCTCCCGACGACCAATGGCAGGGAACCTGGCCCATCGGAGGCGGGCTGAGCGGACAATCGCGACCTGCCTTCCCGCCGTCGTGAAACCGATCGCGCCACCATTGTCCGCTCACGCTTGCCACCAGCGGGCACGGAAAATTCCGCCCTACGTGTACACTAATGATAGCTCCCCCCCTCCCCCCCCCCCCCACCACTCTCCATCACCTCTCAGCATCCATCTCTGCGCTATCTGACTGCTTGGCTAAGTTGCAACATCGGAAACTGAACATCAGGAAGACTGAAGATACTGCTTCCAGCCCCCACGAGGAAGGGAACGGCCCTGACCCAGGAGCTTGCTCAGATTTCACTTGGTGTCCTGTCTGACCCAGAGGTGAGCTTCAAACCCTACATCCTACATCACGTAGACTGCGACATTGCTCACCTCCACCCGGACCTCAGCTTGACTCTTGTTGAAGCCTTATCATCAAACTCAATTCTTTCTAATTCCCTACAAACTCACGCCTGTTCAAAACATCCTGCCCCAGCTGGTATCCCACACTGAACCTCATCGGGCATCACCCCTGATCCTTGCTCACCAACACTAGCTTCCCGTTACCCATTGTATTGTATTTAAACTCATCCTTAAAACCCCCGCCACAGCCTTTGGCCTATGTTGGCAACTTCTCGCTTGCTTTATGTATCTCCCCGTTCCCTCCCGGGCACACATCAGCCCCCTGACATCCTCATCCCTGGGGCATCTTCTCTTTGCTGACTCTGACCCCTACCCAATCGTTCCTAACTTTTGATCTCTGAGCAACTCTGTGCCACCACCTGCCTCCCACGCAGGACGTTCGACCCAAGCAGCAGCCTCCCACCCCCCCGGCCACTCATAACCGCCAGATTTCAACTCACCAACTGGGAAAAAAGTTTCTCTGGAGGCAAATGGAGAGCCAGCATGTCGATCACCTAAGAGAGAGGAGACAGACAGATGGTTCAGACTGCTGCCAAATTTACAGCCACCATGCAAGCTAATACAGTTCGCAAGGGCTCACTCCCTCAGAATTTTAGGAGTTGAGATGTTTCCATTACGTCAGGATTGTGGTTAAGGACGACCACATTCAGAGGCAACACACAGAAATGCAGCGGTCCTTTTTAAACACCAGCCACAGGCACAATTCCAACGATCCTCTGCAAAGACAACATTTCAGAACCACAATGTAAGGCGGCTGAGATCATTCTACTCAGGCCACAATGGTTTCCCAATGCTGTGATTTGGAAATGATCACTCAATGCAATGTTAACCAACAGTTTCATCTGTCGTATTTATTCAGGTGACCAACACTAATCACGTTTTGAAAACAGGAGAAGCAGATGGGTGTGTCTGTGTGGGAGCTCGGCTCTCCCTCATCACTGATCCTCCGACAGTGCGGCTCTCCCTCAGCACTGACCCTCAGACAGTGCGGCTCTCCCTCAGTACTGACCATCCTACAGTGTGGCTCTCCCTCAGCACTGACCCTCCGACAGTGCGGCTCCTCCCTCAGCGCTGACCCTCCGACAGTGCAGCTCTCCCTCAGTACTGACCCTCCGACCGTGCAGCTCTCCCTCAGTACTGACCATCCTACAGTGTGGCTCTCCCTCAGCACTGACCCTCCGACAGTGCGGCTCTCCCTCAGCACTGACCCTCCGACAGTGCGGCTCTCCCTCAGCACTGACCCTCCGACAGTGCGGCTCTCCCTCAGCACTGATCCTCCGACAGTGCGGCTCTCCCTCAGCACTGACCCTCAGACAGTGCGGCTCTCCTTCAACACGGACCCTCTGACAGTGCGGCTCTCCCTCAGTACTGACTCTCCGACAGTGCGGCTCTCCTTCAGTACTGACCCACCGACAGTGCGGCTCTCCCTCAGCACTGACCATCCTACAGTGTGGCTCTCCCTCAGCACTGACCCTCCGACAGTGCGGCTCTCCCTCATCACTGATCCTCTGACAGTGCGGCTCTCCCTCAGCACTGACCCTCAGACAGTGCGGCTCTCCCTCAGTACTGACCATCCTACAGTGTGGCTCTCCCTCAGCACTGACCCTCCGACAGTGCGGCTCTCCCTCAGTACTGACCCTCCGACAGTGCGGCTCTCCCTCAGCACTGACCCTCCGACAGTGCAGCTCTCCCTCAGTACTGACCCTCCGACAGTGCGGCTCTCCCTCAGCACTGACCCTCCGACAGTGCAGCTCTCCCTCAGTACTGACCCTCCGACAGTGCGGCTCTCCCTCAGCACTGACCCTCCGACAGTGAAGCTCTCCCTCAGCACTGACCCTCCGACCGTGCAGCTCTCCCTCAGTACTGACCATCCTACAGTGTGGCTCTCCCTCAGCACTGACCCTCCGACAGTGCGGCTCTCCCTCAGCACTGACCCTCAGACAGTGCGGCTCTCCCTCAGTACTGACCCTCAGACAGTGCGGCTCTCCCTCAGCACTGACCCTCCGACAGTGCGGCTCTCCCTCAGCACTGACCCTCAGACAGTGCGGCTCTCCCTCAGTACTGACCATCCTACAGTGTGGCTCTCCCTCAGCACTGACCCTCCGACAGTGCGGCTCTCCCTCAGTACTGACCCTCCGACCGTGCAGCTCTCCCTCAGTACTGACCATCCTACAGTGTGGCTCTCCCTCAGCACTGACCCTCCGACAGTGCGGCTCTCCCTCAGCACTGACCCTCAGACAGTGCGGCTCTCCCTCAGTACTGACCCTCAGACAGTGCGGCTCTCCCTCAGTACTGACCCTCCGACAGTGCGGCTCTCCCTCAGCACTGACCCTCAGACAGTGCGGCACTCCCTCAGTACTGACCATCCTACAGTGCGGCTCTCCCTCAGTACTGACCCTCAGACAGTGCGGCTCTCCCTCAGTACTGACCCTCCGACAGTGCGGCTCTCCCTCAGTACTCACCCTCCGACAGTGCGGCTCTCCCTCAGCACTGACTCTCCGACAGTGCAGCTCTCCCTCAGCACTGACCCTCCGACAGTGCGGCTCTCCCTCAGCACTGACCCTCCGACAGTGCGGCTCTCCCTCAGCACTGACCCTCAGACAGTGCGGCTCTCCCTCAGTACTGACCCTCAGACAGTGCGGCTCTCCCTCAGTACTGACCCTCCGACAGTGCGGCTCTCCCTCAGTACTCACCCTCCGACAGTGCGGCGCTCCCTCAGCACTGACCCTCCGACAGTGCGGCTCTCCCTCAGCACTGACCCTCCGACAGTGCAGATCTCCCTCAGCACTGACCCTCCGACAGTGCGGCTCTCCCTCAGCACTGACCCTCCGACAGTGCGGCTCTCCCTCAGCACTGACCCGCCGACAGTGCGGCTCTCCCTCAGCACTGACCCTCCGGCAGTGCTGCTCTCCCTCAGGACTGACCCTCCGACAGTGCGGCTCTCCCTCAGCACTGACCCTCAGACAGTGCGGCTCTCCCTCAGTACTGACCCTCCGACAGTGCGGCTCTCCCTCAGTACTGACCCTCCGACAGTGCGGCTCTCCCTCAGTACTGACCCTCCGACAGTGCGGCTCTCCCTCAGTACTGACCCTCCGACAGTGCGGCTCTCCCTCAGCACTGACCCTCCCACAGTGCGGCTCTCCCTCAGCACTGACTCTCCTACAGTGCGGCTCTCCCTCAGCACTCACCCTCCGACAGTGCGGCTCTCCCTCAGCACTGACCCTCCGACAGTGCGGCTCTCCCTCAGCACTGACCCTCCGACAGTGCAGATCTCCCTCAGCACTGACCCTCCCACAGTGCGGCTCTCCCTCGCTACTGACCCTCCAACAGTGTGGTTCTCTCTCAGCACTGACCCTCCGACAATGCGGTTCTCCCTCAGCATTGACCCTCTGACATTACGGCTCTCCCTCAGCACTGACCCTCCGACAGTGCAGCTCTCCCTCAGCACTGAACCTCCGACAGCGCAGCGCTCCCTCAGTACTGACCCTCCGACAGTGCGGCACTCCCTCAGTACTGACCATCCTACAGTGTGGCTCTCCCTCAGCACTGACCATCCGACAGTGCGGCTCTCCCTCAGCACTGACCCTCCGACAGTGCGGCTCTCCCTCAGCACTGACCCTCCGACAGTGCGGCGCTCCCTCAGCACTGACCCTCCGACAGTGCGGCTCTCCCTCAACACTGACCCTCCGACAGTGCGGCTCTCCCTCAACACTGACCTTCCGACAGTGTGGCACTCCCTCAGCACTGATCCTCCGACAGTGCGGCACTCGCTCAGTACTGACCCTCCGACAGTGCGGCACTCCCTCAGTACTGACCCTCCGACAATGCGGCGCTCCCTCAGCACTGACCCTCCCACAGTGTGGCTCTCCCTCAGCACTGACCCTCCAACAGCGCAGCGCTCCCTCAGTACTGGCCCTCTGACAGTATGGCTCTCCCTCAGCACTGACCCTCCAACAGTGCGGCACTCCCTCAGTACTGACCCTCTGACAGCACAGCTCTCCCTCAGAATCACACAGTGCAGAAGGGGCCCTTCGGCCCATTAGGTCTGCACCGACATGTAAGAAACAGCTGACCTACGTACCTAATCCCATTTAACAGCACTTGGCCCATAGCCTTGAATGTTATGAAGTGCCAAGTGCTCATCCAGGAACTTTTTAAAGGATGTGAGGCAACCCGCCTCCACCACCCTCCCAGGCACCGCATTCCAGACTGTCACCACCCTCTGGGTAAAAAAGTTTTTCCTCACATCCCCCCTAAACCTCCTGCC
Source organism: Carcharodon carcharias (assembly GCF_017639515.1). Taxonomy (NCBI): domain Eukaryota; kingdom Metazoa; phylum Chordata; class Chondrichthyes; order Lamniformes; family Lamnidae; genus Carcharodon; species Carcharodon carcharias. Next base: position 5,976,292 of record NC_054493.1, on the reverse strand, counting down.
CTCACCTTGAACTTGTGTCCCCTCATGACTGACCCTTCAACTAAGGGGAACAGCTGCTCCCTATCCACACTGTCCATGCCCCTCACAATCTTGTACACCTCGATCAGGTCGCCCCTCAGTCTTCTCTGCTCCAACAAAAACAACCCAAGTCTATTCAAACCTCTCTTCATCACTTAAATGTTTCATCCCCAGGCAACATCCTGGTGAATCTCCTCTGCACCCCCTCCAGTGCAATCACATCCTTCCTATAATGTGGCGACCAGAACTGCACACAGTACTCCAACTGTGGCCTCACCAAGGGTCTATACAACTCCAACATGACCTCCCTACTTTTGTAATCTATGCCTCGATTGATAAAGGCAAGTGTCCCATATGCCTTTTACACCACCCCACTAACATGCCCCTCTGCCTTCAGAGATCTATGGACCCACACACCGAGGTCCCTTTGTTCATCAGAACATCCTAGTGCCATGCCGTTCATTGAATATTTCCTTGTCAAATTTCTCCTTCCAAAGGGTATCACATCACACTTTTCAGGGTTTAATTCCATCTGCCGCTTATCTGCCCATTTGACCATCCCGTCTAGATCTTCCTGTAGCCCAAGACACACAACCTCACTGTTAACCACCTGGCCAATCTTTGTGTCATCCGCAAACTTACTAATCCTACCCCCCACATAATCATCTATGCCATTTATATAAATGACAAATAATAGAGGACCCAGCACAGATCCCTGTGGTACGCCACTGGACACTGGCTTCCAGTCACTAAAGCATCCTTCTGTCATCACCCTCTGTCCCCTACAACTAAGCCAATTTTGAATCCACCTTATCAAATTACCCTGTATCCCATGTGCATTTGCCTTCTTTATCAGTTTCCCATGTGGGACTCTGTCAAAGGCTTTACCGAAATCCATATAAACTACATCAACTGCACTACCCTCATCTACACACCTGTTCACCTCCTCAAAAAATTCAATCAAATTTGTTAGGCATGACCTCCCTATGACAAAGCCAGGCTGACTATCCCTGATCAAACCTCACCTCTCCAAGTGGAGACAGATTCTCTCCTTCAGAATTTTCTCCAATAGTTTCCCTACCACTGACGTGAGACTCACTGGCCTGTAGTTCCCTGGCTTATCTCTACAACCCTTCTTAAATAGCGGAACCACATTAGCTGTTCTCCAGTCCTCTGGCACCTCCCCTGTGGCCAAAGAAGAGTTATAAATTTGGGTCAGAGCCCCTGCGATCTCCTCCCTTGCCTCCCTCAGCGGTCTGGGACACAAATCAACCGGACTTGGAGATTTGTCCACTTTTAAGCCTGCCAACACCTCCAGTACCCTGTCACTCCCTATATCAATTTGCTTAAGAACCTCACAGTCTCTCTCCCCGAGTTCGATACCTTCACCCTCATTCTCTTGGGTGAAGATGGATGTTGAGTATTCATTCAACACTCTAGCGATGTCATCTGGCTCCACCCATATATTGCCCCCTTATGGAACCTACTCTTTCCCTGGTTATCCTCTTCCCATTGATATACTTATAGAAAATCTTGGGATTTTCCCTACTTTTTACCAGCCAGAGCTTTCTCATATCCTCTTTGCTCTCCTATTTGCTTTCTTAAACTCCACCCTGCACTTTCTGTACTCCACTAATACCTCCGCTGATTTGCTTCCCTTGTACCTGCTAAAAGCCTGACGCTCCAACATTGCAGCGCTCCCTCAGGACTGACCCTCCGACAGTGCAGCGCTCCCTCAGCACTGACCGTCCGACAATGCAGCACTCCCTCAACACTGACCCTCTGACAGTGTGGCGACCCCTCAGCACTGACCCTCTGAGAGCGTGACGTTCCTTCAGCACTGACCCTCCGACAGCATGGCGCTCCCTCAGCACTGATCCTCCGACAATGCGGCGCTCCCTCAGCACTGACCCTCCGACAGAATGGCACTCCCTCAGCACTGACCCTCCGACAGTGCGGCTCTCTCTCAGCACTGACCCTCTGACAGTGCGGCTCTCCCTCAGTACTGACCCTCCAACAGTGCGGCTCTCCCTCAGCACTGAACCTCCGACAGCGTGAAAGTCCCTCAGCACTGATCTTCCAACAGTGCGGCGCTCCCTCAGTACTGACCCTCCGACAGCGCAGCGCTCCCTCAGTACTGGCCCTTTAACAGTATGGCACTCCCTCAGCACTGACCCTCCGACAGCGTGACAGTCCCTCAGCATTGACCCTCCGACAGTGCGGCACTCCCTCAGCACTGACCATCCGACAGTGCGGCGCTCCCTCAGCACTGACCCTCCGACAGCGCGGCGTTCCTTCAGCACTGACCCTCCGACAGTGCGGCACTCCCCCAGTACTGACCCTCCGACAGTGCGGCTCTCCCTCAGCACTGACCCTCTGACAATGAGGTGCTCCCTCAGCACTGACCCTCTGACAATGAGGTGCTCCCTCAGCACTGATCCACCCTGACAGTGCGGCGTTAGACCAGACTGCCTCTGAAGAGAGTCACTTCAGCATCGGACCCATTTAGGCTCTTCCTTCCACCTCCAATTTTGCACTTTCCACCCAGGTACCTGTGCAGAGAAGTGTTTTGGAGTCTGAGCTTCCACCTCGTCCTCAATGTCATCTTCCAGATCAAGGTCCTCAGGATCCATTTCCCCCTCGGGTGGGGGCGCACACATTATGGGGTACAGCACATTCAGGATACTGGGGAGCAGCTTCTGCTTCATGATGGCCTGTTTGGACAAGAGGAAAACCACGGGCTGAGAACTGAGCCGCTTGGCGAACAACAAAAAAGGCTGCATTTATGCAGCACTTTTAACACAATAAAATGTCCCCAAGGCACTTCACAGGAGTGTTATATGAACTACAAGCCTGGTCAAAGAGGTAGGATTTAAGCACTATCTTAAGCACCATCTTATGCATAAAGAGGTGGAGAGATTTGGGATGAAATTCCATACATTAGGGCATAGATGGCAGAGGGTATGGTCCGTCACCGGCAGTGGGGGGGATTGTAGAAGAGGCCAGAGGTGGTAAGGATTAGAGATCTCAGATGGTTGAAAGGGGTTATAGAGCAAGGAGGGACACTAAGTCCTATAAACAGACCGTGCAGATTGTCTGCATCACTCAGGTTAACATGCTGTCAGAAAACTTTGCAAACAGGCAGGCAGGTCAGTTTTGATGGGCAGCATTACTTGTCGAGAGGCGAAAGCTGACAAGTGCTTCAGGCAAATCATTTTGATAAATCAGTTCTTTTTTTTTGGGACCATACCGTCTTGCTCTCGGCAGGTGCTGCTGCGTCTGCCGTGGATTTCCAGATCGTTGTTAGTTTGAGTATTGCTGAAAAAGAGAGGCACGCAATCAAAGCTTTTCGACAAGAATGCCAAAGGTTTGAATTTAAAAAATAGCTTGGCAGTTAACTTGTTCCCTGGTGCATTCTCCATGGTAGTGCCTCGACCAATCAGCACTCTTCTCATGCAGTATAAATTGTTGTTCCTTTTGAGGTTCTTGCCAATCTGTCCTGATGAGTGCAAGGTGAAAAACTTCGACATGGCCCTTTTTTCAACAAAACTCAGAGTCTGTGCTACCAAGTGACTATTATTTTTAGTTTCTTCCTTGTCACTGACAACAGTACCAAAGCAGCCAGTGAGAGAGACACACACCCAGCACCCTGTGTAATTCGGTACCTCTGCAGGTGCTTGCCTGAGAAACACAGGTGTCACACCTCAGATTTAAGGCATCTACAAACTTCACTTAAGTCCCTTCAGCTAAAGCAGAGAGGAGATATCGGCGTCCCTCCTGCCTGGGGCTGGGTTTGTCCCCAAATCGAAGTGGTCAAAAGGATCTATTTCCAGGCTACGGTATCCCAATTCCCAGTGTAATTTTTAAACAATCAAATTTCCTCTCACCTTTCCTTTCAGCTTGATCAGGAAGCTCACACATGACAAGGCTTTCACCCGGATATTGTCTCCAAGGATCGCATTGGCTGCAATCTGCGGGGGGGGGGGGGCGGAGGGGGGTGATGCAAATATGAACAGACAGCATCTTCAGGATCTCCATTAGGTCAGCAATAACAAACATTTATACAGTACCTATAACACGGCAATATGTCCAAAGCACGTCACAGGGACTTAAACCAGCAAAATATGGACACCGAGCCACATAAAGGACAGAGGGATAGACAGGCTTAGGGAAGGTATTCTAGACCTGGGGTCCCCCAGGTCTAGAATACCACAGAAGGCACAGTGATGGCGGTGGTGACAGAGATAGATCTTCTACACTGTCCCTTTCAAACACTCCCAGGACAGGTACAGCACGGGCTTAGATACAGAGTAAAGCTCCTTCTACACCGTCCCCATCAAACACTCCCAGGACAGGTACAGCACGGGGTTAGATACAGAGTAAAGCTCCTTCTACACCGTCCCCATCAAACACTCCCAGGACAGGTACAGCACGGGCTTAGATACAGAGTAAAGCTCCTTCTACACCGTCCCCATCAAACACTCCCAGGACAGGTACAGCATGGGGTTAGATACACAGGAAATCTCCCTCTACACTATCCCCATCAAACACTCCCAGGACAGGTACAGCACGGGGTTAGATACAGAGTAAAGCTCCCCCTACACTGTCCCCATCAAACTCTCCCAGGACAGGTACAGCACGGGGTTAGATACAGAGTAAAGCTCCCTCTACACTGTCCCCATCAAACATTCCCAGGGCAGGTACAGCACGGGGTTAGATACAGAGTAAAGCTCCCTCTGCACTGTCCTCATCAAACTTCCTAGGGCGAGTACAATATGATATAAAGCTCCCTCTACACTGTGCCATCAGGGTAGGGCAGCACGGGGTTAGATACAAAGTGAAGCACTCCCCACAAAGCTAAAAGCTATGCCTCATTCTGCATATGGGTCCAACATTTGAACCATGCTCACCAGGAAGGCTCACATTTCAAAAATTAACAGACTGGTGAAGTACTGGAAGCTGCTGCTACCAGTGGAAGCATGTCTCACGATAACCCAAAATAGGAAGGAGTAAAATGGGTCAGGGGGAGGGGTGAAGGCATGAAGAGAAATTCACAGCCAGTGGAATGAAAGTAGGGTTCCTGCACTGACCTCCAGGCAGAAGTGGACTATCTGCGACAAGTATGGCACAATGATAGATACTTCACTTTCCATCAGTTCATCGAACACTTCCATTGCCTCGCTGGCTTGATCCTGTCGAGAGACAGAGAGAGAAAAGAAGAAGCAGTAAGACAATCTTGCTAAACTTCATTTAAGTGATGAAGAGAGGTTGGATAGACTTGGGTTGTTTTCATTGGAGCAGAGAAGACTGAGGGGCGACCCTGATCGAGGTGTACAAGATTACGAGGGGCATGGACAGGGTGGAAAGGGAGCAGCCGTTCCCCTTAGTTGAAGGGTCAGTCACAAGGGGGCATCAGTTCAAGGGGAGGGGCAGGAGGTTTGAGGGAGGATGAGAGGAAAAATGCTTTTACCCAGAGGGTGGTGATGGTCTGGAATGCGCTGCCTGGGAGGGTGGTGGAGGCGGGTTAGCCTCACATCCTTTAAAAAATTCCTGGATGAGCACTTGGCACGTCATCACATTCAAGTTGGCTGCCACCACCAGCACCAGCAATGGCGATAACCCAAGAGTGAATTTTTAAAACTGTTGGTTTGTGCTTACCCTTCCCCATTCCAGAGAAAAAAGCAGCACATGTTCCCACAAAGAACAGATTTCTGTGCACCTACCAAATGACTCACTTCCTCAATGTGTGAAAGTGAATAATAATGTCCATCCTACTGAGTACCATGGCAATAAAAAAAAAACTCTTCCAGAACAAAGCTCTCCATTTCTTGCAAAATGATTCAGATATTCAGGAAAGTTACAATGGGCTTGGGGGACAGAAATGCAAAGGGATCCAGGTACCAGCTCGCTTGGCAATCACATTCAGAAAGCTGGATAATGAGGCTGCAGGATGAAGGGTAAGAGGCCGAGGACTCTTGCCCAACCCCGGCGTTCTCCTCCCGTACCACCAAGTGCCTGAGCTCAGTCACTGTGCAGCGGGGAAGGGTGTCAGGGATATGCATCTCCAAACTGGAAGCTCAGGGTAATACAGGCAGGGGCTTTGGAGGTCATCCACATGCAACTTTCAGTCACCACTACCTGGGAGACCAAGGAAGTACCCGGGCCATAAGAAAAGGTTCCTGAAGTTAAGATCAGTTTGTATTCTCCACTCTCGCTGTTCTGGATTGTTATTTCCGCCTTCTTTCAGCAGGTTCCGGGCTTTGATGATATCTTCAGGGAAGCTGCCTCAGAGGAGCTGTCAGGAAGCCAGCAAAACAGCAGCCGGTAGGGAGGACAAGTCCTTTATCGGGGGGTCGCTCGGCTTCATGGAGAACTTGGCGCAGTGTCATTGTCACTGGGTTAGTAATCCAAAGGCCCAGGGTAATGCTCTGGGGACCTGGGTTTGAATCCCACCACAGCAGATGGTGGAATTTGAATCCAACAAAAAATTTGGAATTAAAAGTCTGATGATGACCATGAAACCATTGCTGATTGTTGTAAAAACCCATCTCGGTCACTAATACCCTTTAGGGAAGGAAACTTGCTGTCCTTACCTAGTCTGGCCTACAGGTGGCTCCAGACCCACAGCAACGTGGTTGACGAGCAAGCCACTCGGTTCAAGGACAGTAACCCGCATGCCATGGACAAATACGTTTTTAAAGGATCAGCTTACCTGATTGTGCTGAATGAGGGTCTGGATCGCGATCAACAGCTTTGGAATCATAGGACGCATCATATTCTGTCGAAAGAAGAGAAAAGGCACTGTCACATCGACACTTTCCTGACTCTGGAGGGTGACTGTTCTATCCTGCGACTTCAAAAAAGAAATAATCCCCATTGCCACTGAAGCATCACTCACTGAATGAGTTCTCTGCCACCTACAGCATCATAGATAATGGATTATGGAGAGTCTGGGGAGTGCGTAGGGATCATGACTATAGACAGGAAACGATCTGTGGGGATAATGATAATGAACAGAATTTGTGGAGATAATTGATTATAGACAGGTCCTGACAGTCCCCAAACCGCCCCTCGGTTACAAGCCCCAATTCCCACCCCAAGTTGAAATTGCTCCCATGAAATCTGTGAAACATGCCACCTTGGAGACAACGGGAGCAGATAGTACTGATTTATTCGAAATGCAAAATGAGATAGGTTGCTTTTGGAAAGTAATATGCTGTGAACAGGGTATATGAATAGCTTGAGGTACGAGGTGTACTGCTTGTTATGTGGTTGGGAGGAATGGGTGACTTTAGACCTCTGGTTCTCAAAGCTCCGCACCTCTGAGGTTACCTCACACGTCTGGGTCTGTTGTAGACTAATCGGTAAGAGTCCGATCTCTACAATTATCGTAACTAACAAGATGAGAGGAGGCCGAAGAATGGACCCTGGGCTTTATTCCGCCTGGCAATTCCCATGTCTGATGTGAGTTTTTGTTGGATGTAAGTAGCGCTTGACGAGAACAGCTCGAAGGCTGCGGCGCTCCCATTGGCCAGGCGGCACTTACCACTTCATCTGTTCCCATGTACGACACCACGGCCGTCAGTGTCTGAATGGTGTAGAAGACCACCAGCGGGTTGTCGTGGTCCTCCAAGGTCTGGTGGAAGAGCCGCATCAGTTCGCGGAAGTGCCGCTTGAATGACTCGGTGCTGATGTCCACGACGGTGCTCAGCAGCAGCATCCCGACCTGGAGCCCAGGCCAAAGAGAAAATGAATAATCATCCACCCCAGGAATCAGTCTAGTGACCCTTCATTGTAATCCTTCGAAGGCAACTATGTCCTCCCTTCAGTAAGGACAGTACATGGTACTCCAGGTGTGGCCTCAGCAAAGCCTTTTATAATTACAGCAAGACTTCCTGACACTTGTACTCCAAACCCCATGTCATATAATTAAGCCCAACATGCCATTGCTTTAATTGCTTGCTGCACCAGCGTGTTAACTTTCCGTTATTCATGTAAAAGGACGCCCGAGTCCCTCTGAATTTCCCGGTCACTCGCCATTTTAAAAAAACATTCTGCCTTTCTACTTTGCCTTCTGATGTGGATAACTCCACATTTTACTCTTGCCCACCCATTTAACCAGCTTAAATCCTTTCGCAGTCACTTTGCATCTTTCTCACAGGTGACTTCCACACCTAGCTTTGTATCAGCAGTGAACGTGGTTACGCAGCGGTCGGTCCGCTCGTCTGAGTCAGTGGTTCTCAGCTGTTTCTGGTTGAAGCACTCCTTTTCAAATGGTCTATTAATCATGGACTCCTCCCAGCCCATCTAAATTATAATACTGTAATAGGAGTGTTACATTACCCTGAGAGAGCAGAGGTCCCAAGAGAAAACCCGAGGGACGGAGGGAGAGGAGGGACACAGGCAGAGCAGAGCGCGCTTCTGGCTGCCACTTGCTGACCCTTGGCCACCAACATCGCTCTCCTGCAAGGCCAGTCCTGCATTGCAGACCCCAGTTTGAGACTGATCTACATCATGAATATAGCTTGGAACTAGCCAAGGCCCGAGCACGGATTCCTTGCGCTACCCTGCCAGTCACAGGCTGTCAATCTGAAAATGACCCGTTTATTCCCGTCCTCCGTCCGTTAACCGAGTCTCGATCCCCTGATCCCAAGACCCCCTTGCTACGTGTAACAATCTTTTGTGGAGCACCTTATCAAACATTCTTTGTGGTTGAATCGTGTGCCAAAGCTCATTGCTAGGTTCACACATGACAAATGGTCCACAGGGACCGGTGGCGGGGGGGGGTCCATTCAGAGCCCCTCCAGGCTGATCAATTAAATTGTGGCTGACGTGTGCCTTAACTCCACCTCCCTGCCTTGTTCTGTAACTCTTAATGTATCTATCAATCTCATTATTAAAATTTTCATTGCGCCCCCAGTCTCAACAGCTTTTGCGGGGGTGAGAGAATTCCAGACTTCCACTCCTCTTTGTGTGAAGGCGTGCTTCCCGACATCACCCCCGGACAGCCTGGATCCAATTTTAAGGTTATGTCCCCTTGTTCAGGAGTCCAACCCCACCAGTGGAAATAGTTTGTGTGTGTGTGTGTGTGTGTGTGTGTGTGTGTGTGTGTGTGTGTGTGTGTGTGTGTGTGTGCCCTACCAAATCATCGTAAACATCTTGAATAGGTCACCCCTTAAACTTCTATACTTGAGGGAATACAGGCCTAGTCTGGGTAGCTTGTCCTCATAACTTAACCCCCTTTAGCTCCAGTTTCCTCTCCAGGGAGGCACAGGAACAGCACCCCACCAAAAGGGGAGGGCAACACAACTAAATTGGGTTGGGGGCGGAGGTGGATATCTCAGTGATGCCCACGGCACTGCAACAACCAATCGACAGTCAGTTCTAGACCTGAATCACACAACCACAAGCTCTTTTCTGCAGAATGATCATTTGCACAGATGGAATCGGATGGTGCCAGAACGAAAGTGTCGCCAAATTACCGCGCAGGGAGTCAAAGCCAACATTACGCCACCGATTGGCCAGTCCCTCTCTCCCCATTCACACACCTGTCTCTCCTCTGGAACACTGCTCTTCGTCCACTGAGTTATAAACTGAAGAAGTTGTGGCCATTTCTCTGGTGTTTCATGCTTGACAATGACTGCTGCCAGCTGGGCTACCGAGTGCCGTACCTTGTGTCTGCGAAAAGGAAGTAAACGGTCGTGAAAACGGGTCCATTCTGGATGGCGGCAACACAGGTCAAAAGCTGCATCTGATCTGAGTCAGGGCAAACGGGGCCGAATGGACTCCTTCTGTGCTGTAAAATTCTGTGACTGGATGTTTCAGCAATCAGTTTATAAAACGCTCAACCATGTTAAACTCAACAAGAGCTGGGGCACATTACATTGGTATAAAGAGGGGTGTAAAGTTTTACTCAGTCAGGGTCTTCAGCTACCCTCAAAGAGAGGAATCGTGAATGGCCTGGACAGGTAATCCCTCACAATTCCAGGGAGCTCCGTCAGTGTGAGTTTCTAGGTGTAAGTAAGTGTGCATTACTCAGTGACTTTGGACTAATAATAATGTGGTTAATGGTCAGACTGCCTCTCGCTTTCAGGAATCAATATGGATAATGCTATCACTTGGCAATGCTTATGTCAATCAATCAATCAATCATGATGTCCGCACAGAGAATTCTCCTTTTTGCTGCAATAGCCCCACCCTGTATTCCAGTGCCCTGCAGCTTCTCAACTATCCTTATTACCACTGGCTGGGCACTGCTTCAGCTCACAGCTGTCGGCTTCAATACTGCAGCACTTACTCATGTTCCTGCTGCAGAGACTGCAGAACCACTGGCTTCAAACTGAAGGGGAGAAGAGAGAGAGAGAGAGAGAGAGAATCTGTTAGTATATCCTGTCTGCTGAAAAAACAGAGTTGATAGGGTGTAAAGTCTCAAACACTTATTGAATTTAAACGCACACACAACATGCACAAACTGTGCATTCTAAAGGTTCTAAACAAAAGACATACAGAGTAAAGCTCGCTCTACACTGTCCTCATCAAACACTCCCAGAACAGGTACAGCACAGGCTTAGATACAGAGTAAACCTCCCTCTACACTGTCCCCATCAAACACTCCCAGGACAGGTACAGCACGGTGTTAGATACAGTGTAAAGCTCACTCTACACTGTCCACATCAAACACTCCCAGGACAGGTACAGCACAGGGTTAGATACAGAGTAAAGCTCCCTCTACACTGTCCCCATCAAACATTCCCGGAACAGTACAGCACGGGATTAGATACAGAGTAAAGCTCCCTCTACACTGTCCCTATCAAACACTCCCAGGACAGGTACAGCACAGGGTTAGATACAGAGTAAAGCTCCCTCTACACTGTCCCCATCAAACAATCCCAGGACAGGTACAGCACGGGATTAGATACAGAGTAAAGCTCCCTCTACACTGTCCCCATCAAACACTCCCAGGACAGGGACAGCACGGGGTTAGATACAGAGTAAAGCTCCCTCTACACTGTCCCCATCAAACACTCCCAGGACAGGGACAGCACGGGGTTAGATACAGAGAAAAGCTCCCTCTACACTGCCCCAGAACCTGTCAAATGCTACAGCGGAGCACCCAGTTCCAGAGGGCAGGAATGCAAAACTCTTACTGTTAGAAAGCATAAATGTCATTTCGGTTCAGGTGTTTACTATCTGGAACCATTGCATACTTCTCTTTCAGTTCCACTGACAGTTTCTTCCAATGCTTAGCAACTCTTCTCCGCACGAGCACTGCTGCAAACTGACGGATCTAAAGTAGAGGGGGAAGAAAAGGGTGAGTGTGCTGACAGCTGGAGGCGGAAAGTGCAACAAAATATACCCAGAAACAAAATACCACAGAGGGCGGAAAGGAACTGAAAACAGGTTAGATTAGAGAGTTAACGACTGCTGACTCTCTGTGGTCAGTGTGTCAGCAATGCTAGGGCGGGAAGGTTATGTTATTCCCATGGACGACCATGAATTAACTTCCCTCTTCTTTTCTCAAGATCATTTATGTCCACCCAAGAGGGCAGATCGGATCCGAAGGTCCACCCGACCTGTGCCAGTTCTTTGGCAAAGTTATCCATTTAATCCCACTCCTTTGCTCTTACCCCATATCCCCAACATCCTGTTTCGCCATTTACCATTGAATTTGCTTCCGCCGCCACTCAGGTGTGTTACAGATCACAACAACTTGCTTTGTGAAACAGAAAGAAATGCACTTCATTCCTCCCTCTGGTAGTTTTGTCTATTATCTTAAACCTGTGTCCCCTCTGGTTAGCCAACTCCACAAGTGGAAACATTTCCTCCTTATTTATTTGGCCAAAGCTCATCTAAACAAAGTTAGAAGCTGTTCACCTGAGGGTTTGGTGAGCTTGCGAGGATGTTGCAGAGAGCAGGAACCACTGACGGATCCTTAAATGCGTCCTTCAACTGAGCTGTGGCCTGTGGGTGGGGACAAGAGACAGAGGGTTACATAGTCTACAGTGCAAGAACAGGCCACTCGGCCCAACTGTTCTATACTCCACACGAGCCTCCTCCAACACCCCTAATGCAGTGGGACATTGTGCCTTCATCACAGAATCATACTGAAAATAATGTAGAAAGAAGGCACTTCATACTCCTGCTTAGCCAATCCCTTTTCAAATGTTGTCATCACCATCTCGATAAGTACTTGGTGCTAATTAAATGCCCTAATGGAGCCGCTGCCTTGAACCACTTCAGTCCATTCAATGATGAATTGCAGACAGAGGACGTGCAATCAGAGGCAGAAGATAATCTGGAATTTGATGGAATGATTAAGCTGATAAGTTAATCTGGTGTAAACTGCGCCTAGAGTGCGGTTCAGTAGATGGTTCCAGGATTTTGCCCCAGCGACAGTTGGCGGTAGGTGGTAATCAGCAGGAGGTTTGACCTGATGCCAAGAGTCTTCATGGGGTCCGAAGCCGATGTTGAGGGCTCCCAGGACAACTCCCTCCCGACTATGTACCACTGGCCCTGTCCTGCCGGTGGGACAGGATGTACCCAGGGGTTGTGATGGTGGTGCCTGGTGTGATTCTGTGAGGATGACTATGTCAGGTTGCTGCTTGACTGGTCTGTGAGACAGCTCTCCCACTTTTTGCACAAGTTCCCCAGATGTTTGTAAGGAGGACTTGGCAGGGTCTTCACAAGTTTTGGCTTTTCTCCCTTCAACAAGTTTTGGCTTTCTCCCTCTCTCTCTCAAGATTCACAGACCCTTCATGAAATCAGAAGCATCACCATGTCTAAATATTCGCGGGCCATTTTCAAATCGAAGGGGGAGGCGGTGTTGTCACGGTATTACCACAGCACTAGTAATCCACAGCCCAGGGTTCGAATCCCACCGCCAAAGTTAGTGAAATTTCAATTCAATAAAAACCTGGAATTTAAATCCTGATGATGGCCTTGAAACAATTGTCGATTGTCGTAAAAACCCATCAAAAATGACTCTTAAATGCTCTGGCTTGGCAAGCCACTCTGTCATAACAAGCCATTAAAAAGCCTAAACCGACCACTTGGGGTCGACATAGCCACCGGAAACAGTAACGGCAATCGTGCCCTGTCAACCCTGCCAAGTCCTCCTTACTAACATCTGGGGAACTTGTGCAAAAAGTGGGAGGGCTGTCTCACAGACCAGTCAAGCAGCAGCCTGACATAGTCATCCTCACGGAATCACACCAGCCACCACCATCACCACCCCTGGGTACATCCTGTCCCACCGGCAGGACAGGCCCAGCAGAGGTGGTAGCGGCACAGTGGTACAAAGTCGGGAGGGAGTTGTCCTAGGAGCCCTGAACGTCGGCTTCGGACTCATGACATGGTATGAGGCGCGAGTTGGCTATGATGGATTGGGAAACGTTACTTAAAGGCATGATGGTGGATAGGCAATGGCAAACGTCCAAAGAGCGCAAGGGTGAACTGCAATTGTTCATTCCTGTCTGGCAGAAAAGTAAAACAGGAAAGGTGGCCAAACCGTGGCTTACAAGGGAAAGTAGAGATAGGATTAGATCCAAGGAAGAGACATACAAATTGGCCAGAAAACGCAACAGACCTGAGGATTGGGACCTGAGGATTAGAATTCAGCAAAGGAGGACCAAGGGATTGATTAAGAAGGGGAAAATAGAGTACGAGAGTAAGCTTGCGGGGAACATAAAAACTGACTGTAAAAGTTTCTATAGGTGTGTGAAGAGAAAAAGATTGGGGAAGACAAATGTAGGTCCCTTCCAGTCATAAACAGGAAAATTTATATTGGGGAACAAAGAAATGGCTGACCAACTAAATACATACTTTGGTTCTGCCTTCACAAAGGATGACACTAATAACGTACCAGAAATGTTGGGGAACACAGGGTTTAGTGAGAGGGAGGAACTGAGAGAAATCAGTGTTAGCAGGGAAATGGTGTTGGGGAAATTGATGGGATTGAAGGCCGATAAATCCCTGGGGCCTGATAATCTACATCCCAGAGCACTTAAGGAAGTGGCCCTAGAAATAGTGGATGCATTGGTGGTCATCTTCCGAGATTTTATAGACTCTGGAACAGTTCCTACAGATTGGAGGGTAGCTAATGTAACCCCACTATTTAAAAAGGGAGGCAAAGAGAAAACAAGGAATTACAGACCAGTCAGCCTGACGTCGGCAGTGGGGAAAATTCCAGAGTCCATAATATAAGATTTAACAGCTGAGCACGTGGAAAACTGTGGCAGAATCGGACAGAGTCAGCATGGATTTACGAAAGGGAAATCATGCTTGACAAATCTACTGGAATTTTTCGAGGATGTAACTTGTAGAGTTGATGAGGGGGAGCCAGTGGAAAGCGGTTTATTTGGACTTGCAGAAGGCTTTCAACTAAGTCCCACATAAGAGATTGGCGTGTAAAATTAAAGCGCATGGGATCGGGGGTAGAGCATTGAGATGGATAGAAAACTGGTTGGCAGACAGGAAACAAAGAGTAGGAATAAACGGGTCTTTTTCCGAATGGCAACAAGACTTGGGTGTCCTCATGCACCAGTCGCTGAAGGTAAGCATGCAGGCAGTAAAGAAAGCAAATGGTATGTTGGCCTTCATAGTGAGAGGACAGGAGCAGGGATGTCTTGCTGCAATTGTACAGGGCCTTGGTGAGACCACACCTGGAATATTGTGTGCAGTTTTGGTCTCCTTATCTGAGGAAGGATATTCTTGCTATAGAGGGAGTGCAGATAAGGTTTACATGACTGATTCTTGGGATGGCGGGACTGACACATGAGGAGAGTTTGAGTCGGTTAGGATTATATTCGCTGGACTTCAGAAGAATGAGGGGGGGGATCTCATAGAAACCTATAAAATTCTAACAGGACTAGAAAGGGTAGATGCAGGAAGGATGTTCCCAATGGTGGGGGAGTCCAGAACCAGGGGTCACAATCTGGGGACATGGAGTAAACCATTTAGGACTGAGAGTGGTGAGCCTGTGGAATTCGCTACCACAGAAAGTAGTTGGGGCCAAATCATTGTATGTTTTCAAGGATGAGTTAGATATAGCTCTTGGGGCGAAAGGGATCAAAGGGTATGGGGAGAAAGCGGGAGCAGTTTATTAGTTGGGTGATCATCAATGATCGTAATGAATGGCGGAGCAGGCTCAAAGGGCTGAATGGCCTACTCCTGCTCCTATTGTTTATGTTTCTATTCGGCACCAGCGACGGAGCCAGGGTACGCGTTCGGCACCAGCGACGGAGCCGGGGTACGCGTTCGGCACCAGCGACGGAGCTGGGGTACGCGTTCGGCACCAGCGACGGAGCCGGGGTACGCGTTCGGCACCAGCGACGGAGCCAGGGTACGCGTTCGGCACCAGCGACGGAGCCAGGGTACGCGTTCGGCACCAGCGACGGAGCCGGGGTACGCGTTCGGCACCAGCGACGGATCCGGGGTACGCGTTCGGCACCAGCGACGGAGCTGGGGTACGTGTTCGGCACCAGCGACGGAGCCGGGGTACACGTTCGGTACCAGCAATAGAGGCGACATTGTATCCGACACCTCTGACACAGCCGGTATCATCAATGCAACTGCCATGTGTATACAGTATCTTCAGTGTGCCCGACATGTATATCCAGTATACCATATCACGTATCTAATGACAGCCCTTAGCCGACGCCCCATCTCCGGGACAGCACGTGGCCTCGACCCCCCCCCACCCCCGGACAGCCCGTGGTTCACCCCCACCCAGGGGACACCCCGCCCCACCCCAACCCACCCCACCACTCCAGAGAAGCCCTCGACCCCGGCCCCCACCATTCTGCAGAAGCCCTTGACCTCTCGCCTCCACCACTCCAGAGAAGCCCTCGACCCCGGCCCCCACATTCCGCAGAAGCCCTTGACCTCTCGCCCCCACCACTCCAGAGAAGACCTCGACCCCGCCACCCCCACCATTCCGCAGAAGCCCTTGACCTCTTGCCCCCACCACTCCAGAGAAGCCCTCGGTCCCACCCCCCCCACCCAGAGACAGCCCTCAGCCGCAACTTCCCCACCCAGAGAGGCCCTCGGACCCGCCCCCCCACCCAGAGAGGCCCTCGGCCCTGCCCCCCCCCCACCCAGGGACAGCCCTCAGCTCCGCCCCCCCGGACACACCTCAGCTCCCCCCCCCCCCAAACGCAGGGACAGACCATGGCCCCGCCCCTACCCATGGACAAACCTTGGCCCCGCCCCCCACCCAGGGACAGCCCTCGGCCCCACCCCAGTGATTGTCCTTTTCCCTATGCCCGGTGACTGTTTTCACTCCACCGCCCCCGCAGTGACTCCTCCTAGCCCAGCGCTCAGTGACACCCCTTTGCCCCGCCCCCCCATGTGGATTGTCCTTTGCCCCGCCCCCATGTGTGGATTGTCCTTTGCCCCGCCCCCATGTGTGGATTGTCCTTTGCCCCGCCCCCATGTGTGGATTATCCTATGCCCCGCCCCCATGTGTGGATTGTCCTTTGCCCCGCCCCCATGTGTGGATTATCCTATGCCCCGCCCCCATGTGTGGATTATCCTATGCCCCGCCCCCATGTGTGGATTGTCCTTTGCCCTGCCCCCATGTGTGGATTATCCTATGCCCCGCCCCCATGTGTGGATTATCCTTTGCCCCGCCCCCATGTGTGGATTATCCTTTGCCCCGCCCCCATGTGTGGATTGTCCTTTGCCCCTCCCCCAATGTGTGGATTATCCTTTGCCCCGCCCCCCCATGTGGTTTGTCCTTTGCCCCGCCCCCATGTGTGGATTATCCTTTGCCCCGCCCCCATGTGTGGATTATCCTTTGCCCCGCCCCCATGTGTGGATTGTCCTTTGCCCCTCCCCCAATGTGTGGATTATCCTATGCCCCTCCCCCGAGGTGGATTGTCCTTATGCCCCGCCCCATGTGGCTTGTCCTTATGTCCCGCCCCCAGTTGGTTTGTCCTTGCCCCGCCCCCCCTGTGGATTGTCCTTTGCCCCGCCCCTCTGTGGATTGTCCCTATGCTCCACCCCCAATGTGAATTGTCCTTTGCCCCACCCAAGTGATTGTCCTTTTCCCTATGCCCGGTGACTCTTTACACTCCACCACCCCCGCTGTGACTCCTCCTAGCCCCGCCCTCAGTGATGCCACTTTGCCCCGCCCCAGGTGGTTTGTCCTTTGCCCCACGCCCCCAGTCAATTGTCCTTTGCCCCGCCTTCATGTGGATTGTCCTTTGCCCCGCTCCCCCGTCAATTGTCCTTTGCCCCGCCTTCATGTGGATTGTCCTTTGCCCCACCCTCCCCAGGTGGATTGTCCTTTGCCCCGCCCTCCCCAGGTGGATTGTCCTTTGCCCCACCCTCCCCAGGTGGATTGTCCTTTGCCCCGCCCTCATGTGGATTGTCCTTTGCCCCGCCCTCCCCAGGTGGATTGTCCTTTGCCCCGCCCTCCCCAGGTGGATTGTCCTTTGCCCCGCCCTCCCCAGGTGGATTGTCCTTTGCCCCGCCCTCCCCAGGTGGATTGTCCTTTGCCCCGCCCTCCCCAGGTGGATTGTCCTTTGCCCCGCCCTCTCCAGGTGGACTGTCCTTTGCCCCGCCCTCCCCAGGTGGATTGTCTTTTGCCCCGCCCCCTCCCTGGTGATTGGCGGTTCCCTCCCTGCTCACGCGCCGCTGTTTGAAAAGCGCTCGCGCCGCCGCCGCCGCCGGCTGGCAGTTGGCGCTCGAGCGCCGGGGGGGTGGTGGTGGTGGTGGCGGCGGGGGGAGGAACAGCAAACGGCTCAGCCCCGGGCCTATCCCCTCAGGACAAACACCGCCTGAGAACAGATCCTTCCCCCCGCCCCCATCTCCACCCACCTGCTGAATCAGGGCCGTGTCGGGCTCCAGCAGGTTGTTGAGGATCTTCTCCAGGAACTCCGCCATCGTCGGCCGGCTTCCCTCAGCGTTTGATGTGCCGCCGCCGCCGCCTTTTCCCCCCCCCGCTCCCCTGCCACCTCTCCCTCTCTGTCTGTCTCTCCCTCTCTGACTTGCTGTCACTGGCGGCCGGCAACGTGCTTCCCTTCCGACTGGCTGCCCGCTGCGACCAGGAGGCGCCGCCGGACGCGGCGGGAGGACCTGCCGGGCAGGAGCGCCGCCCTGCGACTGGGAGGACCGCGTCAGCCCCCGCCCCCAATTATTGGGAGGACCCGCGTCAGCCCCCGCCCCCAATTATTGAGAAGCTGAAGCAGCCCCGCCCCCAATTATTGAGAAGCTGAAGCAGCCCCGCCCCCAATTATTGAGAAGACTGCGTCAGCCCCGCCCCCAATTATTGAGAAGCTGCGGCAGCCCCG
Organism: Carcharodon carcharias; assembly: GCF_017639515.1. NCBI lineage: Eukaryota > Metazoa > Chordata > Chondrichthyes > Lamniformes > Lamnidae > Carcharodon > Carcharodon carcharias. The sequence continues at coordinate 5,957,981 of NC_054493.1, read as the reverse complement.
CCCCCAGTTATTGAGAAGCTGCGGCAGCCCCGCCCCCAATTATTGAGAAGCTGAAGCAGCCCCGCCCCCAATTATTGAGAAGCTGAAGCAGCCCCGCCCCCAATTATTGAGAAGACTGCGTCAGCCCCGCCCCCAATTATTGAGAAGCTGCGGCAGCCCCGCCCCCAGTTATTGAGAAGCTGCGGCAGCCCCGCCCCCAGTTATTGAGAAGCTGCGGCAGCCCCGCCCCCAGTTATTGAGAAGCTGCGGCAGCCCCGCCCCCAATTATTGAGAAGGCTGCGTCAGCCCCGCCCCCAATTATTGAGAAGACTGCGTCAGCCCCGCCCCTGATTATTGGGAGGACCGCGTCAGCCCCGTCCGCTGTTGGTGGGAGGACCGCGACAACCCCGCCCCTGATTATTGGGAGGACCCCCGTCAGCCCCGCCCCTGATTATTGGGAGGACCGCGTCAGCCCCGCCCCTGATTATTGGGAGGACCGCGTCAGCCCCGTCCGCTATTAGTGGGAGACAGCTCCGCCCCCGTGTGGGCGGGAGGACCGGGACAGCGCCCCCCTGTGGGCGGGAGGACCGGGACAGCGCCCCCCCTGTGGGCGGGAGGACCGGGACAGCGCCCCCCCTGTGGGCGGGAGGACTGGAATTCTTGCCTTAACGACAAACGTCTGGTGGAAATGTTGTCCTTTGCTGGTCCTCACCTTTTGCAAATGCAAATCCTCTAAAGCACGCCTGGGGCGTGTGCACTTGCTGTGCGGGTGTGATAGCGAAGCCGTGCCCAGAGAGTGAGGCCGTGCGGCCCGTCGTGCCTGTGCCAGCCCTCTGGCGGCTCCCTCCCATCCATGGCCCTCGCCCTTCTCTTTGGCTGTGGCCCCTGCAGTTATGTTTCCGTTTCCCCTCTTCCAGCATTTATCCCTTTTTGAAAGTTACCCACCCCCCCCCCCCCCCCCCGCCCGCCCGTCCCGCCCGCCCATCCTCCAACGCCTGCCCGCTCTCGCCCGGCTCCCTTCTCCCACCCATCCACCCGGAGCAGCATCGGGCAAAAGCACGGCGTTCGTTTTCACGCCTGCGCTGGCGAGTCCCACCTCCGCCCTCACCGCCAGGCCCCTCGACACCACCTCCGCCCTCACCGCTAGGCCCCTCGACACCACCTCCGCCCTCACCGCTAGGCCTCTCCACACCTCCTCCGTCACCGCTAGGCCTCTCGACGCCTCCTCCGCCCTCACCGCTAGGCCTCTCCACACCTCCACCATCACCGCTAGGCCTCTCCACACCTCCTCCGCCCTCACCGCCAGGCCCCTCGACGCCTCCTCCGCCCTCACCGCTAGGCCCCTCGACACATCCTCCGCCCTCACCGCCAGGCCCCTCGACACCACCTCCGCCCTCACCGCTAGGCCCCTCGACACCACCTCCGCCCTCACCGCTAGGCCTCTCCACACCTCCTCCGTCACCGCTAGGCCTCTCGACGCCTCCTCCGCCCTCACCGCTAGGCCTCTCCACACCTCCACCATCACCGCTAGGCCTCTCCACACCTCCTCCGTCACCGCTAGGCCTCTCGACACCTCCTCCGCCCTCACCGCTAGGCCTCTCGACACCTCCTCCGTCACCGCTAGGCCCCTCGACACATCCTCCGCCCTCACCGCTAGGCCCCTCGACACCACCTCCGCCCTCACCGCCAGGCCCCTCGACACCACCTCCGCCCTCACCGCTAGGCCCCTCGACGCCTCCTCCGCCCTCACCGCTAGGCCCCTCGACGCCTCCTCCGTCACCGCTAGGCCTCTCCACACCTCCTCCACCCTCACCGCTAGGCCTCTCCACACCACCTCCGTCACCGCTAGGCCCCTCGACACATCCTCCGCCCTCACCGCTAGGCCTCTCCACACCTCCTCCACCATCACCGCTAGGCCTCTCCACACCTCCTCCGTCACCGCTAGGCCTCTCCACACCTCCTCCGCCCTCACCGCTAGGCCTCTCGACACCTCCGCCCTCACCGCTAGGCCTCTCGACACCTCCTCCCTCACCGCTAGGCCCCTCGACGCCTCCTCCGCCCTCACCGCTAGGCCTCTCCACACCTCCACCGTCACCGCTAGGCCTCTCGACACATCCTCCGCCCTCACCGCTAGGCCCCTCGACACCACCTCTGCCCTCACCGCTAGGCCCCTCGACACCACCTCTGCCCTCACCGCTAGGCCCCTCGACACCTCCTCCCTCACTGCTAGGCCTCTCGACACCTCCTCCCTCACTGCTAGGCCCCTCGACACCTCCTCCCTCACTGCTAGGCCCCTCGACGCCTCCTCCGTCACCGAATTGCCAGGCTGTTGATCCCACACGCGGAGCAGGAATTCCCTCCGATTGAATCTCGGGGAGGCCGAAGCCTTGTCGTTTCCCGATGAACGCCGGGCACAAAATTTTACTGACCTTCTGAGCTCCTCCCACCAACCACCCCCCCTCCCCCCCCCACCCCGCTGCCCCCACCACCACTCAAGGTCCAGTGGCCTCCAGAACTCCCTCAGCCTCTCCCCCCCCCCCCCCCGAGACCCCTATCACACCTCGACCCCTCCCCCCGCCCCCCCCCCCCCCACCATCCCCCCCGCCCCCTCCCCCGCCCCCCCAGGCCTTCCCTACCCACCCCATCCTGGGACTGCCCCCACCCCGCCAGCAATCACCTCCCCCCCCCCACACCCACCCTTCCCCCCCCCCCCACCCCAAAACTCATTTGGGTCTCTCGTTCCGGGACTTGGTCTCCAACACAAACCACCTGCGCTTCCTCTTCTGTCCACCTGCGGCGCTGTTGCAGCCTGGGCCGGAGAGCTGCCGGCCAATCAGATCGGCTGCAGGGGCAGTCGCACCCTGCGGGGGTGGGTGAGGTGGGGAGGGTGCGTTCCCCCACTGACTCTCGGGGATGGAGGGAAGCGAGACCACCCCCTCCCCACCACGCACCCCCCACCCAAACACCTCCCCCCCCCCCACCGCGCCATCCGAAAGATTCGGGGCCACACCTTTCCCTCGCTCCGGACTCCGACCGACTGATCCCTGGGACGCTGGGACTGTCGTACGAGGAGCGATTGGGACGACCGGGCCTTTGTTTCCCTGGCGTTGAGAAGGATGGAGAGGGGGATCTGATCAAATTCCGACAGGGATGGACAGACTGGACACAGGGAGGGGTGTTTCCTCCGGCTGGGAGGGGGAGGCGGGGGGGCGGGGGTGGGGGTGTCCACAACAAGGGGGTCACAGTCTCGGGATACGGGGTAGACCATTTGGGACTGAGATGAGGAGAAACCCCTTCACTCCGAGGATGGCGAACCTGAGGAATTCTCTACTACGGAAGCTGTGGAGGGAGGGGTCACTGGATATATCTAAGAAGGAGACAAGATAGATTTCTAGACTCTAAAGGCATCAACGGTGGGTTTGGAGAGTGCAGGAGTGCGGTGTGGAGATGGAGGATCAGCCAGGCGGCCAATGAATCGACTCAGCAGCGAGGAAAGGTTTGACCATTTATTGAGCACATTATCCATCGCGAACAAGCAACCCGCGCGGGAGGTGGGAAGAGTTCATCCGAGGCGAGGTCGTTGAGCTGGCTGTGTGTGTGTAGGGTGGGGGGGTGGGGTGGTGGGGGAGAGGGAGAGAGCACATCCCCCACCCCCACCCCGCCCGCCAAGTTGAAGTCCGCCAGCGGGCGCTCACTGGAGTTCACAGGCCTCCCGCTCGATGGTGCTGACGATGGGCTCTGGGCTGGACTCGTGCTGAAGTTGGCAGGAGTAGCGGGAGTGGGCGTCCCACTGCCCAGTGGGCAGGGTCAGGTAGCCGCTCCAGCTGTAGCTGCCGTCCTTGGCTTGTGACACCTCCACCGCGCTGGCGCACAGCTCGCTCTCTGCCTCCCGGTCGTCCAGTGTCCAGCGGGCGCGCACGTAGCCGGGGTAGAAGCCATCTGCCAGGCAGCTGAGGGTAACGTTGTCGTGGGTCAGCTGGTCGGCCGGTGGTGGGTGCAGGTGGACGATTGGCGCCGACAGCTGGCGACCTGTGGGGTTGGGGGGGTGGGGGGAGAGAGGAGACATTAGTCCAGGCCCGATACAAAAATAACAACACTGCCACTCTGCCCCGGTGCTAATCAGCTACTAGAGCCCTCCCGTTACCTCACATCATCCTCCCAGTGCGATACGGAGAGCGGAACTGTACACGGTGCTCCCGGTGCAATACGAAGACCGGAACTGTACGCAGTGCTCCCAGTGTGATACGGAGACCGGAACTGTACACGGTGCTCCCAGTGCGATACACAGACCAGAACTGTACGCGGTGCTCCCGGTGCAATACGAAGACCGGAACTGTACGCAGTGCTCCCAGTGTGATACACAGACCGGAACTGTACACGGTGCTCCCAGTGTGATACACAGACCGGAACTGTACACGGTGCTCCCAGTGTGATACACAGACCGGAACTGTACACGGTGCTCCCAGTGTGATACACAGACCGGAACTGTACACGGTGCTCCCGGTGCGATACGGAGACCGGAACTGTACACGGTGCTCCCAGTGCGATACACAGACCGGAACTGTACACGGTGCTCCCGGTGCGATACGAAGACCGGAACTGTACATGGCGCTCCCAGTGTGATACACAGACCGGAACTGTACACGGTGCTCCCGGTGCGATACGAAGACCGGAACTGTACATGGCGCTCCCAGTGTGATACACAGACCGGAACTGTACGCGGTGCTCCCAGTGTGATACACAGACCGGAACTGTACGCGGTGCTCCCAGTGTGATACACAGACCGGAACTGTACGTGGTGCTCCCAGTGTGATACACAGACCGGAACTGTACACGGTGCTCCCGGTGCAATACGGAGACCGGAACTGTACACGGTGCTCCCGGTGTGATACGGAGACCCGAACTGTACACGGTGCTCCCGGTGCGATACACAGACCGGAACTGTATACGGTGCTCCCAGTGTGTTAGGGAGACTGGGACTGAGTGCTCCCCCCGCCCGGTACAGGTACCATAGCCGTACATAAACTCATGAATTTGACGGTGGGCTTGAGGATACTCACTGGGTATTAGCAGTTGAACGCCGGTGCCAAAGTGCAGTTGGTTGTTGTAAGTGACGGCACAGTAGTAGGCGCCAGTGTCAGCCTCCGCGATGCTGTTGATGGTTAGGACGTAGCTGTTGGTCTCTGTGTCCCTGGAGGGGAGGTAACGCTCGGTGATGCCCTTGGCCCGATCGATGCTGCCGCTCGCCCAGTGCACCAGCACCCACTCGGGTCCCTGCGCCCCGCGCTGCCGGTACCAGGCGCCCCCATAGTCGCCGATGTTGAGGTGCTCCACCCGGCAGGACAAGGCTGCGGTCCCTCCTTTCGGCACGGAGGTGGACAGAGGCTGCTGGAGGACGGGGGTCGGGGCGACGCCTGAAAGACAGGAAAGTGTGAGTGAAGGGCAAGAGGTTAGCCCGGTGGGGGGGAGGGGTGGGGTCTCCGTTCGGAGCTGGAGTGGACGCCTGGAAAGGAAGAGAAAATGGAGAAGGATCGAGAAAGGTGGAAAAAGAGAGAGGGGGGGTAGGGGGGGTGGGGCGTAGATTGCCCTCCAATGAGAGGCTGAGCGAATTGGGCCGATATTTCCTGGGTGTTCAGAGGAACGAGAGGCGATCTCATTGAAAGCCGCAGGATTGTGAAGGGGTTTGACGGGGGGCGGGGGGGGGGGGGGGGGGGGCGGAGGCTGAGAGATTGTTTCCCCACTGCTCGCGGTGGGGGGGGGGGTGGGATCTATAAACATGGGGAGGGGGAGGGGGAGGGGGGTGGGCTCAAGATGAGGGGTCGGCCATTTTGGCTACGGGGTCGGCCATTTTGGCTACGGGGTCGGCCATTTTGGCTACGGGGTCGGCCATTTTGGATACAGGGTCAGCCATTTTGGCTATGGGGTCAGCCATTTTGGATACAGGTGGGCCATTTTGGCTACGCGGTCGGCCATTTTGGCTATGGGGTCGGCCATTTTGGATACAGGTGGGCCATTTTGGCTACGGGGTCGGCCATTTTGGCTATGGGGTCGGCCATTTTGGCTACGGGGTCGGCCATTTTGGCTATGGGGTCGGCCATTTTGGACGGAGGTGAGGAGGAATGACTTCACTCGGAGGGTCGCGAATCTCTGGAACTCTCCACCCCAGAGGGTCGTGGATGCCCCATCGCTGAATACGCCTTAAGGCCGGGACAGGCAGGTTTTTGGTCGCTCGGTTGGGGGTTTGGGGGGGGGGTGGGGGGGTGGGGGTGTTAAGGGATACGGGGAGGCGGGCGGGGGACTGGAGTTGACGCCCAAGGTCGGCCATGATCGCATTGGAAGGCGGAGCCGGCTCGAGGGGCCGAATGGCCGTCTCCTGCGTTCTATAGCAGCAACACCCCACATTTATATAGCGCCTTAACCCGTCCGCAACGCGCTTCTCGGGGGCTTCGTAAAACCGAGGCCCTGGAGGGGTTCTTAGGGCTGATTCGTTGGTCGAGGAGGTAGATTTTAAGGAACGTCTGAAAGGAGGGAGAGAGAGCAGTGGAGGGGGGGGGGTGGGGGGTACGGACGGAGAGTTTGAGGGAGGGAATCCCAGAGTCTAGGCACCCCCCCCCCCCCCCCCCCCGCCCACCCACCACCCCAACCCAGACAGCTGAAGGCCCGGCCGCCAATGAAACAGGGCTGCTGACAAGACCAGGATTCAGGGGAGGCAGGGTCTCAGGGGGTGGTGGGGCTGGAGGAGGGAACAGAGAACGAGATGGGCAAGGGGGCCGAAGGCAAGGGTGAGAATGTGAAAATCGAGGCGTTGCCGGACTGGGAGCCGGGGAGGAGGGGTTCGGTCAGCGAGCACCGTGGGCGACGGGGGAGTTGGGGGAGTGGGGGGGGGGGGTGGTGGGGTGGTGGGTGGGTGGGGAGGAGAGGGGGCGGGGGGGAGCCGGTTGCGGGTTAGGACACGGTTGAGTTCGGGTTTGAGGAAGGCCGAATGTGGCAAGCCAGGCCGGAGGGCGTCGGGAGCCGTCGAGGTCAGGGGTCACGGATTGGAGGCGCGGGTGAGGGTTTCAGCGGCCGACGAGCTGAGAGAGAGCGCCGGAGCTCAAACGTGGCACTGAGGCCGTGAACAGGCTGGCTTCAAGGTTAGAATGGAAGAAATGGAGGGAGAGAAAGAAAGAACACGAGAGAGAGAGAGAGAGAGAGAGAGAAAACAACCATAACTTGCATTTATATAGCGTCTTTAACACGGTAAAGTGTCCTGAGGTGGTTCACAGGAGCATTTCTAAAGCAAAATATAACACCAAGCCACATTCAGGGACGTTAGTCCAGAATTCCCTGTTATAATGACCGTGAGGCTAATGGCTCTCTCTCTCTCGCTGTTACTTCTGGAGCTTCGTGAAAACAGCACCTCTTCCTTAGCCTCCCTGTTTTCTTTTTAAATAATTGCTGATTGTCCGTGAACCCCACCTCAGAAGGTAGTCACCGGTGTAAGAACCCTGCTAATGGTGGTGATAAGTGTTAATGCCTGCCAAAGAGCCTCCCACACCACCGATTCACGTTTACAAGTGTGGAATCTCATTCCTTCGGGTGGTGACATTTTGTGGGGAGATCTCGAAGCTACCCAATTGTACGTTTTCAGGTTTCATTTCCCTTTACCCTCTCTTCACTTTTGTCTCTCTCTCTCTGTCTGATTTGACATTTACGTTATCGGGTAGACAACACAGAAATGGGCCATTCAGCCCACTCTTCCATGCTGGTCTATATAAGCCTCCCCTCACCCCTCTTCATCTCACCCCAGCGGCACATTCTTCCAATCTATTACCCGGCTTCCCCTTCTGAGTCCCTCTTGTGCTCTGGTTAGGGCACAGCTGGAACATCGAGTCCTGTTGTGAATGCTGCGCTGTAGGAAGGGCGCCAGTGTTCTTGGCGGGGTGGGGTGCAGAGAGGGATTTACCAGATCGGTTCTGGTGGGGGGGTGGGGGTGTTGTGGGTTGGGGGGGGTGGGGGGGTGAGGGGGGTTGGATTTTAGCGACAGAGTGATGCTGGAGATGCTGGGATCGTTCTCCTCGGAGGGAAGGAGATGGAGTGGGCGGTGGGGGTTTGGGGGGTGGATCTGATCGAGGCGGACACGATTGGGACAGGTTTGGATAAGGTAAACAAGGAAAAGCTGTTCCCATTCACTGACAGGGTGAGGATCGGGGAGGGGCACGGATTTAAGATTTCGGGCAAGGGGATTTTCAATGGGATGAGTGGCCTCCTTTGTCCGCTATAATGTCTCTATGACTCTCAATTTATGAATACACGTTTTCAGCGGGTGGTACAGAACTTGGGTATTGCTGAAAATATTTGGTATTTGGAGTATTCGGAATGGGCGTATCAGTGAGAGGTAGCATGGTTTTGTGAAGGGGAGGTCGTGTCTCACTGACGTGATCGAGTTTTTCGAGGAAGTGACAAAGATGATCGACGATGGAAGGGCAGTGGATGTTATATACATGGATTTCGGTAAGGCCTTTGACAAGTTCCCTCATGGCAGACTGGTACAGAAGGTAAAGTCGCACGGGGTCAGAGGTGAGCTGGCAAGATGGATACAGAATTGGCTTGGTCATAGAAGACAGAGGGTAGCAGTGGGAAGGGTGCTTTTCTGAATGGAGAGCTGTGACTAGTGGAGTTCCGCAGGGATCAGCGCTGGGACCTTTGTTGTTTGTGATATACATAAATGATCTGCAGGAAAATGTAACTGGGCTAATTAGTAAGTTTGCAGACGACACTAAGGTTGGAGGAGCTGCAGATAGTGAAGAGGATTGTCAAAGGATACCACGGGATATAGATCGGTTGGAGACTTGGGTGGAGAATTGGCAGATGGAGTTTAATCCGGACAAATGCGAGGTAATGCATTTTGGAAGGTCTAATACAGGCAGGAATTATACAGTAAATGGCAGAACCCTTAAGTGCATCGACGGTCAGAGGGATCTGGGTATACAGGTCCACAGGTCACTGAAAGTGGCAACGCAGGTGGATAAGGTAGTCAGGAAGGCATATGACATGCTTGCCTTCATCGGCATTGAGTGTAGGGGCTGGGAAGTCATGCTGCAGCTGTATAGAACCTTGGTTAGCCCACACTTGGAATATTGCGTGCAATTCTGGTCGCCACATTACCAGAAGGATTTGGAGGCGTTGGAGAGGGTGCAGAGGAGGTTTACCAGGATGCTGCCTGGTCTGGAGGTTATTAGCTAGGAGAAGAGGTTGGAGGAGCTCGGATTGTTCTCACTAGAGCGACGGAGATTGAGGGGCAACTTGATAGAAGTTTACAAAATTATGAGTGACATGGACAGAGTAGATAGTCAGAAGCTTTTTCCCAGAGTGGAAGAGTCAATGACTTGGGGGACATAGATTTAAGGTGAGAGGAGGAAACTATAGAGGAGATGTGCGGGGCAAGTTTTTTACGCAGAGGGTAGTGAGTGTCTGGAATTCGCTGCCAGAGGAGGTGGTGGAAGCAGGTTTGATAGTGGTGTTTAAGAGGCAGCTTGACAAATACATGAATAGGATGGGAATAGAGGGGATACGGACCCCGGAAGTGCAAAATGTTTTAGTTTGACATGCAATACGATCGGCGCACGCTTGGAGGGCCGAAGGGCCTGTTCCTGTGCTGTACTTTTCTGTGTTCTTTATTTAATACCAAATGTCAAAGGGAAAAATGACTTATACTGCATCAATCGTTCATGTTGCTACTGCGCAGTAGCAACACGCGTGGTATTCTCCACTGCCTATCACACAAATGAGGAGTTTAATGTAGAAAATTGTGAGGTCATGCACTTTGGTAGGAAGAATCAAAAGGCAGACTATAATGTAAATGGAGAAAGACTCCAAAAAAGTGCGGCACAGAGGGATCTGGGTGCTCTTGTGCATGAAACACAAAAAAGTTAGTATGCAGGGGCAGCAAATAATTAAAAAGGCAAATGGAATTTTGGCCTGTACTGCGAGGGGATTGGAGTTTAAAAATAGAGAAGTCTTGTTACAACTGTACAGGGTGTTGGTGAGGATGCACCTGGAGTAGTACTGTGTACAGTTTTGGTCCTCGTATTTAAGAAAGGATATACTGGCATTGGAGGCAGTTCAGAAGAGATTCACTAGGCTGATCCCTGGGCTGAAGGGGTTGACTTATCAAGAACGGCTGAACAGGTTAGGCCTTTATTCATTACAGTTTAGAAGAACGAGGGGTGATCTTATTGAAACGTACAGGATTCAGAGGGGGCTGGACAGGGTAGATGTTGAGAAGGTGTTTCCAGTAGTGGGGGAATCTCGAGCTAGGGGACAAAGTACAGAATAAGGGGACACTCCTTTACAACTGAGATGCGAAGGAATTCCTTCTCTCAGAGGACAGTGGAATGTCTGGAATAATCCACCCCAGAGAGTTGTGGAGGCTGGATCACTGAAGGTATTTAAAGAGGAGGTCGAGAGATTTTTGAAATATCGGGGAGTTGAGGGCTATGAGGAGCTGGAACGAAAGAGGGGTCGAGGCCTAGGGCAGATCAGCCATGATCTTATTGAATGGTGGGACAGGCTGGAGGGGCCGAGTGGTCTGCTCCTGTTCCTATTTCTTATGTTCTTAATGTGGGAGATGACTTACAGTGCCGGTATGATGTCAGGCATACATCCCATTGACTGGCCTATCATGTCGAACAGCATGTCCCTTCTGCTGTTACAATGAGAAAGCTACACACTGTATCCAACCAGCCCGTTCCTGCAAAACTAAAAAATACAGTGCCCAACTCGATGTCATTCTGTGATTGGACAGCACTTGCTAAACAATCCTGAATGTGCTAAGAATTACACTCAAATCCAAATTAAGATTATCAGTTATACTCAGCGTGGCTCACTTATGCATGCTAGAGGCTACATATATTCACACACAAGGGAGATAGAAGGAGCATGTCCATGCGTTGCGCCCTTTCTCAGCTAGGCAGAAACTTGGCGGACAGCCATTCCCTGGTTCATTCCCCACAGCAGTGCCTTGACCAATAAAGAGTCGACCTGCCTGGTTTGAATTTGAACAAAAGCTTGGCAGTGAAATGCTCCCTGGTGCATTCCCCATGGCAATGCCTCCACCAATCAGAGTCCATTTGTCAACCATTCAGCACTCTCTTCTCATGCGGTATAAATTGTTGTTCCCTCTACCATTGGTATTCCTGTGAACTGGCCTGATGAGTGCAAGATGAAAAACTTCGACAGCATGCATCAACACTATCCACCTCAAACCATGCTCTGTGGGAGCGAGTTCCACTTTCTCCCCACTCTCTAGGTGAAGAAATTTCTCCTGAATTTCCGGCTGGGTTTATTAGTGATAATCTAATATTCATAACCCCTTTTTCCAATCTCATTCACTTGTGGAAACGTCTGCCTTATCAAAGGCCCCTTTTATAATTTCATCAGGTTCAATTACATTACCATCACTGAATCTGCCACTATCAACATGCTGGGGGTTACCATTGACCAGAAACTGAACTGGACCAGCCATATAAATACTGTGGCTACAAGAGCAGGTCAGAGGCTGGGAATCCTGCGGAGAGTAACTCACCTCCTGACTCCCTCCCCTCAAAGCCTGTCCACCATCTACAAGGCACAAGTCAGGAGTGTAATGGCATACTCCCCACTTGCCTGAAGGAGTGCAGCTCCCACAACACTCGAGAAGCTCGACACCGTCCAGGACAAAGCAGCCCCACTTGATCGGCACCCCATCCACAAACATTCACTCCCTCTACCACCGACGCACAGTAGCAGCAGTGTGTGTACCATCTACAAGATACACTGCAGCAACTCACCAAGGCTCCTTCGACAGCACCTTCCGAACCCACAACCACTACCAGCTAGAAGGACAAGGGCAGCAGACACATGGGGAACACCCACCACCTGGAAGTTCCCCTCCGAGATCCTCACCATCCTGACTTGGAAATATATTGGCTGTTCGTTCACTGTCGCTGAGTCCAAGTCCTGGAACTCCCTGCCTAACAGCGCTGTGGGTGTACCTACACCACAGGGGACAAAATCCTGGAACTCCCTCCCTAACAGCACCGTGGGTGTACCTACACCACAGGGACAAAATCCTGGAACTCCCTCCCTAACAGCGCTGTGGGTGTACCTACACCACAAGGGACTGCAGCGGTTCAAGAAGGCGGCTCACCCACCACCTTCTCAAGGGGGCAATTAGGGACGGGCAATAAACGCTGGACCCGGCCAGCGAACCCCCACATCCCCGTGAATGAATAAAAAGAAACCGGTCAGCCCTCAGTCTTCCCTTGTGTGGAGAAGTGAGCCGCAGCCCGTTCAAACCTTCGAGAATTCTACTATACATCCTCGAACAGTCTCTGTGCCGCGCTAACAATCGCCGGCGGCAGGACAGCACCTGTCCTCTATCGCCATACAGTTTGTTTTGTACTTGCAGCCTCGTAACTGCTGATACTTGCCTGCCTTTCGTTGCAATGTAAGTGGGTATGATCGCCATGGTACGAGTGCTTGTAAAATAGGGTGGGGGGGGGGCTTCTTTCCAAACCCTACCCTCATTCAAAATTAATTTTACCCGAGCTCGCCTCCAGGGCAAATAATTAGCAACTCACGGAGGACGCTTTATCCTTTCTTTTCAAAGGACAATGTCAATTTGGCTTGCACACACAGCCGAACGGACGTCCAGCCCATGTGGAATCAGCAACCCCCTCATGTACCGGGAGGTCCAACCACGCCGGCGGCCAGTGAATGGCTTGAGCATTGCGAAGTGCATCGCGAAGCTCCCCGGGGGAGCGTGGCGTGGCGGTGTTGGCGCTGGACTGGTGACCTAGAGGCCCCTGGGGACCCAGGTTCGAACCGCAGCCCGGCAGCTGTGCGGAATTTGGACTCGGTGATGCCAGGCCAGGAATTGGAAATCAAAAAGCCCGACGCTGAACGGGCAGCCTCTGCCTGATCGTCGTGAGAACCCACCCGGTTCACGAAATCTGCCCTCCTTGCCCGGTCTGACCTCCCCACCCACCCCTCACCCCCCCCACCCCCCGAGACCCCCGAAGGAGGGCATCTCGGGGGCTGGGTAAAAATAAAAATCAGGTAAAACCGGCCGGTGAGGGAAGATGTGAGGGGCGAGCGATCAGGAGCTCACTCAAAGAGGTCAGAGTCCCGGAGGAGAGCGGGGCGGAGAGATTCGGGGACGGAATTGCAGACTTGAGGCGCGGCCAACTCTCCCGAGAAATGCCGACCGGGGGGGGGGGGGGGGTGAAGAGCAAGATGGGGGGGAGGGACAGTTGCCCTCAGTGATTATGGGGATGCCAAGCTTCACTCCGACAAGGAGCTGTTTCGACACGATGGCTGGGGTGAAGGCCTGATGGGTGAAAAGTTGCAGGCAAGGTTGAAACCTAGCTTATTTTTAACGTCAGAGGGCGTTGAGAAGAAAAAGGCAAGACTGACTGACACACAGAGAGAGAGAGAGAGAGAGAGAGATCAAAGACACCTTTCGTTTATATAGCACCTTTAACAAAGCTAAACGTCCCAAGGTGCTTCACGGGAGCATTATAAAACAAGATATGACCCCAAGCTGCATTTGGAGATATTGGTCCAGAGCAGCCTGTAATAATAATGGTGAGAATGACAGCGCTCGAGAACCACATCTCACCCTTAGCATCCCTTTCATTTTCTGCTAAGCATCACTGTATCGTCCCGTTAATTTTTCATCAAACTGGCCTCAGAAAATTGTTTCAAGTGTATTAACCCTATCCACGATGCGATAATGGTTAATGTCTGCCAGGCAACCCCTCCGACACGGGGACATCATTTTTCTTTTGTTTAACAAGTGTGGAGTCTCGCTCCTTCAGATGGCAAGATTTTAAGAGGAGTTTTTTTTTTAAAAAAATGCCAGATTGTCAATTTTCCATGGCTGTTTTTGCCCCCTTGCTTTTCCTCGCTGTCATTTCTTTCTCTGCTCCTCCTCACCCTTGCGCTGCACACTTCCCGATCCTTTAATTTCATTGGTTAAGGAATTTGAATTGCCCGATTCTGCCAGGTCTTTGCTACCCCATTGGCCCTCACTGCGCGGTTATGAGCTGAAGTGGGTGGGGAGAGGCAGGGGCAAATTAAACTAATGGCAGGCAGACATCGTTAGGTGCTCGGCACAGATGATACTGGCCCTTTAAAGAGCAACACAGGACAGGCGCAATTCTGGGACTTGGGGTCCGGGCTGCTGAAGGCACAGCTGCCAATGGTGAGGAGATTAAAATCGGGGGATGCTCAAGAGGCAGGAATTAGAGGAGACTAAAGATCTCGGACAGCGGTAGTGCTGGAGGAGGCTACGGAGAGAGAGGGATGGGCTAGGACCATGAAAGGATTTGAAAACAAGGACGAGGCTTTTCAAACTAAGACCTTGCTTAACCAGGGGACAGTGTAGCTAGCGAGCACAGGGGTGACGGCCGAATAAGACCTGGTTCGGACACGGGGACAGCAGAGTTTTGGATGGGCTGAAGTTTAAGGAGGGTAAAATGCGGGAGTGTAGCCTAGAGTGCATTGGAATACTCGAGTCTGGAGGTAACAAAGGACTGGATGAGGGTATCAGCGGTGGAGAGAATCTAACCATCTCCCCAAGACATTCAATGGCATTACCATCGCTGAATCCCTCACTATCAACATCCTGGGGGTTACCATTGACCAGAAACTGAATTGGACCCAGCCATATAAATACTGTGGCTGCAAGAGCAGGTCAGAGGCTGGGAATCCTGTGGAGAGTAACTCACCTCCTGTCTCCCCGCCCAAAGCCTGTCCACCATCCACAAGGCACAAGTCAGGAGTGTGATGGGATACTCCCCACTTGCCTGGATGAGTTGCAGCTCCCACAACACTCGAGAAGCTCGACACTGTCCAGGACAAAGCAGCCCCCCGCTTGATCGGCACCTCACCCACAAACATTCACTCCCTCCACCCACCGACGCACAGCAGCAGCAGCGTGTGTACCATCTACAAGATGCACTGCAGCAACTCACCAAGGCTCCTTCGACAGCACCTTCCAAACCCATGATCGCTACCATCTAGAAGGACAAGGGCAGCAGACACATGGGAACACCCACCACCTGGAAGTTCCCCTCCGAGCCCCTCACCATCCCGACTTGGAAATATATTGGCCGTTCCTTCACTGTCGCTGGGTCAAAACCCTGGAACTCCCTCCCTAACAGCGCTGTGGGTGTACCTACACCACAGGGACAAAATCCTGGAACTCCCTCCCTAACAGCACTGTGGGTGTACCTACACCACACAGGGGACAAAATCCTGGAACTCCCTCCCTAACAGCGCTGTGGGTGTACCTACGCCACAGGGGACAAAATCCTGGAACTCCCTCCCTAACAGCGCCGTGGGTGTACCTACACCACAGGGGACAAAATCCTGGAACTCCCTCCCTAACAGCGCTGTGGGTGTACCTACACCACAGGGACAAAATCCTGGAACTCCCTCCCTAACAGCAGCTCCCTCAGCACTGACCCTCCGACGGCGCGGCTCTCCCTCAGCACTGACCCTCTGACAGTGCGGCTCTCGCTCAGCACTGACCCTCCGACTGCGCGGCTCTCCCTCAGCTCCTGGTGCGAGCGGCTCTTTGAAGGTGGGGGGGGGGGGGGGCGCTCAAAGCCCTGACCTCAGTTAGCGACTGAGCTCTTGGTTGACACACAAGATCCCATCCCCCAGACCGACGGTTGCTCACCCAAGCGTACCCCGAGCCGATGCCAAGCATCCACTGACCTGTGAGACACAAGAGGAAAACGGCGATCCCACACAAGGTCTCCATGGTTGGGTTCTGCTGCACGATTGTTGCCTGTGCCCCTGCGCCCTCTACTTATTGAGCCCGACTTTGGGTGGGCCGGACACGGCTCCTTTGCATAATATTCAAACGCACCCAACCAGCAGGGCGCCAGGATGCAAATGGCTACGTCTCAAACAATAATTGGCCAAGGGAGGACCTGGCGATGGCTGGGTGAGGTTGGTTTGGTCGGGGGGTGGTGGGGGGGGACGTGGGCTGGTTTCGAGATGCAGAGAGAGAGAGAGAGAGAGAAAGAGAGAGAGAGAGAGAGAGATCGAGCGAGAGAGGGAGAGGGGGTGAGAGAGCTTATCCATTCGTGGGATGTGGGCATTGTGGGCAAGGCTGGCACTCGTTGCCCCCCCCTCCTCATGAATTGCCCTCCCAGGAGAGGAGTTGGCGGGGGGGGCGGGGGGGGTGGTGGTGTTGCACACTAGAACATAGGACGTGGACGCAAGAGTAGGCCATTCAGCCCTTTAAGCCATTCAATTATGTCAGGATCCGGCTGTGGCTTCAGCTTTGCCATCCGGAACCCCCCCCCCCACCCCACCTCTCTCTCTGGCCCCCACGACCCTCATCGATCAGAAACCTGTCCAACTCGGCCTCGAGTGTATTCAGTGACCGGGCCTCCACCCCTCTCCCTCTCTCTCTCTCTCTCTCTCTGTGTGTGGGAGGGAGTTCCACAGACTGACCACCCTCCGAGAGAGGGAAATCCCTCCTCGTCTCTGTCTCCGATGGGAGACCCCTCGCTCTGAAACTGTGTCCCCCACCCCCCCCCTCCTTAATCCCCCTAGTCCTCCTCTCTCCCACAAGTGGAAACATCACCCCCCCCCCCCCCCCCGGGGTATCTTGCCGATCAAATCCCCTCAGGAGTTTAGACATTTCGATAAGATCACCTCTCATTCCCCTAAACTCCAGTGGGAATGGGCCCAGCCTGTTCTACCTTTCCCCATCATATCGTAAATGCTTTAATCGCGGAGGATGGTTGATCTTCGAGGATGGAGAACGTCTTGGAAGAATTTGTGTTTTTTTTATGAAAGGCACTGCCCCCTTGAAGGGTCGATGCCCAGACTCCGGTTTCTACGGTTCGGGGAAAAGACAGCATTTTACAGGGAAAGGTAATTGAGCAGTTTGAGTCACGGAGTCATAGAGGTCTACAGCACAGAAAAAGGCCCTTCGGCCCATCGAGTCTGCACCGGTCAAACAAGCACCTAACCATTCTAATCCCATTTTCCAGCACTAGGCCCATAGCCTTGTATCCCATGGCATTGCAAGTACACACCCAAATACTTCTTAAATATAATGAGGGTTTCTGCCTCTCCCACCCTTTCAGGCAGTGAGTTCCAGATTCCCACTACCCTCTGGGTGAAAAAAGTCTTCCTCACATCCCCTCTAAACCTCCTGCCCCTTACTTTAAATCTATGCCCCCTGGTTATTGATCCCTCCACCAAGGGGAAAAGTTCCTTCCTGTCCACCCTATCTAAGCCCCTCATCATTTTATATACCTCAATCATGTTACCCCCTCAATCTCCTCTGCTCCAGGGAAAATAACCCCAGTCTATCCAATCTCTCCTCCATAACTAAAACTCTCCAGCCCAGGCAACATCCTGGTAAATCTCCTCTGCACTCTCTCGAGTGCAATCACATCCTTCCTATAAAGCTGATTCTAGAACTGCACGCAATACTCTAGCTGTGGCCTAACCAGCGTTTTATCCAGTTCCAGCATAACCTCCCTGCTCTAGTACTCTATGCCTCGGCTAATGAAGGAAAGTAGCCCAGATGCCTTCCTACCCACCTTCTCTACCTGTCTCGCTACCTTGAGGGTTCCAATGAGATGACAAACCACTGGGGTTGAGTCTCGAAGTGCCAGGGTTTGATCGTGGATCAAAGACTCCTCAGACGCCGGCAGCCCGGTTCAGTCTTCTGGGGATCATTGACCCGCGATCTGCCTTCACCTGTCTGTGGCTGACTCTTACGTTAAGTCATTTATTTAAGTGTTTAGGAGAAGGGTTGTTGAGGTCTGGGACGTCTAGCCAGAGAATACTTGGGGTTGAAGCCCCTGGAGTGTAGATTTAGAGTATATTCGGGGTCGGAGTCACTGGAGTGTAGATTTAGAGTTTATTCGGGGTCGGAGTCACTGGAGTGTAGATTTAGAGTTTATTCGGGGTCGGAGTCACTGCAGTGTAGATTTAGAGTTTATTCGGGGTCGGAGTCACTGGAGTGTAGATTTAGAGTTTATTCGGGGTCGGAGTCACTGGAGTGTAGATTTAGAGTTTATTCGGGGTCGGAGTCACTGGACTGTAGATTTAGAGTTTATTCGGGGTCGGAGTCACTGGAGTGTAGATTTAGAGTTTATTCGGGGTCGGAGTCACTGGAGTGTAGATTTAGAGTTTATTCGGGGTCGGAGTCACTGGACTGTAGATTTAGAGTTTATTCGGGGTCGGAGTCACTGGAGTGTAGATTTAGAGCATGCTCTGGGTTGGAGTCCCTGGAGTGTAGATTTAGAGTTTACTCGGGGTCGGAATCCCTGGAGTGTAGATTTAGAGTTTATTCGTGGTTGGAGTCCACGCAGGGTAGATTTAGAGTTTATTCGGGGTTGGAGTCCGGAGAGTGTAGGTTTAGAGATTACTCGGGTTCAGAGTCCCTGGAGTGTAGATTTAGAGTTTGCTCGGGGTCGGAGCCCCTGGAGTGTAGATTTAGAGTTTACTCGGGGTTGGAGACCCTGGAGTGTAGATTTAGAGTATATTCGGGGTCGGAGTCACTGGAGTGTAGATTTAGAGTTTATTCGGGGTCGGAATCCCTGGAGTGTAGATTTAGAGTTTATTCGCGGTTGGAGTCGATGCAGTGTAGATTTCGAGTTTATTCGGGGTTGGAGTCCGGAGAGTGTAGGTTTAGAGATTACTCGGGTTCAGAGTCCCTGGAGTGTAGATTTAGAGTTTGCTCGGGGTCGGAGCCCCTGGAGTGTAGATTTAGAGTTTACTCGGGGTTGGAGACCCTGGAGTGTAGATTTAGAGTTTACTCAGGGTCGGAGTCCCTGGAGTGTAGATTTAGAGTTTACTCGGGGATGGAGTCCCTGGAGTGTAGATTTAGAGTTTACTCAGGGTCGGAGTCCCTGGAGTGTAGATTTAGAGTTTACTCGGGGTTAGAGTGCGGAGAGTGTAGGTTTAGAGATTACTCGGGTTCAGAGTCCCTGGAGTGTAGATTTAGAGTTTACAAGGGGTTGGAGCCCCTGGAGTGTAGATTTAGAGTTTATTCGGGGTTAGAGTGCGGAGAGTGTAGGTTTAGAGATTACTCGGGTTCAGAGTCCCTGGAGTTTAGATTTAGAGTTTACTCTGGGTTGTAGACCCTGGAGTGTAGATTTAGAGTTTACTCGGGGTAGGAGCCCCTGGAGTGTAGATTTAGAGTTAACTTTGGGTCGGAGCCCCTGAAGTGTAGGTTTAGAATTTACTCGGGGATGGAGTCCCTGGAGTGTAGATTTAGAGTTTACTCGGGGTTGGAGTCCCTGGAGTGTAGATTTAGAGTTTACTCGGGGTTGTAGACCCTGGAGTGTAGATTTAGAGTTTAATCGGGGTTGGAGTCCGGAGAGTGTAGGTTTAGAGATTACTCGGGTTCAGAGTCCCTGGAGTGTAGATTTAGAGTTTGCTCGGGGTCGGAGCCCCTGGAGTGTAGATTTAGAGTTTACTCGGGGTTGGAGACCCTGGAGTGTAGATTTAGAGTATATTCGGGGTCGGAGTCACTGGAGTGTAGATTTAGAGTTTATTCGGGGTCGGAATCCCTGCAGTGTAGATTTAGAGTTTATTCGCGGTTGGAGTCCATGCAGTGTAGATTTAGAGTTTATTCGGGGTTGGAGTCAGGAGAGTGTAGGTTTAGAGATTACTCGGGTTCAGAGTCCCTGGAGTGTAGATTTAGAGTTTGCTCGGGGTCGGAGCCCCTGGAGTGTAGATTTAGAGTTTACTCGGGGTTGGAGACCCTGGAGTGTAGATTTAGAGTTTACTCAGGGTCGGAGTCCCTGGAGTGTAGATTTAGAGTTTACTTGGGGTTGGAGACCCTGGAGTGTAGATTTAGAGTTTACTCGGGGTTGGAGACCCTGGAGTGTAGATTTAGAGTTTACTCAGGGTCGGAGTCCCTGGAGTGTAGATTTAGAGTTTACTTGGGGTTGGAGACCCTGGAGTGTAGATTTAGAGTTTACTCGGGGTTGGAGCCCCTGGAGTGTAGATTTAGAGTTTATTCGGGGTTGGAGTGCGGAGAGTGTAGGTTTAGAGATTACTCGGGTTCAGAGTCCCTGGAGTTTAGATTTAGAGTTTACTCGGGGTTGGAGACCCTGGAGTGTAGATTTAGAGTTTACTCGGGGTAGGAGCCCCTGGAGTGTAGATTTAGAGTTAACTTTGGGTCGGAGCCCTTGGAGTGTAGATTTAGAATTTACTCGGGGATGGAGTCCCTGGAGTGTAGATTTAGAGTTTACTCGGGGTTGGAGACCCTGGAGTGTAGATTTAGAGTTTACTCGGGGTTGGAGACCCTGGAGTGTAGATTTAGAGTTTACTCAGGGTCGGAGTCCCTGGAGTGTAGATTTAGAGTTTACAAGGGGTTGGAGACCCTGGAGTGTAGATTTAGAGTATATTCGGGGTCGGAGTCACTGGAGTGTAGATTTAGTGTTTATTCGGGGTTGTTGACCCTGGAGTGTAGATTTAGAGTTTAATCGGGGTTGGAGTCCAGAGAGTGTAGGTTTAGAGATTACTCGGGTTCAGAGTCCCTGGAGTGTAGATTTAGAGTTTGCTCGGGGTCGGAGCCCCTGGAGTGTAGATTTAGAGTTTACTCGGGGTTGGAGACCCTGGAGTGTAGATTTAGAGTAAATTCGGGGTCGGAGTCACTGGAGTGTAGATTTAGAGTTTATTCGGGGTCGGAATCACAGCTGTGTAGATTTAGAGTTTATTCGCGGTTGGAGTCCATGCAGTGTAGATTTAGAGTTTATTCGGGGTTGGAGTCCGGAGAGTGTAGGTTTAGAGATTACTCGGGTTCAGAGTCCCTGGAGTGTAGATTTAGAGTTTGCTCGGGGTCGGAGCCCCTGGAGTGTAGATTTAGAGTTTACTCGGGGTTGGAGACCCTGGAGTGTAGATTTAGAGTATATTCGGGGTCGGAGTCACTGGAGTGTAGATTTAGAGTTTATTCGGGGTCGGAATCCCTGCAGTGTAGATTTAGAGTTTATTCGCGGTTGGAGTCCATGCAGTGTAGATTTAGAGTTTATTCGGGGTCGGAATCCCTGGAGTGTAGATTTAGAGTTTATTCGCGGTTGGAGTCCATGCAGTGTAGATTTAGAGTTTATTCGGGGTTGGAGTCCGGAGAGTGTAGGTTTAGAGATTACTCGGGTTCAGAGTCCCTGGAGTGTAGATTTAGAGTTTGCTCGGGATTGTAGACCCTGGAGTGTAGATTTAGAGTTTACTCGGGATTGTAGACCCTGGAGTGTAGATTTAGGGTTTACTCGGGATTGTAGACCCTGGAGTGTAGATTTAGAGTTTACTCGGGGTTGGAGTCCCTGGAGTGTAGATTTAGAGTTTACTCGGGGTCGGAGCCCCTGGAGTGTAGATTTAGAGTTTACTCGGGGTTGGAGACCCTGGAGTGTAGATTTAGAGTTTACTCAGGGTCGGAGTCCCTGGAGTGTAGATTTAGAGTTTACAAGGGGTTGGAGCCCCTGGAGTGCAGATTTAGAGTTTATTCAGGGTTGGAGTGCGGAGAGTGTAGGTTTAGAGATTACTCGGGTTCAGAGTCCCTGGAGTTTAGATTTAGAGTTTACTCTGGGTTGGAGCCCTTGGAGTGTAGATTTAGAGTTTACTCGGGGTAGGAGCCCCTGGAGTGTAGATTTAGAGTTAACTTTGGGTCGGAGCCCTTGGAGTGTAGATTTAGAATTTACTCGGGGATGGAGTCCCTGGAGTGTAGATTTAGAGTTTACTCAGGGTAGGAGCCCCTGGAGTGTAGATTTAGAGTTAACTTTGGGTCGGAGCCCTTGGAGTGTAGATTTAGAATTTACTCGGGGATGGAGTCCCTGGAGTGTAGATTTAGAGTTTACTCGGGGTTGGAGACCCTGGAGTGTAGATTTAGAGTTTACTCGGGGTTGGAGTCCCTGGAGTGTAGATTTAGAGATACTCGGGGTTGGAGTCCCTGGAGTGTAGATTTAGAGTTTACTCTGGGTTGGAGTCCCTGGAGTGTAGATTTAGAGATACTCGGGGTTGGAGTCCCTGGAGCGTAGATTTAGAGATACTCGGGGTTGGAGTCCCTGGAGTGTAGATTTAGAGTTTACTCGGGGTTGTAGACCCTGGAGTGTAGATTTAGAGTTTAATCGGGGTTGGAGTCCGGAGAGTGTAGGTTTAGAAATTACTCGGGTTCAGAGTCCCTGGAGTGTAGATTTAGAGTTTGCTCGGGGTCGGAGCCCCTGGAGTGTAGATTTAGAGTTTACTCGGGGTTGGAGACCCTGGAGTGTAGATTTAGAGTATATTCGGGGTCGGAGTCACTGGAGTGTAGATTTAGAGTTTATTCGGGGTTGGAGTGCGGAGAGTGTAGGTTTAGAGATTACTCGGGTTCAGAGTCCCTGGAGTTTAGATTTAGAGTTTACTCTGGGTTGGAGCCCTTGGAGTGTAGATTTAGAGTTTACTCGGGGTAGGAGCCCCTGGAGTGTAGATTTAGAGTTAACTTTGGGTCGGAGCCCTTGGAGTGTAGATTTAGAATTTACTCGGGGATGGAGTCCCTGGAGTGTAGATTTAGAGTTTACTCGGGGTTGGAGACCCTGGAGTGTAGATTTAGAGTTTACTCGGGGTTGGAGTCCCTGGAGTGTAGATTTAGAGATACTCGGAGTTGGAGTCCCTGGAGTGTAGATTTAGAGTTTACTCGGGGTTGTAGACCCTGGAGTGTAGATTTAGAGTTTTATCGGGGTTGGAGTCCGGAGAGTGTAGGTTTAGAGATTACTCGGGTTCAGAGTCCCTGGAGTGTAGATTTAGAGTTTGCTCGGGGTCGGAGCCCCTGGAGTGTAGATTTAGAGTTTACTCGGGGTTGGAGACCCTGGAGTGTAGATTTAGAGTATATTCGGGGTCGGAGTCACTGGAGTGTAGATTTAGAGTTTATTCGGGGTCGGAATCCCTGGAGTGTAGATTTAGAGTTTATTCGCGGTTGGAGTCCATGCAGTGTAGATTTAGAGTTTATTCGGGGTTGGAGTCCGGAGAGTGTAGGTTTAGAGATTACTCGGGTTCAGAGTCCCTGGAGTGTAGATTTAGAGTTTGCTCGGGGTCGGAGCCCCTGGAGTGTAGATTTAGAGTTTACTCGGGGTTGGAGACCCTGGAGTGTAGATTTAGAGTTTACTCAGGGTCGGAGTCCCTGGAGTGTAGATTTAGAGTTTACAAGGGGTTGGAGACCCTGGAGTGTAGATTTAGAGTATATTCGGGGTCGGAGTCACTGGAGTGTAGATTTAGTGTTTATTCGGGGTTGTTGACCCTGGAGTGTAGATTTAGAGTTTAATCGGGGTTGGAGTCCAGAGAGTGTAGGTTTAGAGATTACTCGGGTTCAGAGTCCCTGGAGTGTAGATTTAGAGTTTGCTCGGGGTCGGAGCCCCTGGAGTGTAGATTTAGAGTTTACTCGTGGTTGGAGACCCTGGAGTGTAGATTTAGAGTAAATTCGGGGTCGGAGTCACTGGAGTGTAGATTTAGAGTTTATTCGGGGTCGGAATCACAGCTGTGTAGATTTAGAGTTTATTCGCGGTTGGAGTCCATGCAGTGTAGATTTAGAGTTTATTCGGGGTTGGAGTCCGGAGAGTGTAGGTTTAGAGATTACTCGGGTTCAGAGTCCCTGGAGTGTAGATTTAGAGTTTGCTCGGGGTCGGAGCCCCTGGAGTGTAGATTTAGAGTTTACTCGGGGTTGGAGACCCTGGAGTGTAGATTTAGAGTATATTCGGGGTCGGAGTCACTGGAGTGTAGATTTAGAGTTTATTCGGGGTCGGAATCCCTGCAGTGTAGATTTAGAGTTTATTCGCGGTTGGAGTCCATGCAGTGTAGATTTAGAGTTTATTCGGGGTCGGAATCCCTGGAGTGTAGATTAGAGTTTATTCGCGGTTGGAGTCCATGCAGTGTAGATTTAGAGTTTATTCGGGGTTGGAGTCCGGAGAGTGTAGGTTTAGAGATTACTCGGGTTCAGAGTCCCTGGAGTGTAGATTTAGAGTTTGCTCGGGGTCGGAGCCCCTGGAGTGTAGATTTAGAGTTTACTCGGGGTTGGAGACCCTGGAGTGTAGATTTAGAGTTTACTCAGGGTCGGAGTCCCTGGAGTGTAGATTTAGAGTTTACTCGGGGTTGGAGCCCCTGGAGTGTAGATTTAGAGTATATTCAGGGTTGGAGTGCGGAGAGTGTAGGTTTAGAGATTACTCGGGTTCAGAGTCCCTGGAGTTTAGATTTAGAGTTTACTCTGGGTTGGAGCCCTTGGAGTGTAGATTTAGAGTTTACTCAGGGTAGGAGCCCCTGGAGTGTAGATTTAGAGTTTATTCGGGGTCGGAGTCACTGGAGTGTAGATTTAGAGTTTATTCGGGGTCGGAGTCACTGGACTGTAGATTTAGAGTTTATTCGGGGTCGGAGTCACTGGAGTGTAGATTTAGAGTTTATTCGGGGTCGGAGTCACTGGAGTGTAGATTTAGAGTTTATTCGGGGTCGGAGTCACTGGACTGTAGATTTAGAGTTTATTCGGGGTCGGAGTCACTGGAGTGTAGATTTAGAGTTTAGTCGGGGTCGGAGTCACTGGAGTGTAGATTTAGAGTTTATTCGGGGTCGGAGTCACTGGACTGTAGATTTAGAGTTTATTCGGGGTCGGAGTCACTGGAGTGTAGATTTAGAGCATGCTCTGGGTTGGAGTCCCTGGAGTGTAGATTTAGAGTTTACTCGGGGTCGGAATCCCTGGAGTGTAGATTTAGAGTTTATTCGTGGTTGGAGTCCCTGGAGTGTAGATTTAGAGTTTACTCGGGGTTGGAGACCCTGGAGTGTAGATTTAGAGTTTACTCGGGTTGGAGACCCTGGAGTGTAGATTTAGAGTTTACTCGGGGTGGAGACCCTGGAGTGTAGATTTAGAGTTTACTCGGGGTTGTAGCCCCTGGAGTGTAGATTTAGAGTTTACTCGGGGTTGGAGTCCCTGGAGTGTAGATTTAGAGTTTACTCGGGGTCGGAGACCCTGGAGTGTAGATTTAGAGTTTACTCGGGATTGGAGACCCTGGAGTGTAGATTTAGAGTTTACTCGGGGTTGGAGACCCTGGAGTGTAGATTTAGAGTTTACTCGGGGTTGGAGCCGCTGGAGTTTAGATTTAGAGTTTACTCGGGGTTGGAGCCCCTGGAGTGTAGATTTAGAGTTTACTCGGGGTTGGAGACCCTGGAGTGTAGATTTAGAGTTTACTCAGGGTCGGAGTCCCTGGAGTGTAGATTTAGAGTTTACTCGGGGATGGAGTCCCTGGAGTGTAGATTTAGAGTTTACTCGGGGTTGGAGACCCTGGAGTGTAGATTTAGAGTTTACAAGGGGTTGGAGCCCCTGGAGTGTAGATTTAGAGTTTATTCGGGGTTAGAGTGCGGAGAGTGTAGGTTTAGAGATTACTCGGGTTCAGAGTCCCTGGAGTGTAGATTTAGAGTTTACTCTGGGTTGTAGACCCTGGAGTGTAGATTTAGAGTTTGCTCGGGGTCGGAGCCCCTGGAGTGTAGATTTAGAGTTAACTTTGGGTCGGAGCCCCTGAAGTGTAGGGTTTAGAATTTACTCGGGATGGAGTCCCTGGAGTGTAGATTTAGAGTTTACTCGGGGTTGAGTCCCTGGAGTGTAGATTTAGAGATTACCGGGGTTGGAGGTCCCTGGAGTGTAGATTTAGAGTTTACTCGGGGTTGTAGACCCTGGAGTGTAGATTTAGAGTTTAATCGGGGTTGGAGTCCGGAGTGTGTAGATTTAGAGATTACTCGGGGTTGGAAACCCTGGAGTGTATATTTAGAGTTTAGTCGGGTTGGAGACCCGGAGTGTAGATTAAGTTTATTCGGGGTTGGAGTCCCTGGAGTGTAGATTAGAGTTTACTCGGGGTTCAGGAGTCCCTGGAGTGTAGATTTAGAGTTTACTTGGGGTTGTGAGCCCTTGGAGTGTAGATTTAGAGTTTACTCGGGTAGGAGACCCTGGAGTGTAGATTTAGAGGTTTACGCGGGGTGGAGTCCCTGGAGTGTAGATTTAGAGTTTACTCGGGGTTGGAGACCCTGGGAGTGTAGATTTAGAGTTTACTCGGGTTTGGAGTGCCCTGGAGTGTAGATTTAGAGTTTACTCGGGGGTTGGAGACCCTGAGAGTGTAGATTTAGAGTTTACTCGGGGTTCGGAGTCCCTGGAGTGTAGATTTAGAGTATTACTCGGTGTTGGGAGACCCTGGAGTGTAGATTTAGAGTTTACTCGGGGTTGTACACCCTGGATTGTAGATTTAGAGTTTACTCGGTTTCGGAGACCCTGGAGTGTAGATTTAGAGTTTACTCGGGGTTCGATTTCCTGGAGTGTAGATTTAGAGTTTACTCGGGGATGGAGACCCTGGAGTGTAGATTTAGAGTTTTCTCGGGGTTGGAGTCCCTTGAGTGTAGATTTAGAGTTTACTCGGGGTTGTAGCCCCTGGAGTGTAGATTTAGAGTTTTCTCGGGGTTGGAGCCGCTGGAGTGTAGATTTAGAGTTTACTCGGGGTTGGAGACCCCGGAGTGTAGATTTAGAGTTTACTGGGGGGTCAGAGCCCATGGAGTGTAGATTTAGAGCTTACTGGGGGTTGTAGCCCGTGGAGTGTAGAATTAGAGTTTACTCGGGGTTGGAGCCCCTGGAGTGTAGATTTAGAGCTTACTCAGGATTGTAGACCCTGGAGTGTAGATTTAGAGTTTACTTGGGTCTGGAGTCCCTGGAGTGTAGATTTAGAGTTTACTCGGGGTTGTAGCCCTGGAGTGTAGATTTAGAGTTTACTCGGGGTTGGAGTCCCTGGAGTGTAGATTTAGAGTTTACTCGGGTAGGAGTCCCTGGAGTGTAGATTTAGAGTTTACTCGGGGTTGGAGCCCCTGGAGTGTAGATTTAGAGTTTACTCGGGTTGGAGACCCTGGAGTGTAGATTTAGAGTTTACTCGGGGTTCGGAGTCCCTGGAGTGTAGATTTAGAGTTTACTCGGGGTTCGGAGACCTGGAGTGTAGATTTAGAGTTTACTCGGGGTTGGAGCCCCTGGAGTGTAGATTTAGAGTTTACTTCCGGGTTGGAGATCCTGGAGTGTAGATTTAGAGTTTACTCGGGGTTGGAGACCCTGGAGTGTAGATTTAGAGTTTACTCGGGGTTGTAGACCCTGGAGTGTAGATTTAGAGTTTACTCGGGGTTGGAGTCCCTGGAGTGTAGATTTAGAGTTTACTCGGGGTTGGAGTCCCTGGAGTGTAGATTTAGAGTTTACTCGGGGTTGGAGACCCTGGAGTGTAGATTTAGAGTTTACTCGGGGTTGGAGTCCCTGGAGTGTAGATTTAGAGTTTACTCGGGGTTGGAGACCCTGGAGTGTAGATTTAGAGTTTACTCGGGGTTGGAGACCCTGGAGTGTAGATTTAGAGTTACTCGGGGTTGGAGACCCTGGAGTGTAGATTTAGAGTTTACTCGGGGTTGGAGACCCTGGAGTGTAGATTTAGAGTTTACTCGGGGTCGGAGTCCCTGGAGTGTAGATTTAGAGTTTACTCGGGGTCGGAGTCCCTGGAGTGTAGATTTAGAGTTTACTCGGGGTTGGAGACCCTGGAGTGTAGATTTAGAGTTTACTCGGGGTTGGAGTCCCTGGAGTGTAGATTTAGAGTTTACTCGGGGTTGGAGCCCCTGGAGTGTAGATTTAGAGTTTACTCGGGGTTGGAGTCCCTGGAGTGTAGATTTAGAGTTTACTCGGGGTTGGAGACCCTGGAGTGTAGATTTAGAGTTTACTCGGGGTCGGAGACCCTGGAGTGTAGATTTAGAGTTTACTCGGGGTTGGAGTTCCTGGAGTGTAGATTTAGAGTTTACTCGGGGTTGGAGACCCTGGAGTGTAGATTTAGAGTTTACTCGGGGTCGGAGTCCCTGGAGTGTAGATTTAGAGTTTACTCGGGGTTGGAGACCCTGGAGTGTAGATTTAGAGTTTACTCGGGGTCGGAGTCCCTGGAGTGTAGATTTAGAGTTTACTCGGGGTTGGAGTCCCTGGAGTGTAGATTTAGAGTTTACTCGGGGTCGGAGCCCCTGGAGTGTAGATTTAGAGTTTACTCGGGGTTGTAGACCCTGGAGTGTAGATTTAGAGTTTACTCGGGGTTGGAGTCCCTGGAGTGTAGATTTAGAGTTTACTCGGGGTTGTAGACCCTGGAGTGTAGATTTAGAGTTTACTCGGGGTTGGAGTCCCTGGAGTGTAGATTTAGAGTTTACTCGGGGTCGGAGTCCCTGGAGTGTAGATTTAGAGTTTACTCGGGGTTGTAGACCCTGGAGTGTAGATTAGAGTTTTACTCTGGGTTGAGCCCTGGAGTGTAGATTTAGAGTTTACTCGGGTGTAGACCCTGGAGTGTAGATTTAGAGTTTACTCTGGGGTTGTAGCCCCTGGAGTGTAGATTTAGAATTACTCGGGGTTGGAGTCCCTGGAGTGTAGATTTAGAGTTTACTCGGGTTTGTAGACCCTGGAGTGTAGATTTAGAGTTTACTCTGGGTTGGGAGACCCTGGAGTGTAGATTTAGAGTTTACTCGGGTTCGAGCCCTGGAGTGTTGATTTAGAGTTACTCGGGGTTGTAGACCCTGGAGTGTAGATTAGAGTTTACTCGGGTCTGGAGTCCCTGGAGTGTAGATTTAGAGTTTACTCGGGGTTGGAGACCCTGGAGTGTAGATTTAGCGTTTACTCGGGGTCGGAGTCCCTGGAGTGTAGATTAGAGTTTACTCGGGGTTGTGAGTCCCTGGAGTGTAGGATTTAGAGTTTACTCGGGTCAGAGTCCCTGGAGTGTAGATTTAGAGTTTACTCGGGGTTGGAGTCCCTGGAGTGTAGATTTAGAGTTTACTCGTGGGTTCGGACCCTGGAGTGTAGATTAGAGTTACTCGGGGTCGGAGCCCTTGGAGTGTAGAGTTAGAATTTACTCGGGATGGAGTCCCTGGAGTGTAGATTTAGAGTTTACTCGGGGTTGGAGACCCTGGAGTGTAGATTTAGAGTTTACTCGGGGTTGGAGTCCCTGGAGTGTAGATTTAGAGTTACTAGGGTTGGAGTCCCTGGAGTGTAGATTAGAGTTTACTCGGGGTTGGAGTCCCTGGAGTGTAGATTTAGAGTTTACTCGGGGTTGGAGACCCTGGAGTGTAGATTTAGAGTTTACTCGGGTTGGAGTCCTGGAGTGTAGATTTAGAGTTACTCGGGGTCAGAGTCCCTGGAGTGTAGATTTAGAGTTTACTCGGGTTGGAGTCCCCTGGAGTGTAGATTTAGAGTTTACTCGGGGTTGGAGACCCTGGAGTGTAGATTTAGAGTTTACTTGGGGTTGGAGTCCCTGGAGTGTAGATTTAGAGTTTACTCGGGGTTGGAGTCCCTGGAGTGTAGATTTAGAGTTTACTCGGGGTTGTAGACCCTGGAGTGTAGATTTAGAGTTTACTCGGGGTTGTAGACCCTGGAGTGTAGATTTAGAGTTTACTCGGGTTCGGAGTCCCTGGAGTGTAGATTTAGAGTTTACTCGGGGTCGGAGTCCCTGGAGTGTAGATTTAGAGTTTACTCGGGGTTGGAGACCCTGGAGTGTAGATTTAGAGTTTACTCGGGGTTGTAGACCCTGGAGTGTAGATTTAGAGTTTACTCGGGGTCGGAGTCCCTGGAGTGTAGATTTAGAGTTTATTCGGGGTTGGGGTCCCTGGAGTGTAGATTTAGAGTTTACTCGGGATTGGAGACCCTGGAGAGTAGATTTAGAGTTTACTTGGGGTTGGAGACCCTGGAGTGTAGATTTAGAGTTTACTCGTGGTTGGAGACCCTGGAGTGTAGATTTAGAGTTTACTCGGGGTTGGAGTCCCTGGAGTGTAGATTTAGAGTTTACTCGGGTTGGAGACCCTGGAGTGTAGATTTAGAGTTTACTCGGGGTTGGAGTCCCTGGAGTGTAGATTTAGAGTTTACTCGGGGTTGGAGTCCCTGGAGTGTAGATTTAGAGTTTACTCGGGGTTGGAGTCCCTGGAGTGTAGATTTAGAGTTTACTCGGGGTTGGAGACCCTGGAGTGTAGATTTAGAGTTTACTCGGGGTTGGAGTCCCTGGAGTGTAGATTTAGAGTTTACTCGGGTTGGAGACCCTGGAGTGTAGATTTAGAGTTTACTCGGGGTTGGAGTCCCTGGAGTGTAGATTTAGAGTTTACTCGGGGTTGGAGACCCTGGAGTGTAGATTTAGAGTTTACTCGGGTCGGAGTCCCTGGATGTTGATTTAGAGTTTACTCGGGGTTCGGAGACCCTGGAGTGTAGATTTAGAGTTTACTCGGGGTTGGAGTCCCTGGAGTGTAGATTTAGAGTTTACTCGGGGTTGGAGTCCTTGGAGTGTAGATTTAGAGGTTACTCGGGGTTTTCGATCCTGGAGTGTAGATTTAGAGTTTACTCGGGGTCGGAGTCCCGGGAGTGTAGATTTAGAGTTTACTCGGTGTTGGAGTCCCTGGAGTGTAGATTTAGAGTTTACTCGGTGTTGGAGTCCCTGGAGTGTAGATTTAGAGTTTACTCGGGGTTGGAGTCCCTTGTGTGTAGATTTAGAGTTTACTCGGGGTTGGAGTACCCTGGGAGTGTAGATTTAGAGTTTACTCGGTTTGTAGACCCTGAGTGTAGATTTAGAGTTATTCGGGTTGGAGACCTGGAGTGTAGATTTAGAGTTTACTCCGGGGTTTGGAGACCCTGGAGTGTAGATTTAGAGTTTTCTCGGGTTGGAGTCCCTGGAGTGTAGATTTAGAGTTTACTCGTGTTGGAGTCCCTTAGTGTAGATTTAGAGTTACTCGGGTCGGAGTCCCTGGAGTAGTAGATTAGAGTTTACTCGGGGTTGGAGCCCTGGAGTGTAGATTTAGAGTTTACTCGGGGTTGTAGAACCCTGGAGTGTAGATTTAGAGTTTACTCGGGGTGGAGACCCTGAGTGTAGATTTAGAGTTTACTCGGGGTTGGAGATCCTGGAGTGTAGATTTAGAGTTAACTCAGGGTCGGAGTCCCTGGAGTGTGGATTTAGAGTTTACTCGGGTTTGTAGACCCTGGAGAGTAGAATTAGAGTTTACTCGGGGTTGGAGACCCTGGAGTGAAGATGTAGATTTTACTCTGGGTTGGATTCCCTGGAGTGTAGATTTAGAGTTTACTAGGGGGTTGGAGACCCTGGAGTGTAGATTTAGAGTTTACTCGGGGTTGGAGTCCCTGAGTGTGAATTTATAGTGTAACTCGGGTCGGAGTCCCTGGAGTGTAGATTTAGAGTTTACTCGGGGTTGGAGACCCTGGAGTGTAGATTTAGAGTTTACTCGGGGTTGAGCCCCTGGAGTGTAGATTAGAGTTTACTCGGGTTGGAGTCCCTGGAGTGTAGATTTAGAGTTTACTCGGGATGGAGACCCTGGAGTGTAGATTTAGAGTTTACTCGGGGCCAGAGCCCCTGGAGTGTAGATTTAGAGTTTACTCGGGGTTGGAGTCCCTGGAGTGTAGATTTAGAGTTTACTCGGGGTTGTACACCCTGGATTGTAGATTTAGAGTTTACTCGGGGTTGGAGTCCCTGGAGTGTAGATTTAGAGTTTACTCGGGTTCGGAATCCCTGGAGTGTAGATTTAGAGTTTACTCGGGGTTGGAGACCCTGGAGTGTAGATTTAGAGTTTACTCGGGGTTGGAGTCCCTGGAGTGTAGATTTAGAGTTTACTCGGGGTAGGAGACCCTGGAGTGTAGATTTAGAGTTTACTCGGGGTAGGAGTCCCTGGAGTGTAGATTTAGAGTTTACTCGGGGTTGTAGACCTGGAGTGTAGATTTAGAGTTTACTCGGGGTTGGTGTCCCTGGAGTGTAGATTTAGAGTTTACTCGGGGTTGGAGACCCTGGAGTGTAGATTTAGAGTTTACGCGTGGTTGGAACCCCTGGAGTTTAGATTTAGAGTTTACTCGGGGTTGTAGACCCTGGAGTGTAGATTTAGAGTTTACTCGGGGTTGTAGACCCTGGAGTGTAGATTTAGAGTTTACTCGGGTTTGGAGACCCTGGAGTGTAGATTTAGAGTTTACTCGGTGTCGGAGCCCCTGGAGTGTAGATTTAGAGTTTACTGGGGGTTGTAGCCCCTGGAGTGTAGATTTAGAGTTTACTCGGGATTGTAGACCCTGGAGTGTAGATTTAGAGTTTACTCGGGGTTGGAGTCCCTGGAGTGTAGATTTAGAGTTTACTCGGGTTCGGAGTCCCTGGAGTGTAGATTTAGAGTTTACTCGGGGTTGGAGACCCTGGAGTGTAGATTTAGAGTTTACTCGGGGTTGGAGACCCTGGAGTGTAGATTTAGAGTTTACTCGGGGATGGAGACCCTGGAGTGTAGATTTAGAGTTTACTCGGGGTTGGAGACCCTGGAGTGTAGATTTAGAGTTTACTCGGGGTCGGAGCCCCTGGAGTGTAGATTTAGAGTTTACTCGGGGTCGGAGCCCCTGGAGTGTAGATTTAGAGTTTACTCGGGGTTGGAGACCCTGGAGTGTAGATTTAGAGTTTACTCGGGGTTGGAGCCCCTGGAGTGTAGATTTAGAGTTTACTCGGGGTCGGAGCCCCTGGAGTGTAGATTTAGAGTTTACTCGGGGTAGGGGCCCCTGGAGTGTAGATTTAGAGTTTATTCGGGGTTGGAGTACCTGGAGTGTAGATTTAGAGTTTAATCGGGGTTGGATACCCTGGAGTGTAGATTTAGAGTTTACTCGGGGTTGGAGACCCTGGAGGGTAGATTTAGAGTTTACTCGGGGTTGGAGTCCCTGGAGTGTAGATTTAGAGTTTACTCGGGGTCGGAGTCCCTGGAGTGTAGATTTAGAGTTTACTCGGGGTTGGAGACCCTGGAGTGTAGATTTAGAGTTTACTCGGGGTTGGAGTCCCTGGAGTGTAGATTTAGAGTTTACTCAGGATTGGAGTACCTGGAGTGTAGATTTAGAGTTTACTCAGGATTGGAGTCCCTGGAGTGTAGATTTAGAATTTACTCGGGGTCGGAGTCCCTGGAGTGTAGATTTAGAGATACTCGGGGTTGGAGTCCCTGGAGTGTAGATTTAGAGTTTACTCGGGGTCGGAGCCCCTGGAGTGTAGATTTAGAGTTTACTCGGGGTTGGAGTCCCTGGAGTGTAGATTTAGAGTTTACTCGGGGTCGGAGTCCCTGGAGTGTAGATTTAGAGTTTACTCGGTGTTGCAGTCCCTGGAGTGTAGATTTAGAGTTTACTCGGGGTTGGAGTCCCTGGAGTGTAGATTTAGAGTTTACTCGGGGTTGTAGACCCTGGAGTGTAGATTTAGAGTTTACTCGGGGTTGGAGACCCTGGAGTGTAGATTTAGAGTTTACTCGGGTTGGAGACCCTGGAGTGTAGATTTAGAGTTTACTCGGGGTTGGAGACCCTGGAGTGTAGATTTAGAGTTTACTCGGGGTTGGAGACCCTGGAGTGTAGATTTAGAGTTTACTCGGGGTTGGAGTCCCTGGAGTGTAGATTTAGAGTTTACTCGGGGTTGGAGTCCCTGGAGTGTAGATTTAGAGTTTACTCGGGGTTGGAGTCCCTGGAGTGTAGATTTAGAGTTTACTCGGGGTTGGAGTCCCTGGAGTGTAGATTTAGAGTTTACTCAGGGTCGGAGTCCCTGGAGTGTAGATTTAGAGTTTACTCGGGTTTGGAGTCCCTGGAGTGTAGATTTAGACTTTACTCAGGGTTGGAGACCCTGGAGTGTAGATTTAGAGTTTACTCGGTTTCGGAGACCCTGGAGTGTAGATTTAGAGTTTACTCGGTTGCGGAGACCCTGGAGTGTAGATTTAGAGTTTACTCGGGGTTGGAGTCCCTGGAGTGTAGATTTAGAGTTTACTCGGGGTTGGAGACCCTGGAGTGTAGATTTAGAGTTTACTCGGGGTTGGAGTCCCTGGAGTGTAGATTTAGAGTTTACTCGGGGTTGGAGTCCCTGGAGTGTAGATTTAGAGTTTACTCGGGGTTGGAGTCCCTGGAGTGTAGATTTAGAGTTTACTCGGGGTTGGAGACCCTGGAGTGTAGATTTAGAGTTTACTCGGGGTTGGAGACCCTGGAGTGTAGATTTAGAGTTTACTCGGTGTTGGAGACCCTGGAGTGTAGATTTAGAGTTACTCGGGGGTTGGAGACCCTGGAGTGTAGATTTAGAGTTTACTCGGGGTTGGAGACCCTGGAGTGTAGATTTAGAGTTTACTCGGGGTTGGAGACCCTGGAGTGTAGATTTAGAGTTTACTCGGGGTTGGAGTCCCTGGAGTGTAGATTTAGAGTTTACTCGGGGTTGTAGCCCCTGGAGTGTAGATTTAGAGTTTACTCGGGATTGTAGACCACTGGAGTGTAGATTTAGAGTTTTAGCATCGGGGTCGGAGACCTCTGGAGTGTAGGATTTAGAGTTTAACTCGGGGGTTCGGAGATCCCTGGAGTGTAGATTTAGAAGTTGACTACTCGGGGTTGGAGTACCCTGTAGTGGAGAGTTTAGAGTAGACTCGGGGGTTCGGAGTACCTGGAGTTGTAGATTAGAGTTTACTCTCGGGGTTGGAGACCCTGGAGTGTAGATTTAGAGTTAATCGGGTTGGAGACCCTGGAGTGTAGATTTAGAGTTGTACTCGGGGTCGGGAGTCCCTGGAAGTGTAGATTTAGAGTTTACTCGGGTTTGGAGACCTGGAGTGTAGATTTAGAAGTGTACTCGGGTGGTAGCAACCCTGGAGTGTAGATTTAGAGTTTACTCGGGTTGGAGACCCTGGAGTGTAGATTTAGAGTTTACTCGGGGTTGGAGACCCTGGAGTGTAGATTTAGAGTTTACTCGTGGGTTAGATCCCTGGGGTGTAGATTTAGAGTTTACTCGGGGTCGGATCCCCCGGGAATGTAGATTTAGAGCTGACTCATGGTTGTAGACCCTGGAGTGTAGATTTAGAGTTTACTCGGGGTTGGAGACCCTGGAGTGTAGATTTAGAGTTTACTCGGGGTTGGAGTCCCTGGAGTGTAGATTTAGAGTTTACTCGGGGTTGGTGTCCCTGGAGTGTAGATTTAGAGTTTACTCGGGGTTGGAGTCCCTGGAGTGTAGATTTAGAGTTTACTCGGGGTTGTAGACCCTGGAGTGTAGATTTAGAGTTTACTCGGGGTTGGAGACCCTGGAGTGTAGATTTAGAGTTTACTCAGGATTGTAGACCCTGGAGTGTAGATTTAGAGTTTACTTGGGGTTGGAGACCCTGGAGTATAGATTTAGAGTTTACTCGGGGCTGGAGCCGCTGGAGTGTAGATTTAGAGTTTACTCGGGGTTGTAGACCCTGGAGTGTAGATTTAGAGTTTACTCGGGGTTGGAGACCCTGGAGTGTAGATTTAGAGTTTACTCGAGGTCGGACTCCCTGGATTCTAGATTTAGAGTTTACTCGTGGTTGTAGACCCTGGAGTTGTAGATTTAGAGTTTACTCGGGGTTGAGTCCCTGGAGTGTCGATTTTAGAGTTTACTCGGGGTTGGAGCCCCTGGAGTGTAGATTTATAGTTTACTCTCGGTTGTATTCCCTGGAGTGTAGATTTAGAGTTTACTCGGGGTTGGAGACCCTCGAGTGTAGATTTAGAGTTTTCTCGGGGTCGGAGTCCCTGGAGTGTAGATTTATAGTTTACTCGGTGTTGTGGACACTGGAGTGTAGATTTAGAGTTTACTCGGGTTTGGAGTCCCTGGAGTGTTGACTTAGAGTTAACTCCGGGTTGGAGACCCTGGAGTGTAGATTTAGAGTTTACTCGGGGTTGGAGAACCTGGAGTGTAGATTTAGAGTTTACTTGGGGTCGGAGTCCCTGGAGTGTAGATTTAGAGTTTACTCGGGGTTGGAGACTCTGGAGTGTAGATTTACAGTTTACTCGGGGTTGGAGACCCTGGAGTGTAGATTTAGAGTTTACTCGGGGTCGGAGTCCCTGGAGTGTAGATTTAGAGTTTACTCGGGGTTGGAGACCCTGGAGTGTAGATTTAGAGTTTACTCGGGGTTGGAGTCCCTGGAGTGTAGATTTAGAGTTTACTCGGGGTTGGAGCCCTGGAGTGTAGATTTAGAGTTACTCGGGGTTGGAGTCCCTGGAGTGTAGATTTAGAGTTTACTCGGGGTCGGAGACCCTGGAGTGTAGATTTAGAGTTTACTCGGGGTTGGAGACCCTGGAGTGTAGATTTAGAGTTTACTCAGGGTTGGAGACCCTGGAGTGTAGATTTAGAGTTTACTCGGGGTTGGAGACCCTGGAGTGTAGATTTAGAGTTTACTCGGGTTTGGAGTCCCTGGAGTGTAGATTTAGAGTTTACTCAGGGTTGGAGACCCTGGAGTGTAGATTTAGAGTTTACTCGGGGTTGGAGTCCCTGGAGTGTAAATTTAGAGTTTACTCGTTTTCGGAGTTTCTGGAGCGTAGATTTAGAGTTTACTGGGGATTGGTGTCCCTGGAGTGCAGATTTAGAGTTTACTCGGGATTGGAGTCCCTGGAGTGTAGATTTAGAGTTTACTCGGGGTTGTAGTCCCTGGAGTGTAGATTTAGAGTTTACTCGGGGTTGGAGTCCCTGGAGTGTAGATTTAGAGTTTACTCGGGGTCTGTAGACCCTGGAGTGTAGATTTAGAGTTTACTCGGTTCGGAGTCCCTGGAGTGTAGATTTAGAGTTTACTCGGGGTTGGAGACCCTGGAGTGTAGATTTAGAGTTTACTCGGGGTTGGAGCCCCTGGAGTGTAGATTTAGAGTTTACTCGGGGTTGGAGACCCTGGAGTGTAGATTTAGAGTTTACTCGGGGTTGGAGACCCTGGAGTGTAGATTTAGAGTTTACTCCTGGTCGGAGCCCCTGGAGTGTAGATTTAGAGATTACTCGGGGTTGGAAACCCTGGAGTGTATATTTAGAGTTTATTCCGGATTGGAGTCACTGGAGTGTAGATTTAGAGTTTACTCGGGGTCGGAGACCCTGGAGTGTAGATTTAGAGTTTACTCGGGGTCGGAGTCCCTGGAGTGTAGATTTAGAGTTTACTCGGGGTTGGAGACCCTGGAGTGTAGATTTAGAGTTTACTCGGGTTCGGAGCCACTGGAGTGTAGATTTAGAGTTTACTCTGGGTCGGAGCCCCTGGAGTGTAGATTTAGAGTTTACTCGGGTTCGGAGCCACTGGAGTGTAGATTTAGAGTTTACTTGGGGTTGGAGTCCTGGAGTGTAGATTTAGAGTTTACTCGGGGTTGGAGTCCCTGGAGTGTAGATTTAGAGTTTACTCGGGTTCAGAGTCCCTGGATTGTAGATTTAGAGTTTACTCGGGGTCGGAGCCCCTGGAGTGTAGATTTAGAGTTTACTCGGGGTGGAAACCCTGGAGTGTATATTTAGAGTTACTCGGGGTCGGAGTCACTGGAGTGTAGATTTAGAGTTTACTCGGGGTTATAGATCCTGGAGTGTAGATTTAGAGTTTACTCGGGTTGGAGTCCCTGGAGTGTAGATTTAGAGTTATTCGGGGTTGGAGTCCTGGAGTGTAGATTTAGAGTTTACTCGGAGGTTGGAAGTCCCTGGAGTGTAGATTTAGAGTTTACTCTGGGTTGGAGTCCCTGGAGTGTAGATTTAGAGTTTACTCTGGGTTGGTAGACCCTGGAGTGTAGATTTAGAGTTTACCTGGTGTTGTAGACCCTGGAGTGTAGATTTAGAGTTTACTCGGGGTTGGAGTCCCTGGAGTGTAGATTTAGAGTTTACTCGGGGTTGGAGACCCTGGAGTGTAGATTTAGAGTTTACTCTGGTATTGGAGACCCTGGAGTGTAGATTTAGAGTTTACTCGGGGTCGGAGTCCCTGGAGTGTAGATTTAGAGTTTACTCGGGGTTGTAGACCCTGGAGTGTAGATTTAGAGTTTACTCGGTTTCGGAGTTCCTGGAGTGTAGATTTAGAGTTTACTGGGGGTTGGAGACCCTGGCGTGTAGATTTAGAGTTTACTTGGGGTTGGAGACCCTGGAGTGTAGATTTAGAGTTTACTCGGGGTCGGATCCCTGGAGTGTAGATTTAGAGTTTACTCGGGATTGGAGACCCTGGAGTGTAGATTTATAGTTTACTCTGGGTTGGAGTCCCTGGAGTGTAGATTTAGAGTTTACTCGGGGTTGGAGACCCTGGAGTGTAGATTTAGAGTTTACTCGGGGTTGGAGACCCTGGAGTGTAGATTTAGAGTTTACTCGGGGTTGGAGACCCTGGAGTGTAGATTTAGAGTTTACTCGGGTTCGGAGTCCCTGGAGTGTAGATTTAGAGTTTACTCGGGGTTGTAGACCCTGGAGTGTAGATTTAGAGTTTACTCGGGGTTGGAGACCCTGGAGTGTAGATTTAGAGTTTACTCGGGGTTGGAGTCCCTGGAGTGTAGATTTAGAGTTTACTCGGGTTCGGAGTCCCTGGAGTGTAGATTTAGAGTTTACTCTGGGTTGGAGTCCCTGGAGTGTAGATTTAGAGTTTACTCTGGGCCGGAGCCCCTGGAGTGTACATTTATAGTTTACTCTGGGTTGGAGTCCCTGGAGTGTAGATTTAGAGTTTACTCGGGGTTGGAGACCCTGGAGTGTAGATTTAGAGTTTTCTCGGGGTCGGAGTCCCTGGAGTGTAGATTTATAGTTTAATCGGTGTTGTAAACCCTGGAGTGTAGATTTAGAGTTTACTCGGGGTTGGAGCCCCTGGAGTGTAGATTTCGAGTTTACTCGGGGTTGGTGTCCCTGGAGTGTAGATTTAGAGTTTCCTCGGGGTCGGAGTCCCTGGAGTGTAGATTTAGAGTTTACTCGGGGTTGTAGACCCTGGAGTGTAGATTTAGAGTTTACTCGGGGTCGGAGTCCCTGGAGTGTAGATTTAGAGTTTACTGGGGATTGGTGTCCCTGGAGTGCAGATTTAGAGTTTAATCAGGGTTGGAGTCCCTGGAGTGTAGATTTAGAGTTTACTCGGGGTTGGTGTCCCTGGATGTGGATTTAGAGTTTACTCGGGGTTGGAGTTCCTGGAGTGTAGATTTAGAGTTTACTCGGGGTTGTAGACCCTGGAGTGTAGATTTAGAGTTTACTCGGGGTTGGAGACCCTGGAGTGTAGATTTAGAGTTTACTCGGGGTTGGAGCCCCTGGAGTGTAGATTTAGAGTTTACTCGGGGTTGTAGACCCTGGAGTGTAGATTTAGAGTTTACTCGGGGTTGGAGACCCTGGAGTGTAGATTTAGAGTTTATTCGGGGTCGGATCCCCAGGGAGTGTAGATTTAGAGTTTACTGGGGCTCAGAGCCCATGGAGTGTAGATTTAGAGTTTACTGGGTGTTGTAGCCCCTGGAGTGTAGATTTAGAGTTTACTCGGTGTCGGAGCCCCTGGAGTGTAGATTTAGAGTTTACTCGGGATTGTAGACCCTGGAGTGTAGATTTAGAGTTTACTCGGGGTTGGAGACCCTGGAGTGTAGATTTAGAGTTTACTCGGTTTCGGAGACCCTGGAGTGTAGATTTAGAGTTTACTCGGGGTTGGAGACCCTGGATTGTAGATTTAGAGTTTACTCGGGGTTGTACACCCTGGAGTGTAGATTTAGACTTTACTCGGGGTTGGAGACCCTGGAGTGTAGATTTAGAGTTTACTCGGGGTCGGAGACCCTGGAGTGTAGATTTAGAGTTTACTCGGGGTTGGATCCCCTGGAGTGTAGATTTAGAGTTTACTCGGGGTTGTAGACCCTGGATTGTAGATTTAGAGTTTACTCGGGGTCGGAGTCCCTGGAGTGTAGATTTAGAGTTTACTCGGGGTCGGAGACCCTGGAGTGTAGATTTAGAGTTTACTCGGTGTTGTACACCCTGGAGTGTAGATTTAGAGTTTACTCGGGGTCGGAGACCCTGGATGTAGATTTAGAGTTTACTCGGGGTTGGAGACCCTGGAGTGTAGATTTAGAGTTTACTCGGGGTTGGAGTCCCTGGAGTGTAGATTTAGACTTTACTCGGGGTTGGAGACCCTGGAGTGTAGATTTAGAGTTTACTCGGGTTGGAGACCCTGGAGTGTAGATTTAGAGTTTACTCGGGGTTGGAGACCCTGGAGTGTAGATTTAGAGTTTACTCGGGGTCGGAGTCCCTGGAGTGTAGATTTAGAGTTTACTCGGGGTTGGAGACCCTGGAGTGTAGATTTAGAGTTTACTCGGGGTTGGAGACCCTGGAGTGTAGATTTAGAGTTTACTCTGGGTCGGAGACCCTGGAGTGTAGATTTAGAGTTTACTCGTGGTTGGAGCCCCTGGAGTGTAGATTTAGAGTTTACTCGGGGATGGAGTCCCTGGAGTGTAGATTTAGAGTTTACTCGGGGTTGGAGACCCTGGAGTTTAGATTTAGAGTTTACTCGGGGTTGGAGACCCTGGAGTTTAGATTTAGAGTTTACTCGGGTTGGAGTCCCTGGAGTGTAGATTTAGAGTTTACTCGGGTTGGAGTCCCTGGAGTGTAGATTTAGAGTTTACTCGGGTTGGAGACCCTGGAGTGTAGATTTAGAGTTTACTCGGGGTTGGAGTCCCTGGAGTGTAGATTTAGAGTTTACTCGGGGTTGGAGTTCCTGGAGTGTAGATTTCGAGTTTACTCGGTGTTGGTGTCCCTGGAGTGTAGATTTAGAGTTTACTCGGGGTTGGAGACCCTGGAGTGTAGATTTAGAGTTTACTCGGGGTTGGAGACCCTGGAGTGTAGATTTAGAGTTTACTCGGGGTTGGAGTCCCTGGAGTGTAGATTTAGAGTTTACTCGGGGTTGGAGTCCCTGGAGTGTAGATTTAGAGTTTACTCGGGGTTGGAGACCCTGGAGTGTAGATTTAGAGTTTACTCGGGGTCGGAGTCCCTGGAGTGTAGATTTAGAGTTTGCTCGTGGTTGTAGACCCTGGAGTGTAGATTTAGAGTTTACTCGGTGTTGGAGTCCCTGGAGTGTAGATTTAGAGTTTACTCGGTGTTGGAGTCCCTGGAGTGTAGATTTAGAGTTTACTCGGGGTTGGAGACCCTGGAGTGTAGATTTAGAGGTTACTCGGGGTTGGAGAACCGGAGTGTAGATTTAGAGTTTACTCGTGGTTGTAGACCCTGGAGTGTAGATTTAGAGTTTACTCGTGGTCGGAGTGCCTGGAGTGTAGATTTAGAGTTTACTCGTGGTTGTAGACCCAGGAGTGTAGATTTAGAGTTTACTCGGCGTTGGAGTCCCTGGAGTGTAGATTTAGAGTTTATTTGGGGTTGGAGTCCTTGGAGTGTAGATTTAGAGTTTACTCGTTTTTGTAGATCCTGGAGTGTAGATTTAGAGTTTACTCGGGGTTGGAGACCCTGGAGTGTAGATTTAGAGTTTACTCGGGGTTGGAGTCCCTGGAGTGTAGATTTAGAGTTTACTCGGGTTGGAGTCCCTGGAGTGTAGATTTAGAGTTTACTCGGGTATGGAGTCCCTGGAGTGTAGATTTAGAGTTTACTCGGGGTTGGAGACCCTGGAGTGTAGATTTAGAGTTTACTCGGGGTTGGAGACCCTGGAGTGTAGATTTAGAGTTTACTCGGGGTTGGAGTCCCTGGAGTGTAGATTTAGAGTTTAATCAGGGTTGTAGACCCTGGAGTTTAGATTTAGAGTTTACTCAGGGTCGGAGACCCTGGAGTGTAGATTTAGAGTTGACTCGGTGTTGGTGTCCCTGGAGCGTAGATTTAGAGTTTACTCGGTGTTGGAGTCCCTGGAGCGTAGATTTAGAGTTTACTCTGGGTTGGAGTCCCTGGAGTGTAGATTTAGAGTTTACTCGGGGATGGAGACCCTGGAGTGGAGATTTAGAGTTTACTCGGGGATGGAGACCCTGGAGTGGAGATTTAGAGTTTGCTCGGGGTTGGAGTCCCTTGAGTGTAGATTTAGAGTTTACTCAGGATTGGAGTCCCTCGTGTGTAGATTTAGAGTTTATTCGGGGTTGTAGACCCTGGAGTGTAGATTTAGAGTTTACCTCGGGTTGGAGACCCCCTGGAGTGTATATTTAGAGTTTACTCGGGGTTGGAGACCCTGGAGTGTAGATTTAGAGTTTACTCGGGGTTGGAGACCCTGGAGTGTAGATTTAGAGTTTACTCGGGGTCGGAGCCCTCGGAGTGTAGATTTAGAGTTACTCGGGGTTGGAGTCCCTGGAGTGTAGATTTAGAGTTTACTCGGGTTGTAGACCCTGGAGTGTAGATTTAGAGTTTACTCCGGGTGGAGTCCCTGGAGTGTAGATTTAGAGTTTACTCGGGTCGGAGTCCCTGGAGCTGTAGATTTAGAGTTTACTCGGGTTGTAGACCCTGGAGTGTAGATTTAGAGTTTACTCGGGTTGGAGACCCTGGAGTGTAGATTTAGAGTTTACTCGGGGTTGGAGACCCTGGAGTGTAGATTTAGAGTTTACTCGGGTTGGAGACCCTGGAGTGTAGATTTAGAGTTTACTCGGGGTTGGAGTCCCTGGAGTGTAGATTTAGAGTTTACTCGGGGTTGGAGTCCCTGGAGTGTAGATTTAGAGTTTACTCGGGATTGGAGACCCTGGAGTGTAGATTTAGAGTTTACTCGGTTTCGGAGTCCCTGGAGTGTAGATTTAGAGTTTACTCGGGGTTGGA
This sequence comes from Carcharodon carcharias, assembly GCF_017639515.1. Taxonomy (NCBI): domain Eukaryota; kingdom Metazoa; phylum Chordata; class Chondrichthyes; order Lamniformes; family Lamnidae; genus Carcharodon; species Carcharodon carcharias. The sequence goes on along the minus strand of NC_054493.1, from coordinate 5,915,529 downwards.
GACCCTGGAGTGTAGATTTAGAGTTTACTCGGGGTTGGAGACCCTGGAGTGTAGATTTAGAGTTTACTCGGGGTTGGAGTCCCTGGAGTGTAGATTTAGAGTTTACTCGGGGTTGGAGTCCCTGGAGTGTAGATTTAGAGTTTACTCGGGTTGGAGTCCCTGGAGTGTAGATTTAGAGGTTACTCGGGGTTGGAGACCCTGGAGTGTAGATTTAGAGTTTACTCGGGATTGGAGACCCTGGAGTGTAGATTTAGAGTTTACTCGTTTTCGTAGTTCCTGGAGCGTAGATTTAGAGTTTACTGGGGGTTGGAGACCCTGGAGTGTAGATTTAGAGTTTACTGGGGTTGGAGACCCTGGAGTGTAGATTTAGAGTTTACTCGGGGTTGGAGTCCCTGGAGTGTAGATTTAGAGTTTACTCGGGGTTGGAGTCCCTGGAGTGTAGATTTAGAGTTTACTCGGGGTTGGAGTCCCTGGAGTGTAGATTTAGAGTTTACTCTGGGTTGGAGACCCTGGAGTGTAGATTTAGAGTTTACTCGGGGTTGGAGCCCTGGAGTGTAGATTTAGAGTTTACTCGGGTTGGAGTCCCTGGAGTGTAGATTTAGAGTTTACTCGGGGTTGGAGTCCCTGGAGTGTAGATTTAGAGTTTACTCGGGGTTGGAGACCCTGGAGTGTAGATTTAGAGTTTACTCGGGGTTGGAGTCCCTGGAGTGTAGATTTAGAGTTTACTCGGGGTTGGTGTCCCTGGAGTGTAGATTTAGAGTTTACTCGGGTTGGAGTCCCTGGAGTGTAGATTTAGAGTTTACTCGGGGTTGGAGACCCTGGAGTGTAGATTTAGAGTTTACTCGGGGTCGGAGTCCTGGAGTGTAGATTTTAGAGTTTACTCGGGTTGTATACCCTGGAGTGTAGATTAGAGTTTTACTCGGGGTTGGAGACCCTGGAGTGTAGATTTAGAGTTTACTCGGGGTTGGAGTCCCTGGAGTGTAGATTTAGAGTTTACTCGGGGTCGGGAGACCCTGGAGTGTAGATTAGAGTTTACCTCGGGGTTGAGACCCTGGAGTGTAGATTTAGAGCTTTACTCGGGGTCGGAGTCCCTGGAGGGTAGATTTAGAGTTTACTCGGGGTTGTAGATCCCTGGAGTGTAGATTTTAGAGTTTACTCAGGTTGGTAGACCCTGGAGTGTAGATTTAGAGTTTACCTCTGGGTTGGAGTCCCTGGAGTGTAGATTTAGAGTTTACTCGGTTAGTAGACCCTGGAGTGTAGATTTAGAGTTTACTCGGTTTCGGAGACCCTGGAATGTAGATTTAGAGTTTACTCGGGGTTGGAGACCCTGGATTGTAGATTTAGAGTTTACTCGGGATGGAGCCCTGGAGTGTAGATTTAGAGTTTACTCGGGGTCGGAGCCCCTGGAGTGTAGATTTAGAGTTTACTCGGGGTTGGAGTCCCTGGAGTGTAGATTTAGAGTTTACTCGGGGTTATAGATCCTGGAGTGTAGATTTAGAGTTTACTCGGGGTCGGAGTCCCGGGAGTGTAGATTTAGAGTTTACTCGGTGTTGGAGTCCCTGGAGTGTAGATTTAGAGTTTACTCGGGGTTGGAGTCCCTGGAGTGTAGATTTAGAGTTTACTCGGGGTTGTAGACCCTGGAGTGTAGATTTAGAGTTTACTCGGGGTTGGAGACCCTGGAGTGTAGATTTAGAGTTTACTCGGGGTCGGAGACCCTGGAGTGTAGATTTAGAGTTTACTCGGGGTTGGAGACCCTGGAGTGTAGATTTAGAGTTACTCGGGGTTGGAGACCCTGGAGTGTAGATTTAGAGTTTACTCGGGGTGGAGACCCCTGGAGTGTAGATTAGAGTTTACTCGGGTTGGAGTCCCCGGAGTGTAGATTTAGAGTTTACTCGGGTTCGGAATCCCTGGAGTGTAGATTTAGAGTTTACTCGGGGTTGGAGACCCTGGAGTGTAGATTTAGAGTTTACTCGGGGTCGGAGACCCTGGAGTGTAGATTTAGAGTTTACTCGGGGTCGGAGTCCCTGGAGTGTAGATTTAGAGTTTACTCGGGGTTGGAGACCCTGGAGTGTAGATTTAGAGTTTACTCGGGGTCGGAGTCCCTGGAGTGTAGATTTAGAGTTTACTCTGGGTTGGAGTCCCTGGAGTGTAGATTTAGAGTTTACTCGGGGTTGGAGTCCCTGGAGTGTAGATTTAGAGTTTACTCGGGGTTGGAGTCCCTGGAGTGTAGATTTAGAGTTTACTCGGGGTTCGGAGTCCCTGGAGTGTAGATTTAGAGTTTACTCGGTGTTGCAGTCCCTGGAGTGTAGATTTAGAGTTTACTCGGGGTTGGAGTCCCTGGAGTGTAGATTTAGAGTTTACTCGGGGTTGTAGACCCTGGAGTGTTGACTTAGAGTTTACTCGGGTTTGGAGTCCCTGGAGTGTAGATTTAGAGTTTACTCGGGGTTGGAGACCCTGGAGTGTAGATTTAGAGTTTACTCTGGGTTGGAGACCTTGGAGTGTAGATTTAAAGCTTACTCGGGTTGGAGTCCCTGGAGAGAAGATTTAGAGTTTACTAAGGATTGGAGTCCCTGGAGTGTAGATTTAGAGTTTACTCGGGGTCGGAGACCCTGGAGTGTAGATTTAGAGTTTACTCGGGGTTGGAGACCCTGGAGTGTAGATTTAGAGTTTACTCGGGGTTGGAGACCCTGGAGTGTAGATTTAGAGTTTACTCGGGGTTGGAGACCCTGGAGTGTAGATTTAGAGTTTACTCGGGGTTGGAGACCCTGGAGTGTAGATTTAGAGTTTACTCGGTGTTGTAGACCCTGGAGTGTAGATTTAGAGTTTACTCGGGTTTGGAGTCCCTGGAATGTTGACTTAGAGTTTACTCGGGGTTGGATCCCCTGGAGTGTAGATTTAGAGTTTACCATGGGTTGGAGACCTTGGAGTGTAGATTTAGAGCTTACTCGGGGTTTTCGATCCTGGAGTGTAGATTTAGAGTTTACTCGGGTTCGGAGTCCCGGGAGTGTAGATTTAGAGTTTACTCGGTGTTGCAGTCCCTGGAGTGTAGATTTAGAGTTTACTCGGTGTTGGAGTCCCTGGAGTGTAGATTTAGAGTTTACTCGGGGTTGTAGACCCTGGAGTGTAGATTTAGAGTTTACTCGGGGTTGGAGACCCTGGAGTGTAGATTTAGAGTTTACTCGGGGTTGGAGACCCTGGAGTGTAGATTTAGAGTTTACTCGGGGTTGGAGACCCTGAGTGTAGATTTAGAGTTTACTCGGGGTTGGAGACCCTGGAGTGTAGATTTAGAGTTTACTCGGGGTTGGAGACCCTGGAGTGTAGATTTAGAGTTTACTCGGGGTTGGAGACCCTGGAGTGTAGATTTAGAGTTTACTCGGGGTCGGAGCCCCTGGAGTGTAGATTTAGAGTTACTCGGGGTTGGAGACCCTGGAGTGTAGATTTAGAGTTTACTCGGGTTGGAGACCCTGGAGTGTAGATTTAGAGTTTACTCGGGGTCGGAGCCCTTGGAGTGTAGATTTAGAGTTTACTCGGGGTTGGAGTCCCTGGAGTGTAGATTTAGAGTTTACTCGGGGTTGGAGACCCTGGAGTGTAGATTTAGAGTTTACTCGGGGTTGGAGTCCCTGGAGTGTAGATTTAGAGTTTACTCGGGGTTGGAGTCCCTGGAGTGTAGATTTAGAGTTTACTCTGGGTTGGAGACCCTGGAGTGTAGATTTAGAGTTTACTCGGGGTTGGAGTCCCTGGAGTGTAGATTTAGAGTTTACTCGGGGTTGGAGTCCCTGGAGTGTAGATTTAGAGTTTACTCGGGGTTGGAGACCCTGGAGTGTAGATTTAGAGTTTACTCGGTTTCGGAGACCCTGGAGTGTAGATTTAGAGTTTACTCGGGGTTGGAGACCCTGGAGTGTAGATTTAGAGTTTACTCGTGGTTGGAGTCCCTGGAGTGTAGATTTAGAGTTACTCGGGTTGGAGACCCTGGAGTGTAGATTTAGAGTTTACTCAGGGGTTGGAGTCCCTGGAGTGTAGATTTAGAGTTTACTCGGGGTTGGAGTCCCTGGAGTGTAGATTTAGAGTTTACTCGGGGTTGGAGACCCTGGAGTGTAATTTAGAGTTTACTCTGGTTTGGAGTCCCTGGAGTGTAGATTTAGAGTTTACTCGGTGTTGGAGTCCCTGGAGTGTAGATTTAGAGTTTACTCGGGGTTGTAGACCCTGGAGTGTAGATTTAGAGTTTACTCGGGGTTGGAGTCCCTGGAGTGTAGATTTAGAGTTTACTCGGGGTTGGAGACCCTGGAGTGTAGATTTAGAGTTTACTCGGGGTCGGAGCCCTTGGAGTGTAGATTTAGAGTTTACTCGGGGTTGGAGCCGCTGGAGTGTAGATTTAGAGTTTACTCGGGGTTGGAGACCCTGGAGTGTAGATTTAGAGTTTACTCGGGGTTGGAGACCCTGGAGTGTAGATTTAGAGTTTACTCGGGGTTGGAGTCCCTGGAGTGTAGATTTAGAGTTTACTCGGGATTGGAGACCCTGGAGTGTAGATTTAGAGTTTACTCGTTTTCGTAGTTCCTGGAGTGTAGATTTAGAGTTTACTCGGGGTTGTAGACCCTGGAGTGTAGATTTAGAGTTTACTCGGGGTCGGAGACCCTGGAGTGTAGATTTAGAGTTTACTCGGGGTCGGATCCCCAGGGAGTGTAGATTTAGAGTTTACTCGGGGTTGGAGACCCTGGAGTGTAGATTTAGAGTTTACTCGGGGTTGGAGACCCTGGAGTGTAGATTTAGAGTTTACTCGGGGTTGGAGACCCTGGAGTGTAGATTTAGAGTTTACTCGGTTTCGGAGACCCTGGAGTGTAGATTTAGAGTTTACTCGGGGTTGGAGACCCTGGATTGTAGATTTAGAGTTTACTCGGGGTTGTACACCCTGGATTGTAGATTTAGAGTTTACTCGGGGTTGGAGTCCCTGGAGTGTAGATTTAGAGTTTACTCGGGGTTGGAGTCCCTGGAGTGTAGATTTAGAGTTTACTCGGGGTTGTAGACCCTGGAGTGTAGATTTAGAGTTTACTCGGGGTTGGAGACCCTGGAGTGTAGATTTAGAGTTTACTCGGGGTTGTAGACCCTGGAGTGTAGATTTAGAGTTTACTCGGGGTTGTAGACCCTGGAGTGTAGATTTAGAGTTTAATCGGGGTTGGAGACCCTGGAGTGTAGATTTAGAGTTTACTCGGGATTGTAGACCCTGGAGTGTAGATTTAGAGTTTACTCGGGGTTGGAGACCCTGGAGTGTAGATTTAGAGTTTACTCGGGGTTGGAGACCCTGGAGTGTAGATTTAGAGTTTACTCGGGGTTGTAGACCCTGGAGTGTAGATTTAGAGTTTACTCGGTTTCGGAGACCCTGGAGTGTAGATTTAGAGTTTACTCGGGGTTGGAGTCCCTGGAGTGTAGATTTAGAGTTTACTCGGGGTTGGAGTCCCTGGAGTGTAGATTTAGAGTTTACTCGGGGTTGGAGTCCCTGGAGTGTAGATTTAGAGTTTACTCGGGGTTGGAGTCCCTGGAGTGTAGATTTAGAGTTTACTCGGGGTTGTAGCCCCTGGAGTGTAGATTTAGAGTTTACTGGGGTTTGTAGCCCCTGGAGTGTAGTTTCAGAATTTACTCGGGGTTGGAGCCCCTGGAGTGTAGATTTAGAGTTTACTCGGGATTGTAGACCCTGGAGTGTAGATTTAGAGTTTACTCGGGGTTGTCGACCCTGGAGTGTAGATTTAGAGTTTACTCGGTGTTGGAGACCCTGGAGTGTAGATTTAGAGTTTACTGGGGCTCAGAGCCCATGGAGTGTAGATTTAGAGTTTACTCGGGGTTGTAGCCCCTGGAGTGTAGATTTAGAGTTTACTCGGGGTTGGAGACCCTGGAGTGTAGATTTAGAGTTTACTCGGGGTTGGAGTCCCTGGAGTGTAGATTTAGAGTTTACTCGGGGTTGGAGTCCCTGGAGTGTAGATTTAGAGTTTACTCGGGGTTGGAGACCCTGGAGTGTAGATTTAGAGTTTACTCGGGGTTGGAGACCCTGGAGTGTAGATTTAGAGTTTACTCGGGGTTGGAGACCCTGGAGTGTAGATTTAGAGTTTACTCGGGGTCGGAGACCCTGGAGTGTAGATTTAGAGTTTACTCGGGGTGGAGACCTGGAGTGTAGATTTAGAGTTTACTGGCGGTTGGAGTCCCTGGAGTGTAGATTTAGAGTTTACTTGGGAATGGAGACCCTGGATTGTAGATTTAGAGTTTACTCGGTTTCGGAGACCCTGGAGTGTAGATTTAGAGTTTACTCGGGGTTGGAGTTCCTGGAGTGTAGATTTAGAGTTTACTCGGGTTGTAGACCCTGGAGTGTAGATTTAGAGTTTACTCAGGGTTGTAGACCCTGGAGTGTAGATTTAGAGTTTACTCGGGGTCGGAGTCCCTGGAGTGTAGATTTAGAGTTTACTCGGGGTTGGAGACCCTGGAGTGTAGATTTAGAGTTTACTCGGGGTTGGAGACCCTGGAGTGTAGATTTAGAGTTTACTCGGGGTTGGAGACCCTGGAGTGTAGATTTAGAGTTTACTCGGGGATGGAGTCCCTGGAGTGTAGATTAGAGTTTACTCGGGTTGGAGCCCCTGGAGTGTAGATTTAGAGTTTACTCGGGGTCGGAGTCCCTGGAGTGTAGATTTAGAGTTTACTCGGGGTGGAGACCCTGGAGTGTAGATTTAGAGTTTACTCGGGGTTGGAGTCCCTGGAGTGTAGATTTAGAGTTTACTCGGGTTGGAGACCCTGGAGTGTAGATTTAGAGTTTACTCGGGGTCGGAGTCCCTGGAGTGTAGATTTAGAGTTTACTCGGGGTTGGAGACCCTGGAGTGTTGACTTAGAGTTTACTCGGGGTTGGAGACCCTGGAGTGTAGATTTAGAGTTTATCGGGGTTGGAGACCCTGGAGTGTAGATTTAGAGTTTACTCTCGGTTGGAGTCCCTGGAGTGTAGATTTAGTGTTCACTCGGGGTCGGAGACCCTGGAGTGTAGATTTAGAGTTTACTCTGGTTTGGAGACCCTGGAGTGTAGATTTAGAGTTTACTGGGGATTGGAGTCCCTGGAGTGTAGATTTAGAGTTTACTCGGGGTTGGAGACCCTGGAGTGTAGATTTAGAGTTTACTCGGGGTTGGAGACCCTGGAGTGTAGATTTAGAGTTTACTCGGGGTTGGATCCCCTGGAGTGTAGATTTAGAGTTTACTCGGGGTTATAGATCCTGGAGTGTAGATTTAGAGTTTACTCGGGGTCGGAGTCCCTGGAGTGTAGATTTAGAGTTTACTCGGGTTTGGAGTCCCTGGAGTGTAGATTTAGAGTTTACTCGGGGTTGGAGTCCCTGGAGTGTAGATTTAGAGTTTACTCGGGTTGGAGACCCTGGAGTGCACATTTATAGTTTACTCTGGGTTGGAGACCCTGGAGTGTAGATTTAGAGTTTACTCGGGGTTGGAGACCCTGGAGTGTAGATTTAGAGTTTACTCGGGGTTGGAGACCCTGGAGTGTAGATTTAGAGTTTACTCGGGGTTGGAGTCCCTGGAGTGTAGATTTAGAGTTTACTCGGGGTTGGAGTCCCTGGAGTGTAGATTTAGAGTTTACTCGGGGTTGGAGACCGTGGAGTGTAGATTTAGAGTTTACTCGGGGTGTGAGTCCCTGGAGTCTAGATTTAGAGTTTACTTGGTGTTGGAGCCGCTGGAGTGTAGATTTAGAGTTTACTCGGGGTTGGAGTCCCTGGAGTGTAGATTTAGAGTTTACTCGGGGTGGAGACCCTGGAGTGTAGATTTAGAGTTTACTCGGGTTGGAGTCCCTGGAGTGTAGATTTAGAGTTTACTCGGGGTTGGAGACCCTGGAGTGTAGATTTAGAGTTTACTCGGGTTCGGAGTCCCTGGAGTGTAGATTTAGAGTTTACTCGGGGTTGGAGCCCCTGGAGTGTAGATTTAGAGTTTACTCGGGTTTGGAGTCCCTGGAGTGTAGATTTAGAGTTTACTCAGGATTGGAGTCCCTGGAGTGTAGATTTAGAGTTTACTCGGGGTTGGAGTCCCTGGAGTGTAGATTTAGAGTTTACTTGGGGTTGGAGTCCCTGGAGTGTAGATTTAGAGTTTACTCGGGTTGGAGACCCTGGAGTGTAGATTTAGAGTTTACTCGGGGTTGGAGTCCCTGGAGTGTAGATTTAGAGTTTACTCGGGGTTGGAGACCCTGGAGTGTAGATTTAGAGTTTACTCGGGGTTGGAGACCCTGGAGTGTAGATTTAGAGTTTACTCGGGGTTGGAGACCCTGGAGTGTAGATTTAGAGTTTACTCTGGGTTGGAGTCCCTGGAGTGTAGATTTAGAGTTTACTCGGGGTTGGAGTCCCTGGAGTGTAGATTTAGAGTTTACTCGGAGTTGGAGTCCCTGGAGTGTAGATTTAGAGTTTACTCGGGGTTGGAGACCCTGGAGTGTAGATTTAGAGTTTACTCGGGGTTCGGAGTCCCCTGGAGTGTAGATTTAGAGTTTACTCGGGTTGGAGTCCCTGGAGTGTAGATTTAGAGTTTACTCGGGGTTGAGACCCTGGAGTGTAGATTTAGAGTTTACCTCGGGTTGGAGACCCTGGAGTGTAGATTTAGAGTTTACTCGGGGTTGGAGACCCTGGAGTGTAGATTTAGAGTTTACTCGGGTTAGAGACCCTGGAGTGTAGATTTAGAGTTTACTCGGGGTTGGAGACCCTGGAGTGTAGATTTAGAGTTTACTCGGGGTCGGAGTCCCTGGAGTGTAGATTTAGAGTTTACTCGGGTTGGAGACCCTGGAGTGTAGATTTAGAGTTTACTCGGGGTTGGAGTCCCTGGAGTGTAGATTTAGAGTTTACTCGGGTTGGAGACCCTGGAGTGTAGATTTAGAGTTTACTCGGGGTTGGAGTCCTGGAGTGTAGATTTAGAGTTTACTCGGGTTGGAGTCCCTGGAGTGTAGATTTAGAGTTTACTCGGGATTGTAGACCCTGAAGTGTAGATTTAGAGTTTACTCGGGGTTGGAGACCCTGGAGTGTAGATTTACAGTTTACTCGGGGCTGGAGCCGCTGGAGTTTAGATTTAGAGTTTACTCGGGGTTGGTGTCCCTGGAGTGTAGATTTAGAGTTTACTCGGGGTCGGAGCCCCTGGAGTGTAGATTTAGAGTTTACGCGTGGTTGGAACCCCTGGAGTTTAGATTTAGAGTTTACTCGGGTTGGAGACCCTGGAGTGTAGATTTAGAGTTTACTCGGGGTTGGAGACCCTGGAGTGTAGATTTAGAGTTTACTCGGGGTCGGAGCCCCTGGAGTGTAGATTTAGAGTTTACTGGGTGTTGTAGCCCCTGGAGTGTAGATTTAGAGTTTACACAGGGTTGTAGACCCTGGAGTGTAGATTTAGAGTTTACTCGGGGTTGGAGACCCTGGAGTGTAGATTTAGAGTTTACTCGGGTCGGAGCCCCTGGAGTGTGGATTTAGAGTTTACTCGGGTTGTAGACCCTGGAGTGTAGATTTAGAGTTTACTCGGGGTTGGAGCCCCTGGAGTGTAGATTTAGAGTTTACTCGGGGTTGGACTCCCTGGAGTGTAGATTTAGAGTTTACTCGGGATCGGAGACCCTGGAGTGTAGATTTAGAGTTTACTCGGGGTCGGAGCCCTTGGAGTGTAGATTTAGAATTTATTCGGGGTTGGTTTCCCTGGAGTGTAGATTTAGAGTTTACTCGGGGTTGGAGACCCTGGAGTGTAGATTTAGAGTTTACTCTGGGTTGGAGACCCTGGAGTGTAGATTTAGAGTTTACTCGGGGTTGGAGACCCTGGAGTGTAGATTAGAGTTTACTCGGGGTTGGAGACCCTGGAGTGTAGATTAGAGTTTACTCGGGGTTGGAGACCCTGGAGTGTAGATTTAGAGTTTACTCGGGGTTGGAGACCCTGGAGTGTAGATTTAGAGTTTATTCGCGGTTGGAGACCCTGGAGTGTAGATTTAGAGTGTCCTCGGGTTCGGAGTCCCTGGAGTTTAGATTTAGAGTTTACTCGGGTTCGGAGTCCCTGGAGTGTAGATTTAGAGTTTACTCGGGGTTGGAGTCCCTGGAGTGTAGATTTAGAGTTTACTCGGGGTTGGAGACCCTGGAGTGTAGATTTAGAGTTTACTCGGGGTTGGAGACCCTGGAGTGTAGATTTAGAGTTTACTCGGGGTTGGAGTCCCTGGAGTGTAGATTTAGAGTTTACTCGGGGTTGGAGACCCTGGAGTGTAGATTTAGAGTTTACTCGGGGTTGGAGTCCCTGGAGTGTAGATTTAGAGTTTACTCGGGGTTGGAGCCCCTGGAGTGTAGATTTAGAGTTTACTCGGGGTTGGAGTCCCTGGAGTGTAGATTTAGAGTTTACTCGGTGTCGGAGACCCTGGAGTGTAGATTTAGAGTTTACTCTGGTTTGGAGACCCTGGAGTGTAGATTTAGAGTTTACTCGGGGTCGGAGTCCCTGGAGTGTAGATTTAGAGTTTACTCGGGGTTGGAGTCCCTGGAGTGTAGATTTAGAGTTTACTCTGGGTTGGAGACCCTGGAGTGTAGATTTAGAGTTTACTCGGGGTTGGAGACCCTGGAGTGTAGATTTAGAGTTTATTCGGGGTTGGAGTCCCTGGAGTGTAGATTTAGAGTTTTCTCGGGGTTGGAGACCCTGGAGTGTAGATTTAGAGTTTACTCGGGGTTGGAGTCCCTGGAGTGTAGATTTAGAGTTTACTCGGGGTTGGAGTCCCTGGAGTGTAGATTTAGAGTTTACTCGGGTTCGGAGTCCCTGGAGTGTAGATTTAGAGTTTACTCGGGGTCGGAGTACCTGGAGTGTAGATTTAGAGTTTACTCGGGGTTGGAGACCCTGGAGTGTAGATTTAGAGTTTACTCAGGGTCGGAGTCCCTGGAGTGTAGATTTAGACTTTACTCAGGGTTGGAGACCCTGGAGTGTAGATTTAGAGTTTACTCGGGTTGGAGACCCTGGAGTGTAGATTTAGAGTTTACTCGGGGTTGGAGACCCTGGAGTGTAGATTAGAGTTTACTCGGGTTGGAGACCCTGGAGTGTAGATTTAGAGTTTACTCGGTTTGTAGACCCTGGAGTGTAGATTTAGAGTTTACTCGGGGTTGGAGTCCCTGGAGTGTAGATTTAGAGTTTACTCGGGGTTGGAGTCCCTGGAGTGTAGATTTAGAGTTTACTCGGGTTGGAGACCCTGGAGTGTAGATTTAGAGTTTACTCGGGTTGGAGACCCTGGAGTGTAGATTTAGAGTTTACTCGGGGTTGGAGACCCTGGAGTGTAGATTTAGAGTTTACTCGGGGTTGGAGACCCTGGAGTGTAGATTTAGAGTTTACTCGGGGTTGGAGACCCTGGAGTGTAGATTTAGAGTTTACTCGGGGTTGGAGACCCTGGAGTGTAGATTTAGAGTTTACTCGGGGTTGGAGACCCTGGAGTGTAGATTTAGAGTTTACTCGGGGTTGGAGACCCTGGAGTGTAGATTTAGAGTTTACTCGGGGTTGGAGACCCTGGAGTGTAGATTTAGAGTTTACTCAGGGTCGGAGTCCCTGGAGTGTAGATTTAGAGTTTACTCGGGGTTGGAGTCCCTGGAGTGTAGATTTAGAGTTTACTCGGGGTTGGAGACCCTGGAGTGTAGATTTAGAGTTTACTCGGGGTTGGAGACCCTGGAGTGTAGATTTAGAGTTTACTCGGGGTTGGAGACCCTGGAGTGTAGATTTAGAGTTTACTCGGGTTTGAGACCTTGGAGTGTAGATTTAGAGTTTACTCGGGGTTGAGACCCTGGAGTGTAGATTTAGAGTTTACTCGGGGTCGGAGTCCCTGGAGTGTAGATTTAGAGTTTACTCGGGGTTGGAGACCCTGGAGTGTAGATTTAGACTTTACTCGGGGTTGGAGACCCTGGAGTGTAGATTTAGAGTTTACTCGGTTTCGGAGACCCTGGAGTGTAGATTTCGAGTTTACTCGGGGTTGTAGCCCCTGGAGTGTAGAGTTAGAGTTTACTCGGGGTTGGAGTCCCTGGAGTGTAGATTTAGTGTTCACTCGGGGTCGGAGACCCTGGAGTGTAGATTTAGAGTTTACTCTGGTTTGGAGACCCTGGAGTGTAGATTTAGAGTTTACTGGGGATTGGAGTCCCTGGAGTGTAGATTTAGAGTTTACTCGGGTTGGAGTCCCTGGAGTGTAGATTTAGAGTTTACTCGGGGTTGGAGACCCTGGAGTGTAGATTTAGAGTTTACTAGGGATGGAGTCCCTGGAGTGTAGATTTAGAGTTTACTCGGGGTTGGAGTCCTGGAGTGTAGATTTAGAGTTTACTCAGGGTTGGAGACCCTGGAGTGTAGATTTAGAGTTTACTCGGGGTTGGAGTCCCTGGAGTGTAGATTTAGAGTTTACTCGGGGTCGGAGACCCTGGAGTGTAGATTTAGAGTTTACTTGGGGTTGGAGACCCTGGAGTGAAGATTTAGACTTTACTCGGTGTCGGAGTCCCTGGAGTGTAGATTTAGAGTTTACTCGGGGTTGGAGTCCCTGGAGTGTAGATTTAGAGTTTACTCGGGGTTGGAGACCCTGGAGTGTAGATTTAGAGTTTACTCGGGTTGGAGTCCCTGGAGTGTAGATTTAGAGTTTACTCGGGTTGGAGTCCCTGGAGTGTAGATTTAGAGTTTACTCGGGTTGGAGACCCTGGAGTGTAGATTTAGAGTTTACTCGGGTTGGAGTCCCTGGAGTGTAGATTTAGAGTTTACTCGGGGTTGGAGACCCTGGAGTGTAGATTTAGAGTTTACTCGGGGTTGGAGTCCCTGGAGTGTAGATTTAGAGTTTACTCGGGGTTGGAGACCCTGGAGTGTAGATTTAGAGTTTACTCGGGGTTGGAGTCCCTGGAGTGTAGATTTAGAGTTTACTCGGGGTTGGAGTCCCTGGAGTGTAGATTTAGAGTTACTCGGGGTTGGAGACCCTGGAGTGTAGATTTAGAGTTTACTCGGGGTTGGAGACCCTGGAGTGTAGATTTAGATTTTACTCGGGGTTGGAGACCCTGGAGTGTAGATTTAGAGTTTACACTGGGTTGGAGTCCCTGGAGTGTAGATTTAGAGTTTACTCGGGGTTGGAGTCCCTGGAGTGTAGATTTAGAGTTTACTCGGTGTTGGAGACCCTGGAGTGTAGATTTAGAGTTTACTCGGGGTTGGAGACCCTGGAGTGTAGATTTAGAGTTTACTCGGGGTTGGAGTCCCTGGAGTGTAGATTTAGAGTTTACTCGGGGTTGGAGACCCTGGAGTGTAGATTTAGAGTTTACTCGGGGTTGGAGACCCTGGAGTGTAGATTTAGAGTTTACTCGGGGTTGGAGTCCCTGGAGTGTAGATTTAGAGTTTACTCGGTGTTGGAGTCCCTGGAGTGTAGATTTAGAGTTTACTCGGGTTGGAGACCCTGGAGTGTAGATTTAGAGTTTACTCGGGGTTGGAGACCCTGGAGTGTAGATTTAGAGTTTACTCGGGGTTGGAGACCCTGGAGTGTAGATTTAGAGTTTACTCGGGGTTGGAGTCCTTGGAGTGTAGATTTAGAGTTTACTCGGGGTTATAGATCCTGGAGTGTAGATTTAGAGTTTACTCGGGGTCGGAGTCCCTGGAGTGTAGATTTAGAGTTTACTCGTGGTTGTAGACCCTGGAGTGTAGATTTAGAGTTTACTCGGGGTTGGAGTCCCTGGAGTGTAGATTTAGAGTTTACTCGGGGTTGGAGACCCTGGAGTGTAGATTTAGAGTTTACTCTGGGTTGGAGTCCCTGGAGTGTAGATTTAGAGTTTACTCGGGGTTGGAGACCCTGGAGTGTAGATTTAGAGTTTACTCGGGGTCGGAGCCCCTGGAGTGTAGATTTAGAGTTTACTCGGGGTTGGAGACCCTGGAGTGTAGATTTAGAGTTTACTCGGGGTTGGAGTCCCTGGAGTGTAGATTTAGAGTTTACTCGGGGTTGTAGACCCTGGAGTGTAGATTTAGAGTTTACTCGGGGTTGGAGACCCTGGAGTGTAGATTTAGAGTTTACTCGGGGTCGGAGTCCCTGGAGTGTAGATTTAGAGTTTACTCGGGGTTGTAGACCCTGGAGTGTAGATTTAGAGTTTACTCGGGGTTGGAGACCCTGGAGTGTAGATTTAGAGTTTACTCTGGGTTGGAGCCCCTGGAGTGTAGATTTAGAGTTTACTCGGGGTTGGAGACCCTGGAGTGTAGATTTAGAGTTTACTCGGGGTTGGAGACCCTGGAGTGTAGATTTAGAGTTTACTCGGGGTTGGAGACCCTGGAGTGTAGATTTAGAGTTTACTCGGGGTTGGAGTCCCTGGAGTGTAGATTTAGAGTTTACTCGGGGTTGGAGACCCTGGAGTGTAGATTTAGAGGTTACTTGGGGTTGGAGAACCGGAGTGTAGATTTAGAGTTTACTCGTGGTTGTAGACCCTGGAGTGTAGATTTAGAGTTTACTCGGGGTTGGAGTCCCTGGAGTGTAGATTTAGAGTTTACTCTGGGTTGGAGACCCTGGAGTGTAGATTTAGAGTTTACTCGGGGTTGGAGTCCCTGGAGTGTAGATTTAGAGTTTACTCTGGGTTGGAGTCCCTGGAGTGTAGATTTAGAGTTTACTCGGGGTTGGAGACCCTGGAGTTTAGATTTAGAGTTTACTCGGGTTCGGAGTCCCTGGAGTGTAGATTTAGAGTTTACTCGGGGTCGGAGTCCCTGGAGTGTAGATTTAGAGTTTACTCGGGGTTGGAGACCCTGGAGTGTAGATTTAGAGTTTACTCGGGGTTGGAGACCCTGGAGTGTAGATTTAGAGTTTACTCGGGGTTGGAGACCCTGGAGTGTAGATTTAGAGTTTACTCGGGGTTGGAGTCCCTGGAGTGTAGATTTAGAGTTTACTCGGGGTTGGAGACCCTGGAGTGTAGATTTAGAGTTTACTCGGGGTTGGAGTCCCTGGAGTGTAGATTTAGAGTTTACTCAGGGTTGTAGACCCTGGAGTGTAGATTTAGAGTTTACTCGGGGTCGGAGACCCTGGAGTGTAGATTTAGAGTTTACTCGGGGTTGGAGACCCTGGAGTGTAGATTTAGAGTTTACTCGGGGTTGGAGACCCTGGAGTGTAGATTTAGAGTTTACTCGGGGTTGGAGTCCCTGGAGTGTAGATTTAGAGTTTACTCGTGGTTGTAGACCCTGGAGTGTAGATTTAGAGTTTACTCGGGGTTGGAGTCCCTGGAGTGTAGATTTAGAGTTTACTCGGGGTTGGAGTCCCTGGAGTGTAGATTTAGAGTTTACTCGGGGTTGGAGACCCTGGAGTGTAGATTTAGAGTTTACTCGTTTTCGGAGTCCCTGGAGTGTAGATTTAGAGTTTACTCGGTTTCGGAGACCCTGGAGTGTAGATTTAGAGTTTACTCGGGGTTGGAGACCCTGGATTGTAGATTTAGAGTTTACTCGGGGTTGTACACCCTGGATTGTAGATTTAGACTTTACTCGGTTTCGGAGACCCTGGAGTGTAGATTTAGAGTTTACTCAGGGTTGGAGACCCTGGAGTGTAGATTTAGAGTTTACTCGGTTTCGGAGACCCTGGAGTGTAGATTTAGAGTTTACTCGGGGTTGGAGACCCTGGATTGTAGATTTAGAGTTTACTCGGGGTTGTACACCCTGGAGTGTAGATTTAGAGTTTACTCGGGGTTGGAGACCCTGGAGTGTAGATTTAGAGTTTACTCGGGGTTGGAGACCCTGGAGTGTAGATTTAGAGTTTACTCGGTTTCGGAGACCCTGGAGTGTAGATTTAGAGTTTACTCGGGGTTGGAGTCCCTGGAGTGTAGATTTAGAGTTTACTCGGGGTCGGAGTCCCTGGAGTGTAGATTTAGAGTTTACTCGGGGTTGGAGACCCTGGAGTGTAGATTTAGAGTTTACTCGGGGTTGGAGACCCTGGAGTGTAGATTTAGAGTTACTCGGGGTTGGAGTCCCTGGAGTGTAGATTTAGAGTTTACTCGGGTTGGAGTCCCTGGAGTGTAGATTTAGAGTTTACTCGGGGTTGGAGTCCCTGGAGTGTAGATTTAGAGTTTACTCGGGGTTGGAGACCCTGGAGTGTAGATTAAGAGTTTACTCGGGGTTGGAGTGCCTGGAGTGTAGATTTAGAGTTTAATCGGGGTCGGAGCCCCTGGAGTGCAGATTTAGAGTTTACTCGGGGTCGGAGCCCTTGGAGTGTAGATTTAGAATTTACTCGTGGTTGGAGTCCCTGGAGTGTAGATTTAGAGTTTACTCGGGGTTGGAGACCCTGGAGTGTAGATTTAGAGTTTACTCGGGGTTGGAGACCCTGGAGTGTAGATTTAGAGTTTACTCGGGGTTGGAGACCCTGGAGTGTAGATTTAGAGTTTACTCGGTTTCCGAGACCCTGGAGTGTAGATTTAGAGTTTACTCGGGATTGTAGACCCTGGAGTGTAGATTTAGAGTTTACTCGGGGTTGGAGACCCTGGAGTGTAGATTTAGAGTTTACTCGGGGTTGGAGTCCCTGGAGTGTAGATTTAGAGTTTACTCGGGTTGGAGTCCCTGGAGTGTAGATTTAGAGTTTACTCTGGGTTGGAGTCCCCTGGAGTGTAGATTTAGAGTTTACTCGGGTTGGAGACCCTGGAGTGTAGATTTAGAGTTTACTCGGGGTTGGAGTCCCTGGAGTGTAGATTTAGAGTTTACTCGGGGTTGGAGTCCCTGGAGTGTAGATTTAGAGTTTACTCGGGTTGGAGACCCTGGAGTGTAGATTTAGAGTTTACTCTGGGTTGGAGTACCCTGGAGTGTAGATTTAGAGTTTACTCGGGGTTGTAGACCCTGGAGTGTAGATTTAGAGTTTACTCGGGTTGGAGACCCTGGAGTGTAGATTTAGAGTTTACTCGGGTTGGAGTCCCTGGAGTGTAGATTTAGAGTTTACTCGGGGTTGGAGACCCTGGAGTGTAGATTTAGAGTTTACTCGGGGTTGGAGTCCCTGGAGTGTAGATTTAGAGTTTACTCGGGGTTGGAGTCCCTGGAGTGTAGATTTAGAGTTTACTCGGGGTTGGAGACCCTGGAGTGTAGATTTAGAGTTTACTCGGGGTCGGAGTCCCTGGAGTGTAGATTTAGAGTTTACTCGGGGTTGGAGACCCTGGAGTGTAGATTTAGAGTTTACTCGGGATTGGAGTCCCTGGAGTGTAGATTTAGAGTTTACTCCGGGTTGGAGACCCTGGAGTGTAGATTTAGAGTTTACTCGGGGTTGGAGACCCTGGAGTGTAGATTTAGAGTTTACTCGGGGTTGGAGTCCCTGGAGTGTAGATTTAGAGTTTACTCGGGGTTGGAGACCCTGGAGTGTAGATTTAGAGTTTACTCGGGTTGGAGACCCTGGAGTGTAGATTTAGAGTTTACTCGGGTTGGAGACCCTGGAGTGTAGATTTAGAGTTTACTCGGGGTCTGGAGACCCTGGAGTGTAGATTTAGAGTTTACTCGGGGATGTAGACCCTGGAGTGTAGATTTAGAGTTTACTCGGGGTTGGAGACCCTGGAGTGTAGATTTAGAGTTTACTCGGGGTTATAGATCCTGGAGTGTAGATTTAGAGTTTACTCGGGGTCGGAGTCCCTGGAGTGTAGATTTAGAGTTTACTCGCGGTTGTAGACCCTGGAGTGTAGATTTAGAGTTTACTCGGGGTTGGAGTCCCTGGAGTGTAGATTTAGAGTTTACTCGGGGTTGGAGACCCTGGAGTGTAGATTTAGAGTTTACTCGGGGTTGGAGACCCTGGAGTGTAGATTTAGAGTTTACTCGGGGTTGGAGACCCTGGAGTGTAGATTTAGAGTTTACTCGGGGTTGGAGACCCTGGAGTGTAGATTTAGAGTTTACTCGGGGTTGGAGACCCTGGAGTGTAGATTTAGAGTTTACTCGGGTTGGAGACCCTGGAGTGTAGATTTAGAGTTTACTCGGGTTGGAGACCCTGGAGTGTAGATTTAGAGTTTACTCGGGGTTGGAGTCCCTGGAGTGTAGATTTAGAGTTTACTCGGGGTTGGAGACCCTGGAGTGTAGATTTAGAGTTTACTCGGGGTTGGAGTCCCTGGAGTGTAGATTTAGAGTTTACTCGGGGTTGGAGACCCTGGAGTGTAGATTTAGAGTTTACTCGGGGTTGGAGTCCCTGGAGTGTAGATTTAGAGTTTACTCGGGGTTGGAGTCCCTGGAGTGTAGATTTAGAGTTTACTCGGGGTTGGAGACCCTGGAGTGTAGATTTAGAGTTTACTCGGGGTTGGAGACCCTGGAGTGTAGATTTAGAGTTTACTCGGGGTTGGAGACCCTGGAGTGTAGATTTAGAGTTTACTCTGGTATTGGAGACCCTGGAGTGTAGATTTAGAGTTTACTCGGGGTCGGAGTCCCTGGAGTGTAGATTTAGAGTTTACTCGGGGTTGGAGACCCTGGAGTGTAGATTTAGAGTTTACTCGGGGTTGGAGACCCTGGAGTGTAGATTTAGAGTTTACTCGGGGTTGGAGACCCTGGAGTGTAGATTTAGAGTTACTCGGGGTTGGAGACCCTGGAGTGTAGATTTAGAGTTTACTCGGGGTCGTGAGTCCCTGGATGTAGATTTAGAGTTTACTCGTGTTGTAGACCCTGGAGTGTAGATTTAGAGTTTACTCGGGTGGAGTCCCTGGAGTGTAGATTTAGAGTTTACTCGGGGTTGGAGACCCTGGAGTGTAGATTTAGAGTTTACTCTGGGTTGGAGTACCCTGGAGTGTAGATTTAGAGTTTACTCGGGGTGGAGACCCTGGAGTGTAGATTTAGAGTTTACTCGGGTTGGAGTCCCATGGAGTGTAGATTTAGAGTTTACTCGGGGTTGGAGACCCTGGAGTGTAGATTTAGAGTTTACTCTGGTTTGGAGTCCCTGGAGTGTAGATTTAGAGTTTACTCGGGTTGGAGTCCCTGGAGTGTAGATTTAGAGTTTACTCGGGGTTGGAGTCCCTGGAGTGTAGATTTAGAGTTTTACTCGGGGTTGGAGTCCCTGGAGTGTAGATTTAGAGTTTACTCGGGTTGGAGTCCCTGGAGTGTAGATTTAGAGTTTACTCGGGGTTGGAGACCCTGGAGTGTAGATTTAGAGTTTACTCGGGGTTGGAGTCCCTGGAGTGTAGATTTAGAGTTTACTCGGGGTTGGAGACCCTGGAGTGTAGATTTAGAGTTTACTCGGGGTCGGAGTCCCTGGAGTGTAGATTTAGAGTTTACTCGGGGTTGGATCCCTGGAGTGTAGATTTAGAGTTTACTCGGGGTTGGAGTCCCTGGAGTGTAGATTTAGAGTTTACTCGGGTTGGAGACCCTGGAGTGTAGATTTAGAGTTTACTCGGGGTTGGAGTCCCTGGAGTGTAGATTTAGAGTTTACTCGGGGTTGGAGACCCTGGAGTGTAGATTTAGAGTTTACTCGGTTTCGTAGACCCTGGAGTGTAGATTTAGAGTTTACTCGGGGTTGGAGTCCCTGGAGTGTAGATTTAGAGTTTACTCGGGATTGGAGACCCTGGAGTGTAGATTTAGAGTTTACTCGGGGTTGGAGCCCTGGAGTGTAGATTTAGAGTTTACTCGGGGTTGGAGTCCCTGGAGTGTAGATTTAGAGTTTACTCGGGGTGGAGTCCCTGGAGTGTAGATTTAGAGTTTACTCGGGTTGGAGTCCCTGGAGTGTAGATTTAGAGTTTACTCGGGGTCGGAGTCCCTGGAGTGTAGATTTAGACTTTACTCTGGGTTGGAGACCCTGGAGTGTAGATTTAGAGTTTACTCGGGTTGGAGACCCTGGAGTGTAGATTTAGAGTTTACTCGGGGTTGGAGACCCTGGAGTGTAGATTTAGAGTTTACTCGGGGTTGTAGACCCTGGAGTGTAGATTTAGAGTTTACTCGGGGTTGTAGACCCTGGAGTGTAGATTTAGAGTTTACTCAGGGTTGGAGACCCTGGAGTGTAGATTTAGAGTTTACTGGGGGGTAAGAGCCCATGGAGTGTAGATTTAGAGTTTACTCGGGGTTGTAGCCCGTGGAGTGTAGATTTAGAGTTTACTCGGGTTGGAGTCCCTGGAGTGTAGATTTAGAGTTTACTCGGGGTTGGAGTCCCTGGAGTGTAGATTTAGAGTTTACTCGGGGTTGGAGTCCCTGGAGTGTAGATTTAGAGTTTACTCTGGGTTGGAGTCCCTGGAGTGTAGATTTAGAGTTTACTCAGGGTTGGAGTCCCTGGAGTGTAGATTTAGAGTTTACTCGGGGTTGGAGTCCCTGGAGTGTAGATTTAGAGTTTACTCGGGGTTGGAGTCCCCTGGAGTGTAGATTTAGAGTTTACTCGGGGTTGGAGACCCTGGAGTGTAGATTTAGAGTTTACTCGGGGTCGGAGACCCTGGAGTGTAGATTTAGAGTTTACTCGGGGTTGGAGTCCCTGGAGTGTAGATTTAGAGTTTACTCGGGGTTGGAGACCCTGGAGTGTAGATTTAGAGTTTACTCGGGGTTGGAGACCCTGGAGTGTAGATTTAGAGTTTACTCGGGTTGGAGTCCCTGGAGTGTAGATTTAGAGTTTACTCGGGGTTGGAGTCCCTGGAGTGTAGATTTAGAGTTTACTCGGGTTGGAGACCCTGGAGTGTAGATTTAGAGTTTACTCGGGGTTGAGACCCTGGAGTGTAGATTTAGAGTTTACTCGGGTTGGAGTCCCTGGAGTGTAGATTTAGAGTTTACTCGGGTTGTAGACCCTGGGGTGTAGATTTAGAGTTTACTCGGGATTGGAGTTCCTGGAGTGTAGATTTAGAGTTTACTCGGGGTTGGAGACCCTGGAGTGTAGATTTAGAGTTTACCCGGTTTCGGAGACCCTGGAGTGTAGATTTAGAGTTTACTCGTGGTTGGAGTTCCTGGAGTGTAGATTTAGAGTTTACTCGGGGTTGTACACCCTGGAGTGTAGATTTAGAGTTTACTCGGGGTTGGAGACCCTGGAGTGTAGATTTAGAGTTTACTCGGGTTGGAGACCCTGGAGTGTAGATTTAGAGTTTACTCGGGGTTGGAGACCCTGGAGTGTAGATTTAGAGTTTACTCGGGGTTGTAGACCCTGGAGTGTAGATTTAGAGTTTACTCGGGGTCGGAGCCCCTGGAGTGTAGATTTAGAGTTTACTCTGGGTTGGAGTCCCTGGAGTGTAGATTTAGAGTTTACTCGGGGTTGGAGACCCTGGAGTGTAGATTTAGAGTTTACTCGGTGTTGGAGACCCTGGAGTGTAGATTTAGAGTTTACTCGGGGTTGGAGACCCTGGAGTGTAGATTTAGAGTTTACTCGGGGTTGGAGTCCCTGGAGTGTAGATTTAGAGTTTACTCGGGGTTGGAGACCCTGGAGTGTAGATTTAGAGTTTACTCGGGGTTGGAGTCCCTGGAGTGTAGATTTAGAGTTTACTCGGGGTTGGAGACCCTGGAGTGTAGATTTAGAGTTTACTCGGGGTTGGAGTCCCTGGAGTGTAGATTTAGAGTTTACTCGGTGTTGGAGACCCTGGAGTGTAGATTTAGAGTTTACTCGGGTTGGAGACCCTGGAGTGTAGATTTAGAGTTTACTCGGGGTTGGAGTCCCTGGAGTGTAGATTTAGAGTTTACTCGGTGTTGGAGACCCTGGAGTGTAGATTTAGAGTTTACTCGGGTTTGGAGTCCCTGGAGTGTTGACTTAGAGTTTACTCGGGGTTGGAGACCCTGGAGTGTAGATTTAGAGTTTACTCGGGGTTGGAGACCCTGGAGTGTAGATTTAGAGTTTACTCGGGGTTGGAGACCCTGGAGTGTAGATTTAGAGTTTACTCGGGATTGTAGACCCTGGAGTGTAGATTTAGAGTTTACTCGTTTTCGTAGTTCCTGGAGTGTAGATTTAGAGTTTACTGGGGGTTGGAGACCCTGGAGTGTAGATTTAGAGTTTACTGGGGATTGGTGTCCCTGGAGTGTAGATTTAGAGTTTAATCAGGGTTGTAGACCCTGGAGTGTAGATTTAGAGTTTACTCGGGGTCGGAGACCCTGGAGTGTAGATTTAGAGTTTACTCGGGGTTGAGACCCTGGAGTGTAGATTAGAGTTTACTCGGGGTTGGAGACCCTGGAGTGTAGATTTAGAGTTTACTCGGGGTTCGGAGTTCCTGGAGTGTAGATTTAGAGTTTACTCGGGGATGGAGTCCCTGGAGTGTAGATTTAGAGTTTACTCGGGGTTGGAGACCCTGGAGTGTAGATTTAGAGTTTACTCGGGATCTTAGCCCCTGGAGTGTAGATTTAGAGTTTACTCGGGGTTGGAGTCCCTGGAGTGTAGATTTAGAGTTTACTCTGGGTTGGAGTCCCTGGAGTGTAGATTTAGAGTTTACTCGGGGTTGGAGACCCTGGAGTGTAGATTTAGAGTTTACTCGGGGTTGTAGACCCTGGAGTGTAGATTTAGAGTTTATTCGGGGTTGGAGTCCCTGGAGTGTAGATTAGAGTTTACTCGGGTTGGAGTCCCTGGAGTGTAGATTTAGAGTTTACTCGGGGTTGGAGACCCTGGAGTGTAGATTTAGAGTTTACTCGGGGTTGGAGACCCTGGAGTGTAGATTTAGAGTTTACTTCGGGGTCGGAGACCCTGGAGTGTAGATTTAGAGTTTACTCGGGTTGGAGACCCTGGAGTGTAGATTTAGAGTTTACTCGGGTTGGAGTCCCTGGAGTGTAGATTTAGAGTTTACTCGGGGTTGTAGACCCTGGAGTGTAGATTTAGAGTTTACTCGGGTTGGAGACCCTGGAGTGTAGATTTAGAGTTTACTCGGGGTTGGAGACCCTGGAGTGTAGATTTAGAGTTTACTCGGGTTGGAGTCCCTGGAGTGTAGATTTAGAGTTTACTCGGGGTTGGAGTCCCTGGAGTGTAGATTTAGAGTTTACTCTGGGTTGGAGACCCTGGAGTGTAGATTTAGAGTTTACTCGGGGTTGGAGCCCTGGAGTGTAGATTTAGAGTTTACTCGGGTTGGAGTCCCTGGAGTGTAGATTTAGAGTTTACTCGGGGTTGGAGACCCTGGAGTGTAGATTTAGAGTTTACTCGGGTTGGAGTCCCTGGAGTGTAGATTTAGAGTTTACTCGGTGTTGGAGTCCCTGGAGTGTAGATTTAGAGTTTACTCGGGGTTGTAGACCCTGGAGTGTAGATTTAGAGTTTACTCGGGGTTGGAGTCCCTGGAGTGTAGATTTAGAGTTTACTCGGGGTTGTAGACCCTGGAGTGTAGATTTAGAGTTTACTCTGGGTTGGAGTCCCTGGAGTGTAGATTTAGAGTTTACTCGGGGTTGGAGACCCTGGAGTGTAGATTTAGAGTTTACTCGGGGTTGGAGTCCCTGGAGTGTAGATTTAGAGTTTACTCGGGGTTGGAGACCCTGGAGTGTAGATTTAGAGTTTACTCTGGGTTGGAGTCCCTGGAGTGTAGATTTAGAGTTTACTCTGGGTTGGAGTCCCTGGAGTGTAGATTTAGAGTTTACTCGGTGTTGTAGACCCTGGAGTGTAGATTTAGAGTTTACTCGGGGTCGGAGACCCTGGAGTGTAGATTTAGAGTTTACTCGGGGTTGGAGTCCCTGGAGTGTAGATTTAGAGTTTACTCGGGGTTGGAGACCCTGGATTGTAGATTTAGAGTTTACTCGGTTTCGGAGACCCTGGAGTGTAGATTTAGAGTTTACTCGGGTTGGAGACCCTGGAGTGTAGATTTAGAGTTTACTCGGGTTCGGAGACCCTGGAGTGTAGATTTAGAGTTTACTCGGGTTGGAGTCCCTGGAGTGTAGATTTAGAGTTTACTCGGGGTTGGAGCCCCTGGAGTGTAGATTTAGAGTTTATTCGGGGTTGGAGACCCTGGAGTGTAGATTTAGAGTTTACTCGGGTTGGAGTCCCTGGAGTGTAGATTTAGAGTTTACTCGGGGTTGGAGACCCTGGAGTGTAGATTTAGAGTTTACTCGGGTTGGAGTCCCTGGAGTGTAGATTTAGAGTTTACTCGGGGTTGGAGTCCCTGGAGTGTAGATTTAGAGTTTACTCGGGTTGGAGACCCTGGAGTGTAGATTTAGAGTTTACTCGGGGTTGGAGTCCCTGGAGTGTAGATTTAGAGTTTACTCGGGGTTGGAGACCCTGGAGTGTAGATTTAGAGTTTACTCGGGGTTGGAGACCCTGGAGTGTAGATTTAGAGTTTACTCGGGGTTGGAGACCCTGGAGTGTAGATTTAGAGTTTACTCGGTTTCGGAGACCCTGGAGTGTAGATTTAGAGTTTACTCGGGGTTGGAGTCCCTGGAGTGTAGATTTAGAGTTTACTCGGGTTGTACACCCTGGATTGTCGATTTAGAGTTTACTCGGGGTTGGAGTCCCTGGAGTGTAGATTTAGAGTTTACTCGGGTTGGAGCCCCTGGAGTGTAGATTTAGAGTTTACTCGGGGTTGGAGTCCCTGGAGTGTAGATTTAGAGTTTACTCAGGATTGGAGTCCCTGGAGTGTAGATTTAGAGTTTACTCGGGTTGGAGTCCCTGGAGTGTAGATTTAGAGTTTACTCGGGTTGGAGTCCCTGGAGTGTAGATTTAGAGTTTACTCGGGGTTGAGTCCCTGGAGTGTAGATTTAGAGTTTACTCGGGGTTGGAGTCCCTGGAGTGTAGATTTAGAGTTTACTCGGGGTCGGAGTCCCTGGAGTGTAGATTTAGAGTTTACTCAGGGTTGGAGACCCTGGAGTGTAGATTTAGAGTTTACTCGGGGTTGGAGCCCCTGGAGTGTAGATTTAGAGTTTACTCGTGGTTTTAGACCCTGGAGTGTAGATTTAGAGTTCACTCGGGGTTGTGAACCCTGGAGTGTAGATTTAGAGTTTACTCGGGGTTGGAGACCCTGGAGTGTAGATTTAGAGTTTACTCGGGGTTGGAGTCCCTGGAGTGTAGATTTAGAGTTTACTCGGGGTTGGAGACCCTGGAGTGTAGATTTAGAGTTTACTCGGGGTTGGAGACCCTGGAGTGTAGATTTAGAGTTTACTCGGGGTCGGAGTCCCTGGAGTGTAGATTTAGAGTTTACTCGGGGTTGGAGTCCCTGGAGTGTAGATTTAGAGTTTACTCAGGGTTGGAGACCCTGGAGTGTAGATTTAGAGTTTACTCGGGGTTGGAGTCCCTGGAGTGTAGATTTAGAGTTTACTCGGTTTCGGAGACCCTGGAGTGTAGATTTAGAGTTTACTCGGGGTTGGAGACCCTGGATTGTAGATTTAGAGTTTACTCGGGGTTGTACACCCTGGATTGTAGATTTAGAGTTTACTCGGTTTCGGAGACCCTGGAGTGTAGATTTAGAGTTTACTCGGGGTTGGAGTTCCTGGAGTGTAGATTTAGAGTTTACTCGGGGTCGGAGTCCCTGGAGTGTAGATTTAGAGTTTACTCGGGGTTGGAGTCCCTGGAGTGTAGATTTAGAGTTTACTCGGGGTTGGAGTCCCTGGAGTGTAGATTTAGAGTTTACTCGGGGTTGGAGTCCCTGGAGTGTAGATTTAGAGTTTACTCGCGGTTGTAGACCCTGGTGTGTAGATTTAGAGTTTACTCGGTGTTGGGGTCCCTGGAGTGTACATTTAGAGTTTACTTGGGTTTGGAGACCCTGGAGTGTAGATTTAGAGTTTACTCGGGGTCGGAGCCCCTGGAGTGTAGATTTAGAGTTTACTCGGGGTCGGACCCCCTGGACTTTATATTTAGAGTTTACTCGGGGTTGGAGCCCCTGGAAGGTAGATTTAGAGTATACTCGGGGTTATAGATCCTGGAGTGTAGATTTAGAGTTTACTCGGGGTCGGAGTCCCTGGACTGTTGACTTAGAGTTTACTCGGGGTTGGAGACCCTGGAGTGTAGATTTAGAGTTTACTCGGGGTTGGAGACCCTGGAGTGTAGATTTAGAGTTTACTCGGGGCCGGAGCCCCTCGAGTGTACATCTATAGTTTACTCTGGGTTGGAGTCCCTGGAGTGTAGATTTAGAGTTTACTCCGGTTTGTAGACCCTGGATTTTAGATTTAGAGTTTACTCCGGTTTGTAGACCCTGGAGTGTAGATTTAGAGTTTTCTCGGGGTCGGAGTCCCTGGACTGTAGATTTAGAGTTTACTCAGTGTTGTAGACCCTGGAGTGTAGATTTAGAGTTTACTCGGGGTTGGAGACCCTGGAGTGTAGATTTAGAGTTTACTCGGGGTTGGAGACCCTGGAGTGTAGATTTAGAGTTTACTCGGGGTTGGAGTCCCTGGAGTGTAGATTTAGAGTTTACTCGGGGTTGGAGCCGCTGGAGTGTAGATTTAGAGTTTACTCGGGGTTGGAGTCCCTGGAGTGTAGATTTAGAGTTTACTCTGGGATGGAGACCCTGGAGTGTGGATTTAGAGTTTACTCTGGGTTGGAGACCCTGGAGTGTAGATTTAAAGTTTATTCGTGGTTGGAGACCCTGGAGTGTAGATTTAGAGTTTACTCGGGGTTGGAGACCCTGGAGTGTAGATTTAGAGTTTACTTGGGGTTTGAGACCCTGGAGTGTAGATTTAGAGTTTACTCGTGGTTGTAGACCCTGGAGTGTAGATTTAGAGTTTCCTCGAGGTCGGAGTCCCTGGAGTGTAGATTTAGAATTTACTCGTGGTTGTAGACCCTGGAGTGTAGATTTAGAGTTTACTCGGGGTTGGAGTCCCTGGAGTGTAGATTTAGAGTTTACTCGGGGTTGGAGTCCCTGGATTGTAGATTTAGAGTTTACTCTGGGTTGGAGTACCTGGAGTGTAGATTTAGAGTTTACTCTGGGTTGGAGTCCCTGGAGTGTAGATTTAGAGTTTACTCAGGGTTGGAGTCCCTCGTGTGTAGATTTAGAGTTTACTCGGGGCCGGAGCCCCTGGAGTGTACATCTATAGTTTACTCTGGTTTGGAGTCCCTGGAGTGTAGATTTAGAGTTTACTCCGGTTTGTAGACCCTGGATTTTAGATTTAGAGTTTACTCCGGTTTGTAGACCCGGGAGTGTAGATTTAGAGTTTTCTCGGGGTCGGAGTCCCTGGATTGTAGATTTAGAGTTTACTCGGGGTTGGAGTCCCTGGAGTGTTGACTTAGAGTTTACTCGGGGTTGGAGACCCTGGAGTGTAGATTTAGAGTTTACTCCGGTTTGTAGACCCGGGAGTGTAGATTTAGAGTTTACTCAGTGTTGTAGACCCTGGAGTGTAGATTTAGAGTTTACTCGGGGTTGGAGTCCCTGGAGTGTTGACTTAGAGTTTACTCGGGGTTGGAGACACTGGAGTGTAGATTTAGAGTTTACTCGGGGTTGGAGGCCCTGGAGTGTTGACTTAGAGTTTACTCGGGGTTGGAGACCCTGGAGTGTAGATTTAGAGTTTACTCGGGGTTGGAGACCCTGGAGTGTAGATTTAGAGTTTACTCGGGGCCGGAGCCCCTGGAGTGTACATCTATAGTTTACTCTGGGTTGGAGTCCCTGGAGTGTAGATTTAGAGTTTACTCCGGTTTGTAGACCCGGGAGTGTAGATTTAGAGTTACTCGGGGTCGGAGTCCCTGGATTGTAGATTTAGAGTTTACTCAGTGTTGTAGACCCTGGAGTGTAGATTTAGAGTTTACTCGGGGTTGGAGTCCCTGGAGTGTTGACTTAGAGTTTACTCGGGGTTGGAGACCCTGGAGTGTAGATTTAGAGTTTACTCGGGGTTGGAGACCCTGGAATGTAGATTTAGAGTTTACTCGGGGTCGGAGTCCCTGGAGTGTAGATTTTGAGTTTACTTGGTGTTGGAGCCGCTGGAGTGTAGATTTAGAGTTTACTGGGGGTTGGAGTCCCTGGAGTGTAGATTTAGAGTTTACTCGGAGTTGGAGTCCCTGGAGTGTAGATTTAGAGTTTACTTGGGGATGGCGACCCTGGAGTGTAGATTTAGAGTTTACTCGGGGTTGGAGACCCTGGAGTGTAGATTTAAAGTTTATTCGTGGTTGCAGACCCTGGAGTGTAGATTTAGAGTTTACTCGGGGTTGGAGACCCTGGAGTGTAGATTTAGAGTTTACTTGGGGTTGGAGACCCTGGAGTGTAGATTTAGAGTTTACTCGTGGTTGTAGACCCTGGAGTGTAGATTTAGAGTTTACTCGAGGTCGGAGTCCCTGGAGTGTAGATTTAGAGTTTACTCGTGGTTGTAGACCCTGGAGTGTAGATTTAGAGTTTACTCGGGGTTGGAGTCCCTGGAGTGTAGGTTTAGAGTTTACTTGGTGTTGGAGCCGCTGGAATGTAGATTTATAGTTTACTGGGGGTTGGAGTCCCTGGAGTGTTGACTTAGAGTTTACTCGGGGTTGGAGACCCTGGAGTGTAGATTTAGAGTTTACTCGGGGTTGGAGACCCTGGAGTGTAGATTTAGAGTTTACTCGGGGCCGGAGCCCCTGGAGTGTACATCTATAGTTTACTCTGGGTTGGAGTCCCTGGAGTGTAGATTTAGAGTTTACTCCGGTTTGTAGACCCTGGATTTTAGATTTAGAGTTTACTCCGGTTTGTAGACCCGGGAGTGTAGATTTAGAGTTTTCTCGGGGTCAGAGTCCCTGAATTGTAGATTTAGAGTTTACTCAGTGTTGTAGACTCTCGAGTGTAGATGTAGAGTTTACTCAGGGTTGGAGTCCCTGGAGTGTTGACTTAGAGTTTACTCGGGGTTGGAGACCCTGGAGTGTAGATTTAGAGTTTACTCGGGGTTGGAGACCCTGGAGTGTAGATTTTGAGTTTACTCGGGGTCGGAGTCCCTGGAGTCTAGATTTAGAGTTTACTTGGTGTTGGAGTAGCTGGAGTGTAGATTTAGAGTTTACTGGGGGTTGGAGTCCCTGGAGTGTAGATTTAGAGTTTACTCGGAGTTGGAGTCCCTGGAGTGTAGATTTAGAGTTTACTTGGGGTTGGAGACCCTGGAGTGTAGATTTAGAGTTTACTCGGGGTTGGAGACCCTGGAGTGTAGATTTCAAGTTTATTCGTGGTTGCAGACCCTGGAGTGTAGATTTAGAGTTTACTCCGGGTTTGAGACCCTGGAGTGTAGATTTAGAGTTTTCTTGGGGTTGGAGACCCTGGAGTGTAGATTTAGAGTTTACTCGTGGTTGTAGACCCTGGAGTGTAGATTTAGAGTTTACTCGAGGTCGGAGTCCCTGGAGTGTAGATTTAGAGTTTACTCATGGTTGTAGACCCTGGAGTGTAGATTTAGAGTTTACTCGGGGTTGGAGTCCCTGGAGTGTAGATTTAGAGTTTACTCGGGGTTGGAGTCCCTGGAGTGTAGATTTAGAGTTTACTCTGGGTTGGAGTCCCTGGAGTGTGGATTTAGAGTTTACTCTGGGTTGGAGTCCCTGGAGTGTAGATTTAGAGTTTACTCTGGGTTGGAGTCCCTGGTGTGTAGATTTAGAGTTTACTCGGGGTCGGAGCCCCTGGAGTGTACATCTATAGTTTACTCTGGTTTGGAGTCCCTGGAGTGTAGATTTAGAGTTTACTCCGGTTTGTAGACCCTGGAGTTTAGATTTAGAGTTTACTCTGGGTTGGTGTACCTGGAGTGTAGATTTAGAGTTTTCTCGGGGTCGGAGTCCCTGGATTGTAGATTTAGAGTTTACTCAGTGTTGTAGACCCTGGAGTGTAGATTTAGAATTTACTCGGGGTTGGAGTCCCTGGAGTGTAGATTTAGAGTTTACTCGGTGTTTGAGTCCCTGGAGTGTAGATTTAGAGTTTAGTCTGGTTTGGAGTCCCTGGAGTGTAGATTTAGAGTTTACTCTGGGTTGGAGTCCCTGGAGTGTAGTTTTAGAGCTTACTCTTGTTTGGAGTCCCTGGAGTGTAGATTTAGAGTTTACTCTGTGTTGGAGTCCCTGGAGTGTGGATTTAGAGTTTACTCTGGGTTGGAGTCCCTGGAGTGTAGATTTAGAGTTTACTCTGGGTTGGAGTCCCTGGTGTGTAGATTTAGGGTTTACTCGGGCCCGGAGCCCCTGGAGTGTACATCTATAGTTTACTCTGGTTTGGAGTCCCTGGAGTGTAGATTTAGAGTTTACTCCGCTTTGTAGACCCGGGAGTGTAGATTTAGTGTTTTCTCGGGGTCGGAGTCCCTGGATTGTAGATTTAGAGTTTACTCAGTGTTGTAGACCCTGGAGTGTAGATTTAGAGTTTACTCGGGGTTGGAGATCCTGGAGTGTAGATTTAGAGTTTACTCGGGGTTGGAGACCCTGGAGTGTAGTTTTAGAGTTTGCTCGGGGTCTGAGTCCCTGGAGTCTAGATTTAGAGTTCACTTGGTGTTGGAGCCGCTGGAGTGTAGATTTAGAGTTTACTGGGCGTTGGAGTCCCTGGAGTGTAGATTTATAGTTTACTTGGTGTTGGGGTCCCTGGAGTGTAGATTTAGAGTTTACTGGGGGTTGAAGTCCCTGGAGTGTAGATTTATAGTTTACTTGGGGTTGGAGTCCCTGGAGTGTGGATTTAGAGTGTTCTCGGGGTCGGAGTCCCTGGAGTGTAGATTTTGAGTTTTCTCGGGGTTGGAAACCGTGGAGTGTAGATTTAGACTTTACTCAGGATTGGAGTCCCTGGAGTGTAGATTTAGAGTTTACTCAGGATTGGAGTCCCTGGAGTGTAGATTTAGAGTTTACTCGGGGTTGTATACCCTGGAGTGTAGATTTAGAGTTTACTCGGGGTTGTAGACCCTGGAGTGTAGATTTAGAGTTTACTCGGAGTTGTAGACCCTGGAGTGTAGATTTATAATTTACTTGGGTTTGGAGTCCCTGGAGTGGAGATTTAGAGTTTACTCGGGGTTGGTGTCCCTGGAGTGTAGATTTAGAGTTTAGTCTGGTTTGGAGTCCCTGGAGTGTAGATTTAGAGTTTACTCTGGGTTGGAGTCCCTGGAGTGTAGATTTAGAGTTTACTCTTGTTTGGAGTCCCTGGAGTGTAGATTTAGAGTTTACTCGGGGCCGGAGTCCCTGGAGTGTAGATTTAGAGTTTACTCCGGGTTGTAGTCCCTGGAGTGTAGATTTAGAGTATACTCGGGGCTGGAGAACCTGGAGTGTAGATTTAGAGTTTTCTCGGGGTCGGAGTCCCTGGAGTGTAGATTTAGAGTTTATTCGGTGTTGTAGACCCTGGAGTGTAGATGTAGAGTTTACTCGGGGTTGGAGAACCTGGAGTGTAGATTTAGAGTTTACTCGGTGTCGGAGTCCCTGGAGTGTAGATTTAGAGTTTACTCGGGGTTGGAGCCGCTGGAGTGTAGATTTAGAGTTTGCTGGGGGTTGAAGTCCCTGGAGTGTACATTTATAGTTTACTTGGGGTTGGAGTCCCTGGGGTTTGGATTTAGAGTGTCCTCGGGGTCGGAGTCCCTGGAGTGTAGATTTTGTGTTTTCTCGGGGTTGGAAACCATGGAGTGTAGATTTAGAGTTTACTCAGGATTGGAGTCCCTGGAGTGTAGATTTAGAGTTCACTTGGGGTAGTAGACCCTGGAGTGTAGATTTAGAGTATACTCAGGATTGGAGTCCCTGGAGTGTAGATTTAGAGTTTATTCGGGGATGGAGACCCTGGAGTGTAGATTTAGAGTTTACTCCGGGTTGGAGACCCTGGAGTGTAGATTTAGAGTTTACTTGGGGTTGGAGACCCTGGTGTGTAGATTTAGAGTTTACTCGTGGTTGTAGACCCTGGAGTGTAGAATTAGCGTTTACTCGAGGTCGGAGTCCCTGGAGTGTAGATTTAGAGTTTCCTCGTGGTTGTAGACCCTGGAGTGTAGATTTAGAGTTTACTCGGGGTTGGAGTCCCTGGAGTGTAGATTTAGAGTTTACTCGGGGTTGCAGTCCCTGGAGTGTGGATTTAGAGTTTAATCTGGGTTGGAGTCCCTGGTGTGTAGATTTAGAGTTTACTCGGGGACGGAGCCCCTGGAGTGTACATCTATAGTTTAACCTGGTTTGGAGTCCCTGGAGTGTAGATTTAGAGTTTACTCCGGTTTGTAGACCCTGGATTTTAGATTTAGAGTTTACTCCGCTTTGTAGACCCGGGAGTGTAGATTTAGAGTTTTCTCGGGGTCGGAGTCCCTGGATTGTAGATTTAGAGTTTACTCAGTGTTGTAGACCCTGGAGTGTAGATTTAGAGTTTACTCGGGGTTGGAGTCCCTGGAGTGTTGACTTAGAGTTTACTCGGGGTTGGAGACCCTGGAGTGTAGATTTAGAGTTTACTCGGGGTTGGAGACCCTGGAGTGTAGTTTTAGAGTTTACTCGGGGTCGGAGTCCCTGGAGTGTAGATTTAGAGTTTACTTGGTGTTGGAGCCGCTGGAGTGTAGATTTAGAGTTTACTGGGGGTTGGAGTCCCTGGAGTGTAGATTTATAGTTTACTTGGTGTTGGGGTCCCTGGA
Source organism: Carcharodon carcharias (assembly GCF_017639515.1). Lineage (NCBI taxonomy): Eukaryota > Metazoa > Chordata > Chondrichthyes > Lamniformes > Lamnidae > Carcharodon > Carcharodon carcharias. Next base: position 5,883,285 of record NC_054493.1, on the reverse strand, counting down.
GTGTAGATTTAGAGTTTACTGGGGGTTGAAGTCCCTGGAGTGTAGATTTATAGTTTACTTGGGGTTGGAGTCCCTGGAGTGTGGATTTAGAGTGTTCTCGGGGTCGGAGTCCCTGGAGTGTAGATTTTGAGTTATCTCGGGGTTGGAAACCGTGGAGTGTAGATTTAGACTTCACTCAGGATTGGAGTCCCTGGAGTGTAGATTTAGAGTTTACTCAGGATTGGAGTCCCTGGAGTGTAGATTTAGAGTTTACTCGGGTTGTATACCCTGGAGTGTAGATTTAGAGTTTACTCGGGGTTGTAGACCCTGGAGTGTAGATTTAGAGTTTACTCGGGGTTGTATACCCTGGAGTGTAGATTTAGAGTTTACTCGGGGTTGGAGTCCCTTGAGTGTAGATTTAGAGTTTACTCAGGGTTGGAGTCCCTTGAGTGTAGATTTAGAGTTTACTCAGGATTGGAGTCCCTGGAGTGTAGATTTAGAGTTTACTCGGGGTTGGAGTCCCTTGAGTGTAGATTTAGAGTTTACTCAGGATTGGAGTCCCTGGAGTGTAGATTTAGAGTTTACTCGGGGTTGGAGTCCCTTGAGTGTAGATTTAGAGTTTACTCAGGATTGGAGTCCCTGGAGTGTCGATTTAGAGGTTACTCGGGGTTGGAGACCCTGGAGTGTAGATTTAGAGTTTACTCGGGGTCGGAGCCCCTGGAGTGTAGATTTAGAGTTTACTCGGGGTTGGATCCCCTGGAGTGTAGATTTAGAGTTTACTCGGGGTCGGAGTCCCTTGGATGTAGATTTAGAGTTTACTCGTCTTTGTATACCATGGAGTGTAGATTTAGAGTTTACTCGGTGTTGGAGTCCCTGGAGTGTAGATTTAGAGTTTACTCGGGGTTGGAGACCCTGGAGTGTAGATTTAGAGTTTACTCATGGTTGTATACCCTGGAGTGTAGATTTAGAGTTTACTCGGAGTTGTAGACCCTGGAGTGTAGACTTATAATTTACTTGGGGTTGAAGTCCCTGGAGTGTAGATTTAGAGTTTACTCGGGGTTTGAGTCCCTGGAGTGTAGATTTAGAGTTTAGTCTGGTTTGGAGTCCCTGGAGTGTAGATTTAGTGTTTACTCTGGGTTGGAGTCCCTGGAGTGTAGATTTAGAGTTTACTCTTGTTTGGAGTCCCTGGAGTGTAGATTTAGAGTTTACTCGGGGCCGGAGCCCCTGGAGTGTAGATTTAGAGTTTACTCCGGGTTGTAGACCCTGGAGTGTAGATTTAGAGTTTACTCGGGGTTGGAGACCCTGGAGTGTAGATTTAGAGTTTTCTCGGGGTCGGAGTCCCTGGAGTGTAGATTTATAGTTTACTTGGGGTTGGAGTCCCTGGAGTGTGGATTTAGAGTGTTCTCGGGGTCGGAGTCCCTGGAGTGTAGATTTTGAGTTATCTCGGGGTTGGAAACCGTGGAGTGTAGATTTAGACTTCACTCAGGATTGGAGTCCCTGGAGTGTAGATTTAGAGTTTACTCAGGATTGGAGTCCCTGGAGTGTAGATTTAGAGTTTACTCGGGGTTGTATACCCTGGAGTGTAGATTTAGAGTTTACTCGGGTTTGTAGACCCTGGAGTGTAGATTTAGAGTTTACTCGGGGTTGTATACCCTGGAGTGTAGATTTAGAGTTTACTCGGGGTTGGAGTCCCTTGAGTGTAGATTTAGAGTTTACTCGGGGTTGGAGTCCCTTGAGTGTAGATTTAGAGTTTACTCAGGATTGGAGTCCCTGGAGTGTAGATTTAGAGTTTACTCGGGGTTGGAGTCCCTTGAGTGTAGATTTAGAGTTTACTCAGGATTGGAGTCCCTGGAGTGTAGATTTAGAGTTTACTCGGGGTTGGAGTCCCTTGAGTGTAGATTTAGAGTTTACTCAGGATTGGAGTCCCTGGAGTGTCGATTTAGAGGTTACTCGGGGTTGGAGACCCTGGAGTGTAGATTTAGAGTTTACTCGGGGTCGGAGCCCCTGGAGTGTAGATTTAGAGTTTACTCGGGGTTGGATCCCCTGGAGTGTAGATTTATAGTTTACTCGGGGTTGGATCCCCTGGAGTGTAGATTTAGAGTTTACTCGGGGTCGGAGTCCCTTGGATGTAGATTTAGAGTTTACTCGTCTTTGTATACCATGGAGTGTAGATTTAGAGTTTACTCGGTGTTGGAGTCCCTGGAGTGTAGATTTAGAGTTTACTCGGGTTTGGAGTCCCTGGAGTGTAGATTTAGAGTTTACTCGGGTTTGGAGACCCTGGAGTGTAGATTTAGAGTTTACTCGGAGTTGTAGACCCTGGAGTGTAGATTTATAATTTACTTGGGGTTGGAGTCCCTGGATTGTAGATTTAGAGTTTACTCGGGGTTGGAGTCCCTGGAGTGTAGATTTAGAGTTTAGTCTGGTTTGGAGTCCCTGGAGTGTAGATTTAGAGTTTACTCTGGGTTGGAGTCCCTGGAGTGTAGATTTAGAGTTTACTCTTGTTTGGAGTCCCTGGAGTGTAGATTTAGAGTTTACTCGGGGCCGGAGCCCCTGGAGTGTAGATTTAGAGTTTACTCCGGGTTGTAGACCCTGGAGTGTAGATTTAGAGTTTACTCGGGGTTGGAGACCCTGGGGTGTAGATTTAGAGTTTTCTCGGGGTCGGAGTCCCTGGAGTGTAGATTTAGAGTTTACTCGGTGTTGTAGACCCTGGAGTGTAGATTTAGAGCTTACTCGGGGTCGGAGTCCCTGGAGTGTAGATTTAGAGTTTACTCGGGGTCGGAGTCCCTGGAGTGTAGATTTAGAGTTTACTCGGGGTTGGAGCCGCTGGAGTGTAGATTTAGAGTTTACTGGGGGTTGAAGTCCCTGGAGTGTAGATTTATAGTTTACTTGGGGTTGGAGTGCCTGGAGTTTGGATTTAGAGTGTCCTCGGGGTCGGAGTCCCTGGAGTGTAGATTTTGTGTTTTCTCGGGTTTTGAAACCGTGGAGTGTAGATTTAGAGTTTACTCAGGATTGGAGTCCCTGGAGTGTAGATTTAGAGTTTTCTCGGGGTAGTAGACCCTGGAGTGTAGATTTAGAGTTTACTCAGGATTGGAGTCCCTGGAGTGTAGATTTAGAGTTTACGCGGGGTTGGAGCCCCTGGAGTGTAGATTTAGAGTTTACTCGGGATTGGAGTCCCTGGAGTGTAGATTTAGAGTTTACTCGGGGTCGGAGACCCTGGAGTGTAGATTTAGAGTTTACTCGGGGTTGGATCCCCTGGACTGTAGATTTAGAGTTTACTCTGGGTTGTAGTCCCTGGAGTGTAGGTTTAGAGTTTACTCTGGGTTGGAGTCCCTGGAGTGTAGATTTAGAGTGTACTCGGGGTTGGAGACCCTGGAGTGTAGATTTAGGGTTTACTCGGGTTTGGAGACCCTGGAGTGTAGATTTAAAGTTTATTCGTGGTTGCAGACCCTGGAGAGTAGATTTAGAGTTTACTCGTGGTTGTAGACCCTGGAGTGTAGATTTAGAGTTTACTCGGGGTTGGAGTCCCTGGAGTGAAGATTTAGAGTTTACTTGGGGTTGGAGTCCTTGGAGTGTAGATTTAGAGTTTACTTGGGGTTGGAGTCCCTGGAGTGTAGATTTAGAGTTTACTCTGGGTTGGAGTCCCTGGAGTGTAGATTTAGAGTTTACTCTGGGTTGGAGTCCCTGGAGTGTAGATTTAGAGTTTACTCGGGGCCGGAGCCCCTGGAGTGTACATTTATAGTTTACTCTGGGTTGGAGTCCCTGGAGTGTAGATTTAGAGTTTACTCGGGGTTGGAGACCCTGGAGTGTAGATTTAGAGTTTTCTCGGGGTCGGAGTCCCTGGAGTGTAGATTTATAGTTTACTCGGTGCTGTAGACCCTGGAGTTTAGATTTAGATTTTACTCGGGTTTGGAGTCTCTGCAGTGTTGACTTAGAGTTTACTCGGGGTTGGAGACCCTGTTGTGTAGATTTAGAGTTTTCTCGGGGTTGGAGACCCTGGAGTGTAGATTTAGAGTTTACTTGGGGTCGGAGTCCCTGGAATGTAGATTTAGAATTTACTCGGGGTTGGAGACTCTGGAGTGTAGATTTACAGTTTACTCGGGGTCGGAGCCCCTCGAGTCTAGATTTAGAGTTTTCTCGGGGTTGGAGCCGCTGGAGTGTAGATTTATAGTTTACTTGGGGTTGGAGTCCCTGGAGTTTGGATTTATAGTTTACTTGGGGTCGGAGCCCCTGGAGTGTAGATTTAGAGTTTACTCGGGGTTGGATCCCCTGGACTGTAGATTTAGAGTTTACTCTGGGTTGTAGTCCCTGGAGTGTAGGTTTAGAGTTTACTCTGGGTTGGAGTCCCTGGAGTGTAGATTTAGAGTGTACTCGGGGTTGGAGACCCTGGAGTGTAGATTTAGGGTTTACTCGGGTTTGGAGACCCTGGAGTGTAGATTTAAAGTTTATTCGTGGTTGCAGACCCTGGAGAGTAGATTTAGAGTTTACTCGTGGTTGTAGACCCTGGAGTGTAGATTTAGAGTTTACTCGGGGTTGGAGTCCCTGGAGTGTAGATTTAGAGTTTACTTGGGGTTGGAGTCCTTGGAGTGTAGATTTAGAGTTTACTCGGGGTTGGAGTCCCTGGAGTGTAGATTTAGAGTTTACTCTGGGTTGGAGTCCCTGGAGTGTAGATTTAGAGTTTACTCTGGGTTGGAGTCCCTGGAGTGTAGATTTAGAGTTTACTCGGGGCCGGAGCCCCTGGAGTGTACATTTATAGTTTACTCTGGGTTGGAGTCCCTGGAGTGTAGATTTAGAGTTTACTCGGGGTTGGAGACCCTGGAGTGTAGATTTAGAGTTTTCTCGGGGTCGGAGTCCCTGGAGTGTAGATTTATAGTTTACTCGGTGCTGTAGACCCTGGAGTTTAGATTTAGATTTTACTCGGGTTTGGAGTCTCTGCAGTGTTGACTTAGAGTTTACTCGGGGTTGGAGACCCTGTTGTGTAGATTTAGAGTTTTCTCGGGGTTGGAGACCCTGGAGTGTAGATTTAGAGTTTACTCGGGGCCGGAGCCCCTGGAGTGTTGATTTAGAGTTTACTTGGGGTCGGAGTCCCTGGAATGTAGATTTAGAATTTACTCGGGGTTGGAGACTCTGGAGTGTAGATTTAGAGTTTTCTCGGGGTTGGAGCCGCTGGAGTGTAGATTTATAGTTTACTTGGGGTTGGAGTCCCTGGAGTTTGGATTTATAGTTTACTTGGGGTTGGAGTCCCTGGAGTTTGGATTTAGAGTGTCCCCGGGGTCGGAGTCCCTGGAGTGTAGATTTTGTGTTTTCTCGGGGTTAGAAACCGTGGAGCGTAGATTTAGAGTTTACTCAGGATTGGAGTCCCTGGAGTGTAGATTTAGAGTTTTTTCGGGGTTGTAGACCCTGGAGTGTAGATTTAGAGTTTACTCGGGGTCGGAGTCCCTGGAGTGTAGATTTAGAGTTTACTCTGGGTTGGAGTCCCTGGAGTGTAGATTTAGAGTTTACTCGGGGTTGGAACCCCTGGAGTGTAGATTTAGAGTTTACTCGGGGTCGGAGCCCCTGGAGTGTAGATTTAGAGTTTACTCGGGGTTGGAACCCCTGGAGTGTAGATTTAGAGTTTACTCGGGGTCGGAGTCCCTGGAGTGTAGATTTAGAGTTTACTCGGGGTCGGAGTCCCTGGAGTGTAGATTTAGAGTTTACTCGGGGTTGGAGACCCTGGAGTGTAGATTTAAAGTTTATTCGTGGTTGCAGACCCTGGAGTGTAGATTTAGAGTTTACTCGGGGTCGGAGCCCCTGGAGTGTAGATTTAGAGTTTACTCGGGGTCGGAGCCCCTGGAGTGTAGATTTAGAGTTTACTCGGGGTTGTAGACCCTGGTGTGTAGATTTAGAGTTTACTCGGGGTTGGAGCCGCTGGAGTGTAGATTTAGAGTTTACTCGGGGTTGGAGTCCCTGGATTGTAGATTTAGAGTTATTTGGGGTTGGAGACCCTGGAGTGTAGATTTAGAGTTTACTGGGGGTTGAAGTCCCTGGAGTGTAGATTTATAGTTTACTTGGGGTTGGAGTCCCTGGAGTGTAGATTTTGTGTTTTCTCGGGGTTGGAGTCCCTGGAGTGTAGATTTAGAGCTTACTCGGGGTCGGAGCCCCTGGAGTGTAGATTTAGAGTTTACTCGGGGTCGGAGCCCCTGGAGTGTAGATTTAGAGTTTACTCGGGGTCGGAGCCCCTGGAGTGTAGATTTAGAGTTTACTCGTCGTTGTAGACCCTGGAGTGTAGATTTAGACTTTACTCGGTGTTGGAGTCCCTGGAGTGTAGATTTAGAGTTTACTCATTGTTGGAGTCCCTGGAGTGTAGATTTAGAGTTTACTCGGGGTTGTAGACCCTGGAGTGTAGATTTAGAGTGTACTCGGGGTTGGAGACCCTGGAGTGTAGATTTAGGGTTTACTCGGGTTTGGAGACCCTGGAGTGTAGATTTAAAGTTTATTCGTGGTTGCAGACCCTGGAGTGTAGATTTAGAGTTTACTCGTGGTTGTAGACCCTGGAGTGTAGATTTAGAGTTTACTGAGGGTTGGAGTCCCTGGAGTGTAGATTTAGAGTTTACTTGGGGTTGGAGTCCTTGGAGTGTAGATTTAGAGTTTACTCGGGGTTGGAGTCCCTGGAGTGTAGATTTAGAGTTTACTCTGGGTTGGTGTCCCTGGAGTGTAGATTTAGAGTTTACTCTGGGTTGGAGTCCCTGGAGTGTAGATTTAGAGTTTTCTCGGGGCCGGAGCTCCTGGAGTGTACATTTATAGTTTACTCTGGGTTGGAGTCCCTGGAGTGTAGACTTAGAGTTTACTCGGGGTTGGAGACCCTGGAGTGTAGATTTAGAGTTTACTCGGGGTTGGAGACCCTGGAGTGTAGATTTAGAGTTTACTCGGGGTTGGAGACCCTGGAGTGTAGATTTAGAGTTTACTCGGGGTCGGAGTCCCTGGAATGTAGATTTAGAGTTTACTCGGGGCTGGAGTCTCTGGAGTGTAGATTTACAGTTTACTCGGGGTCGGAGCCCCTCGAGTCTACATTTAGAGTTTTCTCGTGGTTGGAGCCGCTGGAGTGTAGATTTAGAGTTTGCTGGGGGTTGAAGTCCCTAGAGTGTAGATTTATAGTTTACTTGGGGTTGGAGTCCCTGGAGTTTGGATTTAGAGTGTCCCCGGGGTCGGAGTCCCTGGAGTGTAGATTTTGTGTTTTCTCGGGATTGGAAACCGTGGAGTGTAGATTTAGAGTTTACTCAGGACTGGAGTCCCTGGAGTGTAGATTTAGAGTTTACTCGGGGTTGGAGTCCCTTTTGTGTAGATTTAGAGTTTACTCAGGATTGGAGTCCCTAGAGTGTAGATTTAGAGTTTACTCGGGGTTGGAGTCCCTTGAGTGTAGATTTAGAGTTTACTCAGGATTGGAGTCCCGGGAGTGTAGATTTAGAGTTTACTCGGGGTTGTAGACCCTGGAGTGTAGATTTAGAGTTTACTCGGGGTCGGAGTCCCTGGAGTGTAGATTTAGAGTTTACTCGGGGTCGGAGTCCCTGGTGTGTAGATTTAGAGTTTACTCGGGGTTGGAGACCCTGGAGTGTAGATTTAGAGTTTACTCGGGGTTGGAGACCCTGGAGTGTAGATTTAGAGTTTACTCGGTGTTGTAGACCCTGGAGTGCAGATTTAGAGTTTACTCGGGGTTGTAGACCCTGGAGTGTAGATTTAGAGTTTACTTGGGGTTGGAGACCCTGGAGTGTAGATTTAGAGTTTACTCGGGGTCGGAGCCCCTGGAGTGTAGATTTAGAGTTTACTCGGGGTTGGAGACCCTGGAGTGTAGATTTAGAGTTTACTCGGGGTTGGAGACCCTGGAGTGTAGATTTAGAGTTTACTCGGGGTCGGAGCCCCTGGAGTGTAGATTTAGAGTTTTCTCGGGGTTGGAGACACTGGAGTGTAGATTTAGAGTGTCCTCGGCTTCGGAGTCCCTGGAGTTTAGATTTAGAGTTTACACGGGTTCGGAGTCCCTGGAGTGTAGATATAGAGTTTACTCGGGGTTGTAGACCCTGGAGTGTAGATTTAGAGTGTACTCGGGGTTGGAGACCCTGGAGTGTAGATTTAGGGTTTACTCGGGTTTGGAGACCCTGGAGTGTAGATTTAAAGTTTATTCGTGGTTGCAGACCCTGGAGTGTAGATTTAGAGTTTACTCGGGGGTGGAGACCCTGGAGTGTAGATTTAGAGTTTATTCGGGGTCGGAGCCCCTGGTGTCTAGATTTAGAGTTTACCTGGGGTTGGAGCCGCTGGAGTGTAGATTTATAGTTTCCTTGGGGTTGGAGTCCCTGGAGTGTAGATTTTGTGTTTTCTCGGGGTTGGAGACCCTGGAGTGTAGATTTAGAGTTTACTCAGGATTGGAGTCCCTGGCGTGTAGATTTAGAGTTTACTCGGGGTTGGAGTCCCTTGTGTGTAGATTTAGAGTTTACTCGGGTTTGGAGACCCTGGAGTGTAGATTTAGAATTTACTCGGGGTCGGAGCCCCTGGAGTGTAGATTTAGAGTTTACTTGGGGTCGGAGCCCCTGGAGTGTAGATTTAGAGTTTACTTGGGGTCGGAGCCCCTGGAGTGTATATTTAGAGTTTACTCGGGGTTGGATCCCCTGGAGTGTAGATTTAGAGTTTACTCTGGGTTGGAGACCTTGGAGTGTAGATTTAGAGTTTACTCTGGGTTGGAGACCTTGGAGTGTAGATTTAGAGCTTACTTGGGGTTATAGATCCTGGAGTGTAGATTTAGAGTTTACTTGGGGTCGGAGTCCCTGGAGTGTAGATTTAGAGTTTTCTCGTGGTTGTAGACCCTGGAGTGTAGATTTAGAGTTTACTCGTGGTTGTAGACCCTGGAGTGTAGATTTAGAGTTTACTTGGGGTTGTAGACCCTGGAGTGTAGATTTAGAGTTTACTCTGGGCCGGAGCCCCTGGAGTGTAGAGTTAGAGTTTACTCGGGGTTGTAGACCCTGGAGTGTAGATTTAGAGTTTACTCCGGGTTGTAGACCCTGGAGTGTAGATTTAGAGTTTACTCGGGGTTGGAGACCCTGGAGTGTAGATTTAGAATTTACTCGGGGTTGGAGACCCTGGAGTGTAGATTTAGAGTTTACTCTGGGTTGGAGACCTTGGAGTGTAGATTTAGAGTTTACTCTGGGTTGGAGACCTTGGAGTGTAGATTTAGAGCTTACTTGGGGTTATAGATCCTGGAGTGTAGATTTAGAGTTTACTTGGGGTCGGAGTCCCTGGAGTGTAGATTTAGAGTTTTCTCGTGGTTGTAGACCCTGGAGTGTAGATTTAGAGTTTACTCGTGGTTGTAGACCCTGGAGTGTAGATTTAGAGTTTACTTGGGGTTGTAGACCCTGGAGTGTAGATTTAGAGTTTACTCTGGGCCGGAGCCCCTGGAGTGTAGAGTTAGAGTTTACTCGGGGTTGTAGACCCTGGAGTGTAGATTTAGAGTTTACTCCGGGTTGTAGACCCTGGAGTGTAGATTTAGAGTTTACTCGGGGTTGGAGACCCTGGAGTGTAGATTTAGAATTTACTCGGGGTTGGAGACCCTGGAGTGTAGATTTAGAGTTTACTCGTGGTTGTAGACCCTGGAGTGGAGATTTAGAGTTTACTCGAGGTCGGAGTCCCTGGAGTGTAGATTTAGAGTTTACTCGGGGTTGGAGCCCCTTGAGTGTAGATTTAGAATTTACTCGGGGTCGGAGCCACTGGAGTGTAGATTTAGAATTTACTCGGAGTCGGAGCCCCTGGAGTGTAGATTTAGAGTTTAGTCGGGGTCGGAGCCCCTGGAGTTTAGATTTAGTGTTTACTCGGGGTCGGTGTCCCTGGAGTGTAGATTTACAGTTTGCTCGGGGTTGTAGACCCTGGAGTGTAGAATTAGAGTTTATTCGGGGTTGGAGACCCTGGAGTGTAGATTTAGAGTTTACTCTGGGTTGGAGACCTTGGAGTGTAGATTTAGAGCTTACTTGGGGTTATAGATCCTGGAGTGTAGATTTAGAGTTTACTTGGGGTCGGAGTCCCTGGAGTGTAGATTTAGAGTTTTCTCGTGGTTGTAGACCCTGGAGTGTAGATTTAGAGTTTACTCGTGGTTGTAGACCCTGGAGTGTAGATTTAGAGTTTACTTGGGGTTGTAGACCCTGGAGTGTAGATTTAGAGTTTACTCTGGGTTGGAGTCCCTGGAGTGTAGATTTAGAGTTTACTCGGGGTTGTAGACCCTGGAGTGTAGATTTAGAGTTTACTCTGGGCCGGAGCCCCTGGAGTGTAGAGTTAGAGTTTACTCGGGGTTGTAGACCCTGGAGTGTAGATTTAGAGTTTACTCCGGGTTGTAGACCCTGGAGTGTAGATTTAGAGTTTACTCGGGGTTGGAGACCCTGGAGTGTAGATTTAGAATTTACTCGGGGTTGGAGACCCTGGAGTGTAGATTTAGAGTTTACTCGTGGTTGTAGACCCTGGAGTGGAGATTTAGAGTTTACTCGAGGTCGGAGTCCCTGGAGTGTAGATTTAGAGTTTACTCGGGGTTGGAGTCCCTTGAGTGTAGATTTAGAATTTACTCGGGGTCGGAGCCCCTGGAGTGTAGATTTAGAATTTACTCGGAGTCGGAGCCCCTGGAGTGTAGATTTAGAATTTACTCGGAGTCGGAGCCCCTGGAGTGTAGATTTAGAGTTTAGTCGGGGTCGGTGTCCCTGGAGTGTAGATTTACAGTTTGCTCGGGGTTGTAGACCCTGGAGTGTAGAATTAGAGTTTATTCGGGGTTGGAGACCCTGGAGTGTAGATTTAGAATTTACTCGGGGTTGGAGACCCTGGAGTGTAGATTTAGAGTTTACTCGGGGTTGGAGTCCCTGGAGTGTAGATTTAGAGTTTACTCAGGGTTGGAGACCCTGGAGTGTAGATTTAGAGTTTACTCGGGGTCGGATCCCCAGCGAGTGTAGATTTAGAGTTTACTCGGGGTTGTAGACCCTGGAGTGTAGATTTAGAGTTTACTTGGGGTTGGAGACCCTGGAGTGTAGATTTAGAGTTTACTCTGGGTTGGAGTCCCTGGAGTGTAGATTTAGAGTTTACTCTGGGCCGGAGCCCCTGGAGTGTAGATTTAGAGTTTACTCGGGGGTGTAGAATCTGGAGTGTAGATTTAGAGTTTACTCCGGGTTGTAGACCCTGGAGTGTAGATTTAGAGTTTGCTGGGGGTTGAAGTCCCTAGAGTGTAGATTTATAGTTTACTTGGGGTTGGAGTCCCTGGAGTTTGGATTTAGAGTGTCCCCGGGGTCGGAGTCCCTGGAGTGTAGATTTTGTGTTTTCTCGGGATTGGAAACCGTGGAGTGTAGATTTAGAGTTTACTCAGGACTGGAGTCCCTGGAGTGTAGATTTAGAGTTTACTCGGGGTTGGAGTCCCTTTTGTGTAGATTTAGAGTTTACTCAGGATTGGAGTCCCTAGAGTGTAGATTTAGAGTTTACTCGGGGTTGGAGTCCCTTGAGTGTAGATTTAGAGTTTACTCAGGATTGGAGTCCCCGGAGTGTAGATTTAGAGTTTACTCGGGGTTGTAGACCCTGGAGTGTAGATTTAGAATTTATTCGGGGTCGGAGCCCCTGGAGTGTAGATTTAGAGTTTACTCGGGGTCGGAGTCCCTGGTGTGTAGATTTAGAGTTTACTCGGGGTTGGAGACCCTGGAGTGTAGATTTAGAGTTTACTCGGGGTTGGAGACCCTGGAGTGTAGATTTAGAGTTTAGTCGGTGTTGTAGACCCTGGAGTGTAGATTTAGAGTTTACTCAGGGTTGTAGACCCTGGAGTGTAGATTTAGAGTTTACTCGGGGTTGGAGACCCTGGAGTGTAGATTTAGAGTTTACTCGGGGTCGGAGCCCCTGGAGTGTAGATTTAGAGTTTACTCGGGGTTGGAGTCCCTGGAGTGTAGATTTAGAGTTTACTCGGGGTTGGAGACCCTGGAGTGTAGATTTAGAGTTTACTCGGGGTCGGATCCCCAGGGAGTGTAGATTTAGAGCTGACTCATGGTTGTAGACCCTGGAGTGTAGATTTAGAGTTTACTTGGGGTTGGAGCCCCTGGAGTGTAGATTTAGAGTTTACTCTGGGTTGGAGTCCCTGGAGTGTAGATTTAGAGTTTACTCTGGGCCGGAGCCCCTGGAGTGTAGATTTAGAGTTTACTCGGGGGTGTAGAATCTGGAGTGTAGATTTAGAGTTTACTCCGGGTTGTAGACCCTGGAGTGTAGATTTAGAGTTTGCTGGGGGTTGAAGTCCCTAGAGTGTAGATTTATAGTTTACTTGGGGTTGGAGTCCCTGGAGTTTGGATTTAGAGTGTCCCCGGGGTCGGAGTCCCTGGAGTGTAGATTTTGTGTTTTCTCGGGATTGGAAACCGTGGAGTGTAGATTTAGAGTTTACTCAGGACTGGAGTCCCTGGAGTGTAGATTTAGAGTTTACTCGGGGTTGGAGTCCCTTTTGTGTAGATTTAGAGTTTACTCAGGATTGGAGTCCCTAGAGTGTAGATTTAGAGTTTACTCGGGGTTGGAGTCCCTTGAGTGTAGATTTAGAGTTTACTCAGGATTGGAGTCCCGGGAGTGTAGATTTAGAGTTTACTCGGGGTTGTAGACCCTGGAGTGTAGATTTAGAGTTTACTCGGGGTCGGAGTCCCTGGAGTGTAGATTTAGAGTTTACTCGGGGTCGGAGTCCCTGGTGTGTAGATTTAGAGTTTACTCGGGGTTGGAGACCCTGGAGTGTAGATTTAGAGTTTACTCGGGGTTGGAGACCCTGGAGTGTAGATTTAGAGTTTAGTCGGTGTTGTAGACCCTGGAGTGTAGATTTAGAGTTTACTCAGGGTTGTAGACCCTGGAGTGTAGATTTAGAGTTTACTCGGGGTTGGAGACCCTGGAGTGTAGATTTAGAGTTTACTCGGGGTCGGAGCCCCTGGAGTGTAGATTTAGAGTTTACTCGGGGTTGGAGTCCCTGGAGTGTAGATTTAGAGTTTACTCAGGGTTGGAGACCCTGGAGTGTAGATTTAGAGTTTACTCGGGGTCGGATCCCCAGCGAGTGTAGATTTAGAGTTTACTCGGGGTTGTAGACCCTGGAGTGTAGATTTAGAGTTTACTTGGGGTTGGAGACCCTGGAGTGTAGATTTAGAGTTTACTCTGGGTTGGAGTCCCTGGAGTGTAGATTTAGAGTTTACTCTGGGCCGGAGCCCCTGGAGTGTAGATTTAGAGTTTACTCGGGGGTGTAGAATCTGGAGTGTAGATTTAGAGTTTACTCCGGGTTGTAGACCCTGGAGTGTAGATTTAGAGTTTGCTGGGGGTTGAAGTCCCTAGAGTGTAGATTTATAGTTTACTTGGGGTTGGAGTCCCTGGAGTTTGGATTTAGAGTGTCCCCGGGGTCGGAGTCCCTGGAGTGTAGATTTTGTGTTTTCTCGGGATTGGAAACCGTGGAGTGTAGATTTAGAGTTTACTCAGGACTGGAGTCCCTGGAGTGTAGATTTAGAGTTTACTCGGGGTTGGAGTCCCTTTTGTGTAGATTTAGAGTTTACTCAGGATTGGAGTCCCTGGAGTGTAGATTTAGAGTTTACTCGGGGTTGGAGTCCCTTGAGTGTAGATTTAGAGTTTACTCAGGATTGGAGTCCCGGGAGTGTAGATTTAGAGTTTACTCGGGGTTGTAGACCCTGGAGTGTAGATTTAGAGTTTACTCGGGGTCGGAGTCCCTGGAGTGTAGATTTAGAGTTTACTCGGGGTCGGAGTCCCTGGTGTGTAGATTTAGAGTTTACTCGGGGTTGGAGACCCTGGAGTGTAGATTTAGAGTTTACTCGGGGTTGGAGACCCTGGAGTGTAGATTTAGAGTTTAGTCGGTGTTGTAGACCCTGGAGTGTAGATTTAGAGTTTACTCAGGGTTGTAGACCCTGGAGTGTAGATTTAGAGTTTACTCGGGGTTGGAGACCCTGGAGTGTAGATTTAGAGTTTACTCGGGGTCGGAGCCCCTGGAGTGTAGATTTAGAGTTTTCTCGGGGTTGGAGACACTGGAGTTTAGATTTGTAGTATATTCGGGGTTGGAGCCCCTTGAGTGTAGATTTAGAGTTTACTCGGGGTTGGAGACCCTGGATTGTAGGTTTAGAGTTTACTCGGGGTTGTACACCCTGGGGTGTAGATTTAGAGTGTCCTCGGCTTCGGAGTCCCTGGAGTTTAGATTTAGAGTTTACACGGGTTCGGAGTCCCTGGAGTGTAGATTTAGAGTTAACTCGTGGTCGGAGTCCCTGGAGTGTAGATTTACCGTTTATTCGGGGTCGGAGCCCCTGGTGTCTAGATTTAGAGTTTACCTGGGGTTGGAGCCGCTGGAGTGTAGATTTTGTGTTTTCTCGGGGTTGGAGACCCTGGAGTGTAGATTTAGAGTTTACTCAGGATTGGAGTCCCTGGCGTGTAGATTTAGAGTTTACTCGGGGTTGGAGTCCCTTGTGTGTAGATTTAGAGTTTACTCGGGTTTGGAGACCCTGGAGTGTAGATTTAGAATTTACTCGGGGTCGGAGCCCCTGGAGTGTAGATTTAGAGTTTACTTGGGGTCGGAGCCCCTGGAGTGTAGATTTAGAGTTTACTTGGGGTCGGAGCCCCTGGAATGTATATTTAGAGTTTACTCGGGGTTGGATCCCCTGGAGTGTAGATTTAGAGTTTACTCTGGGTTGGAGACCTTGGAGTGTAGATTTAGAGTTTACTCTGGGTTGGAGACCTTGGAGTGTAGATTTAGAGCTTACTTGGGGTCGGAGTCCCTGGAGTGTAGATTTAGAGTTTTCTCGTGGTTGTAGACCCTGGAGTGTAGATTTAGAGTTTACTCGTGGTTGTAGACCCTGGAGTGTAGATTTAGAGTTTACTTGGGGTTGTAGACCCTGGAGTGTAGATTTAGAGTTTACTCTGGGTTGGAGTCCCTGGAGTGTAGATTTAGAGTTTACTCGGGGTTGTAGACCCTGGAGTGTAGATTTAGAGTTTACTCTGGGCCGGAGCCCCTGGAGTGTAGATTTAGAGTTTACTCGGGGTTGTAGACCCTGGAGTGTAGATTTAGAGTTTACTCCGGGTTGTAGACCCTGGAGTGTAGATTTAGAGTTTACTCGGGTTTGGAGACCCTGGAGTGTAGATTTAGAATTTACTCGGGGTTGGAGACCCTGGAGTGTAGATTTAGAGTTTACTCGTGGTTGTAGAGCCTGGAGTGGTGATTTAGAGTTTACTCGAGGTCGGAGTCCCTGGAGTGTAGATTTAGAGTTTACTCGGGGTTGGAGCCCCTTGAGTGTAGATTTAGAATTTACTCGGGGTCGGAGCCCCTGGAGTGTAGATTTAGAGTTTACTCGGGGTTGGAGACCCTGGAGTGTAGATTTAGAATTTACTCGGGGTCGGAGCCCCTGGAGTGTAGATTTAGAGTTTAGTCGGGGTCGGAGCCCCTGGAGTTTAGATTTAGTGTTTACTCGGGGTCGGTGTCCCTGGAGTGTAGATTTACAGTTTACTCGGGGTTGTAGACCCTGGAGTGTAGAATTAGAGTTTACTCGGGGTTGGAGTCCCTGGAGTGTAGATTTAGAGTTTATTCGGGGTTGGAGACCCTGGAGTGTAGATTTAGAATTTACTCGGGGTTGGAGACCCTGGAGTGTAGATTTAGAGTTTACTCGGGGTTGGAGTCCCTGGAGTGTAGATTTAGAGTTTACTCAGGGTTGGAGACCCTGGAGTGTAGATTTAGAGTTTACTCGGGGTCGGATCCCCAGCGAGTGTAGATTTAGAATTTACTCGGGGTTGTAGACCCTGGAGTGTAGATTTAGAGTTTACTTGGGGTTGGAGACCCTGGAGTGTAGATTTAGAGTTTACTCTGGGTTGGAGTCCCTGGAGTGTAGATTTAGAGTTTACTCTGGGCCGGAGCCCCTGGAGTGTAGATTTAGAGTTTACTCCGGGTTGTAGACCCTGGAGTGTAGATTTAGAGTTTACTCGGGGTTGGAGACCCTGGAGTGTAGATTTAGAATTTACTCGGGGTTGGAGACCCTGGAGTGTAGATTTAGAGTTTACTCAGGGTTGGAGTCCCTGGAGTGTAGATTTAGAGTTTACTCAGGGTTGGAGACCCTGGAGTGTAGATTTAGAGTTTACTCGGGGTTGGAGACCCTGGAGTGTAGATTTAGAGTTTACTCGGTGTTGTAGACCCTGGAGTGTAGATTTAGAGTTTACTCGGGTTCGGAGTCCCTGGAGTGTAGATTTATAGTTTACTCGGGTTCGGAGACCCTGGAGTGTAGATTTAGAGTTTACTCGGGGTCGGCGTCCCTGGAGTGTAGATTTAGAGTTTACTCGGGGTTGTAGACCCTGGAGTGTAGATTTTGAGTTTACTCGGGGTCGGCGTCCCTGGAGTGTAGATTTAGAGTTTATTCGGGGTTGGAGACCCTGGAGTGTAGATTTAGAGTTTACTCGGGGTCGGCGTCCCTGGAGTGTAGATTTAGAGTTTACTCGGGTTCGGAGTCCCTGGAGTGTAGATTTAGAGTTTACTCGGGGTCGGTGTCCCTGGAGTGTAGATTTAGAGTTTACTCGGGGTCGGAGCCCCTGGAGTTTAGATTTAGAGTTTACTCGGGGTTGTAGACCCTGGAGTGTAGAATTAGAGTTTACTCGGGGTTGGAGTCCCTGGAGTGTAGATTTAGAGTTTACTCGGGGTTGGAGACCCTGGAGTGTAGATTTAGAGTTTACTCGGGGTCGGAGTCCCTGGAGTGTAGATTTAGAGTTTAATCGGGGTTGGAACCCCTGGAGTGTAGATTTAGAGTTTACTCGGGGTTGGAACCCCTGGAGTGTAGATTTAGAGTTTATCTGGGTTGGAGTCCCTGGAGTGTAGATTTAGAGTTTACTCGGGGGTGTAGACCCTGGAGTGTAGATTTAGACTTTACTCGGGGTCGGAGCCCCTGGAGTGTAGATTTAGAGTTTATCGGGGTTGGAGTCCCTGGAGTGTAGATTTAGAGTTTACTTGGGGTTGGAGACCCTGGAGTGTAGATTTAGAGTTTACTCTGGGTTGGAGTCCCTGGAGTGTAGATTTAGAGTTTACTCTGGGCCGGAGCCCCTGGAGTGTAGATTTAGAGTTTACTCGGGGTTGTAGACCCTGGAGTGTAGATTTAGAGTTTACTCCGGGTTGTAGACCCTGGAATGTAGATTTAGAGTTTACTCGGGGTTGGAGACCCTGGAGTGTAGATTTAGAATTTACTCGGAGTTGGAGACCCTGGAGTGTAGATTTAGAGTTTACTCGGTGTTGGAGTCCCTGGAGTGTAGATTTAGAGTTTACTCAGGGTTGGAGACCCTGGAGTGTAGATTTAGAGTTTACTCGGGGTCGGATCCCCAGCGAGTGTAGATTTAGAGTTTACTCGGGGTTGTAGACCCTGGAGTGTAGATTTAGAGTTTACTTGGGGTTGGAGACCCTGGAGTGTAGATTTAGAGTTTACTCTGGGTTGGAGTCCCTGGAGTGTAGATTTAGAGTTTACTCTGGGCCGGAGCCCCTGGAGTGTAGATTTAGAGTTTACTCAGGGTTGTAGACCCTGGAGTGTAGATTTAGAGTTTACTCCGGGTTGTAGACCCTGGAGTGTAGATTTCGAGTTTACTCGGGGTTGGAGACCCTGGAGTGTAGATTTAGTATTTACTCGGGGTTGGAGACCCTGGACTGTAGATTTAGAGTTTACTCAGGGTTGGAGACCCTGGAGTGTAGATTTAGAGTTTACTCGGGGTTGGAGACCCTGGAGTGTAGATTTAGAGTTTACTCTGGGTTCGAGTCCCTGGAGTGTAGATTTAGAGTTTACTGTGGGTTGGAGTCCCTGGAGTGTAGATTTAGAGTTTACTGTGGGTTGGAGTCCCTGGAGTGTAGATTTAGAGTTTACTGTGGGTTGGAGTCCCTGGAGTGTAGATTTAGAGTTTACTCGGGGTTGTAGACCCTGGAGTGTCGATTTCGAGTTTTCTCGGGGTCGGAGTCCCTGGAGTGTAGATTTATAATTTACTCGGGTTCGGAGACCCTGGAGTGTAGATTTAGAGTTTACTCGGGGTCGGCGTCCCTGGAGTGTAGATTTAGAGTTTACTCGGGGTTGTAGACCCTGGAGTGTCGATTTTGAGTTTACTCGGTGTCGGCGTCCCTGGAGTGTAGATTTAGAGTTTATTCGGGGTTGGAGACCCTGGAGTGTAGATTTAGAGTTTACTTGGGGTCGGCGTCCCTGGAGTGTAGATTTAGAGTTTACTCGGGGTCAGAGTCCCTGGAGTGTAGATTTAGAGTTTACTCGGGGTCGGTGTCCCTGGAGTGTCGATTTAGAGTTTACTCGGGGTCGGAGCCCCTGGAGTTTAGATTTAGAGTTTACTCGGGGTTGTAGACCCTGGAGTGTAGAATTAGAGTTTACTTGGGGTTGGAGTCCCTGGAGTGCAGATTTAGAGTTTACTCGGGGTTGGAGACCCTGGAGTGTAGATTTAGAGTTTACTCTGGGTTGGAGACCCTGGAGTGTAGATTTAGAGTTTACTCGGGGTTGGAGTCCCTGGAGTGTAGATTTAGAGTTTACTCGAGGTTGGAGTCCCTGGAGTGTAGATTTAGTGTTTACTCTGGTCGGCGCCCCTGGAGTTGATATTGAGTGTGTGGGTTCGTGCTTGCAGTTTAGGGCCCAGGACTCCTTGAGCGTGTGAGTGGACTGATTGTTGAATGTATCTTAGTTGTAGATTGGGGGCGTTGAGGACCCACGAAGGACTGGCCTTTTTTAGTTCTTCGATGAAGAATGGGTAATATGGCATCAAAAAACTCCATTTATTTGGTTCCCCCTCCAAAGGGGAACCTCAAATGCTTATATGGATGTCCATTATGGACCCGAAAGCTCTGCTACTGAATTTTCTGTGACTTAAAAAAAAATGATTTGATCTAAGTTACAAGAGCCATTTGTGCTAAAGAGAAAGAGAGAGAGAGAGAGAGGGTACCTCTAGGGGGTTATTGAACCATTGACAAGCAGCAGCAGAGAAATTGTTAGTTATTGTCAGTTTGAATGTCCCTATAGGTGGAGCCTTCAAGATCCCTTTATTCCCCGCCACTGCTACTTGAATCTTCGTTTGGATCTAAGTTCAATATTATCGGAATATAAGTACATACCTTTATCTATGTGTTTGTTTGTGTGCAAGGATGCATTTGGATGTGAGCCTTAATGTGTTTTCTTCCCTGAGTTGTCTTTTGTGTAGTTGTGTAGTGTGTAGTTGAGCACTTTAGTGTTGAAAGCCCCATATTAGATTAAAGGAAAAGTATACTCAAACAGTCCAAAATTTTGAGTATAAGGTTTGAGTTGAGATTTCTGGCAAAAATCGTAATTTGAAGGTAGTGTAAAGATAAAACAGGGCTTGCCTTTGCTTGAGATGAACCAAACCTTGTCCCACCCCCTTGCAGACTAGTAGGGACTAACCCTCATCATCAGCTTCCAAGCTGATTGGGATTAATACATATGAGTTAGTATTCTAAAATTCTCAGAAAAAAAATATACTTGAAATACAGAAGGATTCCAGGAAAATGAAAAGACATAAACACAGGTGGTTCCAATGGATAAAAAGGGGTTTCTTGTGAAGAGATGAATTAAATATTAAAGGAAATCTGCATTCCAAAAGCACCGGAATTTGAATTTGGGACAATCTTGCTATGTAATTTAACAGGTTACTTTTGAACCACTAGGATGCTATCTAAGATAAAGAATGTGTCGATAAACATACGGAAATTATAACTTGGATACAAATCGTTACACATGAAAAAGAGGTTGTTTTAAATTTGCTAGTGTAAATTACAGTCCTTACAAGGCTTAAAAAATTTGAGGTTTGGTTCTTGATAAAGTCCTCAAAAGGGGGATTTTCATTTTAAGAGATTGGACAACAATTGGCACTAATTCAAATGCTGCAAGCTTTTGTGTTTGTAAAGTCTGTTCCCAAAATATGAAGCTAAGCTCAAGACCTTTGACAAAGTTTGGCAGAAATCCAATTTTTGGCCGAGTGAATGAATCTGGGATAATTCTGGGTCAGATACAATTTAGTGGGTTACTTTTGAGAGAATAAAATATTTGAGAAGAAGGAAAGGAAGCATAACATGTCAATACCTGATTTCTGTTTTTTAAAACTGTCGTGAGAATGTTTTATTTATTTTATAGTCTCTCCAGGCAAGCTGAACAAGATAAGATGGTAGCTGTTGCATGTGTAAAATGGTGTGAGGCAAGTAGGGGAACAAGTTAGGGAAAGAGGACATAATGTACAAACTGTTTTTAAGGGAAATGAATTTGATAATCTGGCCATCAACTGAGGCATTGGGAACTGCACAGGGGGAGATAAGCAACGATCTAGAGACAGAGATTCACGATGACGATAGAGAAACTGAACTCAAGAGAATCTCAAGATGATTATGGTCAGAAAGCAAAAACTTAGAGGTAAAACTATGTGGAATCTATAGCTCAGGAATTGAAATATAAGGAGAAATAATACTTAACAATTTACCACAAGATGGATACAGGTAAAGGGAAAGCTGGGGCAAGGCCAAATTGATGTATTACTGATTATATTAATGTGCCTGTGAGCTACAAAAAGTAAGAGCACAGGATTAACACCTTGATGACAGGCAGAGTTCAGCGGTTCCCAGAGAGAACCATCACTGTGAGTGAAGATACTGAGCCATTGAAAGATGGGATAAGAGGGTGCATGGTAGAGTTGTTTAAGGAATTGAGGCCTGACATGAGACAGCAGCAGGAGGGAGTAAACTGGAAGGAGTGGGGGGGGGGGGGGGGGGGTGGGTGGGGGGGTGCCTGCCCAGATGGATTCAGATCAGGGAACTCATTTCACAGGGAGAGTCATTGAAGAAGTGTGTGATCTTATGGCGATTAAACAGAAATTCCATATTCCTTACCACTCCCAGAGTCCGGGGATGGTGGAAAGGATGAACCGGATTTTAAAAACATCTGTAGCCTAATCAATTCAGGAGACAGGCAACAGCTGGGCCACAGTATTGCACCTTAGGGCTACACCACATAGGATTACCAGGTTCACCGCATTATAACAGGGAGCGCCATGCAATTACCTGAAGGCATTTTAGTGGGAGGAGGAGATGTAGGGCCACTGAAAGGAGAGCTACGGACTATGTAAGGGAATTAAGTAAGCAATTGCATGAGTTAAGGAAGGAAGTCAGAGACCGATGGGTGATTATGGGTATGGAAATGGGCAAATCCAAAGAGCAACAATGGACCAAGTGGGGAATAAGGTGATGGTTGAGGTGAGCTCGGCGACAACAGGCATGGAGCATACCGGGTAATTATGACAGGCGATACATGCGCACGTGTAGATATGAGAACGGGAACCGATGTTCATGTCTCCACAGACCTACGATCCTGGTCGTGGGCGTATCAGTACAGGCAGCAAGGTCAGGGAATCATCGCTGCTCATCCCTCACCACAGGAGGTACTTTGGTACAGCACGGACAGTGCCGAATGCGACACGCAACGGGGGATGATATAAATGTAACAGTGGGAGAACAAGTGCTTTCGAATTGTGGTAAGGGTCCGCCACTACCCAGCCACCTCCCACCTCTACTTACACAGTCCGAGTAGAGATAATTGAAGACCCTCAAACCACACCGACTGACCCATCTTGTCCGACTGTGCGTCCAGGACTGGAGAGTGGCTCGGTACTGATTAATCAGAAGCTTTGCATGATAGTGTACACCGCGAGCTGGTAACCGCGGTCTTGAATGTATTCAGTGTTGTCCTGTGCCAGTGGTGCTCAACCCATACCCAAGCACTCTACACGGCTCTGACATGCCAGTTGATGACTGAAGCAGTTCAGTGTCGCTGCTCCCCGTGTCTCCAAACACACAGCCAGTGTCGCTGCTCCCGGCGTCTCCAAACACACACCCAGTGTCGCTGCTCCCCGCGTCTCCAAACACACACCCAGAGTCGCTGCTCCCAGTCTCCAAACACACATCCAGAGTCGCTGCTCCCCATCTCCAAACACACACCCAGTATCGCTGCTCCCCGTCTCCAAACACACACTCAGTGTCACTGCTCCCCGTCTCCAAACGCACACCCAGTGTCGCTACTCCCCGCGTCTCCAAACACACACCCAGTGTCGCTGCTCCCCGCGTCTCCAAACACACACCCAGTGTCGCTGCTCCCCGCGTCTCCAAACACACACCCAGTGTCGCTGCTCCCCGCGTCTCCAAACACACACCAAGTGTCACTGCTCCCCATCTCCAAACACACACCCAGTATCGCTGCTCCCCGTCTCCAAACACACACTCAGTGTCACTGCTCCCCGTCTCCAAACGCACACCCAGTGTCGCTACTCCCCGCGTCTCCAAACACACACCCAGTGTCGCTGCTCCCCGCGTCTCCAAACACACACCCAGTGTCGCTGCTCCCCGCGTCTCCAAACACACACCCAGTGTCGCTGCTCCCCGCGTCTCCAAACACACACCAAGTGTCACTGCTCCCCATCTCCAAACACACACCCAGTGTCGCTGCTCCCTGTCTCCAAACTCACACCCAGAGTCACTGCTCCCCGTCTCCAAACACACAAGCAGTGTCGCTGCTCCCCGTCTCCAAACACACACCCAGTGTCACTGCTCCGTCTCCAAACACACACCCAGTGTCGCTGCTCCCCGCGTCTCCAAACACACACCCAGTGTCGCTGCTCCCCGCATCTCCAAACACACACCCAGTGTCGCTGCTCCCCGTCTCCAAACACACACCCAGTGTCGCTGCTCCCCATCTCCAAACACACACCCAGTGTCGCTGCTCCCCGCGTCTCCAAACACACACCCAGAGTCGCTGCTCTCCGTCTCCAAACACACACCCAGTGTCGCTGCTCCCCGTCACCAAACACACACCAAGAGTCGCTGCTCCCCATCTCCAAACACACACCCAGTGTCGCTGCTCCCCATCTCCAAACACAAACCCAGTGTCGCTGCTCCCCATCTCCCCATCTCCAAACCCACATCCAGAGTCGCTGCTCCCCGTCTCCAAACACACACCCAGTGTTGCTGCTTCCCGTGTCTCCAAACACACACCCAGTGTCGCTGCTCCCGGCGTCTCCAAACACACACCCAGTGTCGCTGCTCCACGCATCTCCAAACACACACCCAGAGTCGCTGCTCAAAGTCTCCAAACACACATCCAGAGTCGCTGCTCCCCATCTCCAAACACACACCCAGTAGTCACTGCTCCCCGTCTCCAAACGCACACCCAGTGTCGCTGCTCCCCGCGTCTCCAAACACACACCCAGTGTCGCTGCTCCCCGCGTCTCCAAACACACACCCAGTGTCGCTGCTCCCCGTCTCCAAATAGACACCCAGAGTCGCTGCTCCCCGTATCCAAACACACACCCAGTGTCGCTGCTCCCCGCGACTCCAAACACACACCCAGAGTCGCTGCTCCCCGTCTCCAAACACACACCCAGTGTCGCTGCACGCCGTCTCCAAATAGACACCCAGAGTCGCTGCTCCCCGTCTCCAAACACACACCCAGAGTCGCTGCTCCCTGTCTCCAAAAACACACAGTGTCGCTGCTCCCAGTCTCCAAACACACACCCAGTGTCGCTGCTCCCCGCGTCTCCCAACACACACCCAGAGTCGCTGCTCCCCGTGTCTCCCAACACACACCCAGAGTCGCTGCTCCCCGTGTCTCCAAACACACACCCAGTGTCGATGCTCCCCGCGTCTCCAAACACACACCCAGTGTCGCTGCTCCCCGTCTCCAAACACACACCCAGTGTCGCTGCTCCCCGTCTCCAAACACACACCCAGTGTCGCTGCTCCCCGTCTCCAAACACACACCCAGTGTCGCTGCTCCCCGTCTCCAAACACACACCCAGTGTCGTGCTCCCCGTCTCCAAACACACACGCAGTGTCGCTGCTCCCCGTCTCCAAACACACACCCAGTGTCACTGCTCCCGTCTCCAAACACACACCCAGTGTCACAGCTCCCGCGTCTCCAAACACACACCCAGTGTCGCTGCTCCCCGCGTCTCCAAACACACACCCAGTGTCGCTGCTCCCCGTCTCCAAACACACACCCAGTGTCGCTGCTCCCCGTCTCCAAACACACACCCAGTGTCGCTGCTCCCCGCGTCTCCAAACACACACCCAGAGTCGCTGCTCTCCGTCTCCAAACACACACCCAGTGTCGCTGCTCCCCGTCACCAAACACAAACCCAGTGTCGCTGCTCCCCATCTCCAAACCCACATCCAGAGTCGCTGCTCCCCGTCTCCAAACACACACCCAGTGTCGCTGCTCCCCGTGTCTCCAAACACACAGCCAGTGTCGCTGCTCCCGGCGTCTCCAAACACACACCCAGTGTCGCTGCTCCCCGCGTCTCCAAACACACACCCAGAGTCGCTGCTCCCAGTCTCCAAACACACATCCAGAGTCGCTGCTCCCCATCTCCAAACACACACCCAGTATCGCTGCTCCCCGTCTCCAAACACACACTCAGTGTCACTGCTCCCCGTCTCCAAACGCACACCCAGTGTCGCTACTCCCCGCGTCTCCAAACACACACCCAGTGTCGCTGCTCCCCGCGTCTCCAAACACACACCCAGTGTCGCTGCTCCCCGCGTCTCCAAACACACACCCAGTGTCGCTGCTCCCCGCGTCTCCAAACACACACCAAGTGTCACTGCTCCCCATCTCCAAACACACACCCAGTATCGCTGCTCCCCGTCTCCAAACACACACTCAGTGTCACTGCTCCCCGTCTCCAAACGCACACCCAGTGTCGCTACTCCCCGCGTCTCCAAACACACACCCAGTGTCGCTGCTCCCCGCGTCTCCAAACACACACCCAGTGTCGCTGCTCCCCGCGTCTCCAAACACACACCCAGTGTCGCTGCTCCCCGCGTCTCCAAACACACACCAAGTGTCACTGCTCCCCATCTCCAAACACACACCCAGTGTCGCTGCTCCCTGTCTCCAAACTCACACCCAGAGTCACTGCTCCCCGTCTCCAAACACACAAGCAGTGTCGCTGCTCCCCGTCTCCAAACACACACCCAGTGTCACTGCTCCGTCTCCAAACACACACCCAGTGTCGCTGCTCCCCGCGTCTCCAAACACACACCCAGAGTCGCTGCTCCCCGCATCTCCAAACACACACCCAGTGTCGCTGCTCCCCGTCTCCAAACACACACCCAGTGTCGCTGCTCCCCATCTCCAAACACACACCCAGTGTCGCTGCTCCCCGCGTCTCCAAACACACACCCAGAGTCGCTGCTCCCCGTCTCCAAACACACACCCAGAGTCGCTGCTCCCCGTCACCAAACACACACCAAGAGTCGCTGCTCCCCATCTCCAAACACACACCCAGTGTCGCTGCTCCCCATCTCCAAACACAAACCCAGTGTCGCTGCTCCCCATCTCCCCATCTCCAAACCCACATCCAGAGTCGCTGCTCCCCGTCTCCAAACACACACCCAGTGTTGCTGCTTCCCGTGTCTCCAAACACACACCCAGTGTCGCTGCTCCCGGCGTCTCCAAACACACACCCAGTGTCGCTGCTCCACGCATCTCCAAACACACACCCAGAGTCGCTGCTCCCAGTCTCCAAACACACATCCAGAGTCGCTGCTCCCCATCTCCAAACACACACCCAGTATCACTGCTCCCCGTCTCCAAACGCACACCCAGTGTCGCTGCTCCCCGCGTCTCCAAACACACACCCAGTGTCGCTGCTCCCCGCGTCTCCAAACACACACCCAGTGTCGCTGCTCCCCGTCTCCAAATAGACACCCAGAGTCGCTGCTCCCCGTATCCAAACACACACCCAGTGTCGCTGCTCCCCGCGACTCCAAACACACACCCAGAGTCGCTGCTCCCCGTCTCCAAACACACACCCAGTGTCGCTGCACGCCGTCTCCAAATAGACACCCAGAGTCGCTGCTCCCCGTCTCCAAACACACACCCAGAGTCGCTGCTCCCTGTCTCCAAAAACACACAGTGTCGCTGCTCCCAGTCTCCAAACACACACCCAGTGTCGCTGCTCCCCGCGTCTCCCAACACACACCCAGAGTCGCTGCTCCCCGTGTCTCCCAACACACACCCAGAGTCGCTGCTCCCCGTGTCTCCAAACACACACCCAGTGTCGATGCTCCCCGCGTCTCCAAACACACACCCAGTGTCGCTGCTCCCCGTCTCCAAACACACACCCAGTGTCGCTGCTCCCCGTCTCCAAACACACACCCAGTGTCGCTGCTCCCCGTCTCCAAACACACACCCAGTGTCGCTGCTCCCCGTCTCCAAACACACACCCAGTGTCGTGGCTCCCCGTCTCCAAACACACACCCAGTGTCGCTGCTCCCCATCTCCAAACACACACCCAGTGTCACTGCTCCCCGTCTCCAAACACACACTCAGTGTCACAGCTCCCCGTCTCCAAACACACACCCAGTGTCGATGCTCCCCGTCTCCAAACACACACCCAGTGTCGCTGCTCCCCGTCTCCAAACACACACCCAGTGTCGCTGCTCCCCGTCTCCAAACACACACCCAGTGTCGCTGCTCCCCGTCTCCAAACACACACCCAGTGTCGCTGCTCCCCGTCTCCAAACACACACCCAGTGTCGCTGCTCCCCGCGTCTCCAAACACACACCCAAAGTCGCTGCTCCCCATCTCCAAACACACACCCAGTTTCGCTGCTCCCCATCGCCAAACACACACCCAGTGTCGATGCTTCCCGTCTCCAAACACACACCCAGTGTCGCTGCTCCCCGCGTCTCCAAACACACACCCAGTGTCGCTGTTCCCCGCCTCCAAATACACACCCAGAGTCACTGCTCCCCGCGTCTCCAAAAACACACCCAGAGTCGCTGCTCCCCGTGTCTCCAAACACACACCCAGTGTCACTGCACCCCGCGTCTCCAAACACACACCCAGAGTCGCTGCTCCCCGCGTCTCCAAACACACACCCAGAGTCGCTGCTCCCCGTGTCTCCAAACACACACCCAGAGTCGCTGCTCCCCGTGTCTCCAAACACACACCCAGTGTCACTGCACCCCGCGTCTCCAAACACACACCCAGAGTCGCTGCTCCCCGTGTCTCCAAACACACACCCAGTGTCACTGCACCCCGCGTCTCCAAACACACACCCAGAGTCGCTGCTCCCCATCTCCAAACACACACCCAGAGTCGCTGCTCCACGCGCCTCCAAACACACACTCAGAGTCGCTGCTCCCCATCTCCAAACACACACCCAGAGTCGCTGCTCCCCGTGTCACCAAACACACACTCAATGTCACTGCTCCCCATCTACAAACACACACCCAGTGTCGCTGCTCCCCGTCTCCAAACACACACCCAGAGTCGCTGCTCCTCACCCCCGCGTCTCCACACACCCAGTGTCGCTACTCCCCGTCTCCAAACACACACCCAGTGTCACTGCTCCCCATGTCTCCAAACACACACCCAGTGTCTCTGCTCCCAGTCTCCAAAGACACACCCAGTGTCTCCGCTCCAAGTGTCACCAAACACACACCCAGTGTCGCTGCTCCCCGTCTCCAAACACACACCCAGAGTCGGTACTCCCGGTCTCCAAACACACACCCAATGTCACTGCTCCCCGCGTCTCCAAACACACACCCAGTGTCGCTGCTCCCCGCGTCACCAAACACACACGCAGAGTCGCTGCTCCCCGTCTCCAAACACACACCCAGAGTCGCTGCTCCCCGTCTCCAAACACACACCCAGTGTCGCTGCTCCCCGTCTCCAAACACACACCCAGTGTCGCTGCTCCCCGTCTCCAAATAGACACCCAGAGTCGCTGCTCCACGTCTCCAAACACACACGCAGTGTCGCTGCTCCCCGTCTCCAAACACACACCCAGTGTCGCTGCTCTCCGCGTCTCCAAACACACACCCAGAGTCGCTGCTCCCCGTCTCCAAACACACAGTGTCGCTGCTCCCCGCGTCTCCAAACACACACCCAAAGTCGCTGCTCCCCATCTCCAAACACACACCCAGTTTCGCTGCTCCCCGTCGCCAAACACACACCCAGTGTCGATGCTCCCCGTCTCCAAACACACAACCAGTGTCGCTGCTCCCCGCGTCTCCAAACACACACCCAGTGTCGCTGTTCCCCGTCTCCAAATACACACCCAGAGTCACTGCTCCCCGCGTCTCCAAAAACACACCCAGAGTCGCTGCTCCCCGTGTCTCCAAACAAACACAAAGTGTCGCTGCTCCCCGCATCTCCAAACACACACCCAGTGTCGCTGCTCCTCATCTCCAAACACACACCCAGTGTCGCTGCTCCCCATCTCCAAACACACACCTAAAGTCACTGCTCACCGCTTCTCCAAACACACACCCAGAGTCGCTGCTCCCCGTGTCTCCAAACACACACCCAGTGTCGCTGCTCTCCGCGACTCCAAACACACACCCAGTGTCGCTGCTCCCTGCCTCCAAACACACACCCAGTGTAGCTGCTCCCCGCGTCTCCAAACACACACCCAGTGTCGCTGCTCCCCGTCTCCAAACACACGCCCAGTGTCGCTGCTCCACGTCTCCAAACACACACCCAGTGTCGCTGCTCCCCGTCTCCAAACACACACCCAGTGTCGATGCTCCCCGTCTCCAAACACACAACCAGTGTCGCTGCTCCCCGCGTCTCCAAACACACACCCAGTGTCGCTGTTCCCCGTCTCCAAATACACACCCAGAGTCACTGCTCCCCGCGTCTCCAAAAACACACCCAGAGTCGCTGCTCCCCGTGTCTCCAAACAAACACAAAGTGTCGCTGCTCCCCGCATCTCCAAACACACACCCAGTGTCGCTGCTCCTCATCTCCAAACACACACCCAGTGTCGCTGCTCCCCATCTCCAAACACACACCTAAAGTCGCTGCTCCCCGCGTCTCCAAACACACACCCAGAGTCGCTGCTCCCCGTGTCTCCAAACACACACCCAGTGTCGCTGCTCTCCGCGACTCCAAACACACACCCAGTGTCGCTGCTCCCTGCCTCCAAACACACACCCAGTGTAGCTGCTCCCCGCGTCTCCAAACACACACCCAGTGTCGCTGCTCCCCGTCTCCAAACACACACCCAGTGTCGCTGTTCCCCGTCTCCAAACACACACCCAGTGTCGCTGCTCCCCGTCTCCAAACACACACCCAGTGTCGCTGCTCCCCGTCTCCACACACCCAGTGTCACTGCTCCCTGTCTCCAAACACACACCCAGAGTCGCTGTTCCCCGTCTCCAAATACACACCCAGAGTCACTGCTCCCCGCGTCTCCAAAAACACACCCAGAGTCGCTGCACCCCGTGTCTCCAAACACACACCCAGTGTCGCTGCTCCCCGCATCTCCAAACACACACCCAGTGTCGCTGCTCCCCATCTCCAAACACACACCCAGTGTCGCTGCTCCCCATCTCTAAACACACACCTAAAGTCACTGCTCCCCGCTTCTCCAAACACACACCCAGAGTCGCTGCTCCCCGCGTCTCCAAACACACACCCAGAGTCGCTGTTCCCCGCGTCTCCAAACACACACCCAGTGTCGCTGCTCCCTGTCTCCAAACACACACCCAGTGTCGCTGCTCCCCGTCTCCAAACACACACCCAGTGTCGCTGCTCCCCGTCTCCAAACACACACCCAGTGTCGCTGCTCCCCGTCTCCAAACACACACCCAGTGTCGCTGCTCCCCGTCTCCAAACACACACCCAGTGTCACTGCTCCCTGTCTCCAAACACACACCCAGTGTCACTGCTTCCTGTCTCCAAACACACACCCAGAGTCGCTGTTCCCCGTCTCCAAATACACACCCAGAGTCACTGCTCCCCGCGTCTCCAAAAACACACCCAGAGTCGCTGCTCCCCGTGTCTCCAAACACACACCCAGTGTCGCTGCTGCCCGCATCTCCAAACACACACCCAGTGTCGCTGCTCCCCATCTCCAAACACACACCCAGTGTCGCTGCTCCCCATCTCTAAACACACACCTAAAGTCACTGCTCCCCGCTTCTCCAAACACACACCCAGAGTCGCTGCTCCCCGCGTCTCCAAACACACACCCAGAGTCGCTGTTCCCCGCGTCTCCAAACACACACCCAGTGTCGCTGCTCCCTGTCTCCAAACACACACCCAGTGTCGCTGCTTCCCGCGTCTCCAAACACACACCCAGTGTCGCTGTTCCCCGTCTCCAAACACACACCCAGTGTCGCTGCTCCCCATTTCCAAACACACACCCAGTGTCGCTGCTCCCCGTCTCCAAACACACACCCCGTGTCGCTGCTCCCTACGGCACCAAACACACACCCAGTGTCGCTTCTCCCCCCGTCTCCAAACACACACCCAGTGTCGCTGCTCCCCATCTCCATACACACACCCAGTGTCGTGGCTCCCCATCTGCAAACACACACACAGTGTCGCAGCTCCCTGCGTCTCCAAGAACACACCCAGTGTCGCTGTTCCCCGTCTCCAAATACAGACCCAGAGTCACTGCACCCCGCGTCTCCAAAAACACACCCAGAGTCGCTGCTCCCTGTGTCTCCAAACACACACCCAGTGTCGCTGCTCCCCGCG
The DNA here is from genome assembly GCF_017639515.1 of Carcharodon carcharias. Classification (NCBI taxonomy): domain Eukaryota; kingdom Metazoa; phylum Chordata; class Chondrichthyes; order Lamniformes; family Lamnidae; genus Carcharodon; species Carcharodon carcharias. The sequence goes on along the minus strand of NC_054493.1, from coordinate 5,852,766 downwards.
TCTCCAAACACACACCCAGAGTCGCTGCTCCCCATCTCCAAACACACACCCAGTATCGCTGCTCCCCATCTCCAAACACACACCCAGTGTCGCTGCTCCCCATCTCCAAACACACACCCAGTGTCGCTGCTCCCCATCTCCAAATACACACCTAAAGTCACTGCTCCCCACTTCTCCAAACACACACCCAGAGTCGCTGCTCCCCGCGTCTCCAAACACACACCCAGTGTCGCTGCTCCCCGTCTCCAAACACACACCCAGTGTCGCTGCTCCCCGTCTCCAAACACACACCCAGAGTCGCTGCTCCCCGCGTCACCAAAGACACAGCCAGAGTCGTTGCTCCCCGCGTCACCAAACACACACCCAGTGTCGCTGCTCCCCATCTCCAAACACAAACTCAGTGTCGTGGCTCCCCATCTCCAAACACACACCCAGTGTCGCTGCTCCCCATCTCCAAACACACACCCAGTGTCACTGCTCCCCATCTCCAAACACACACCCAGTGTCGCTGCTCCCCGTCGCCAAACACACACCCAGTGTCACTGCTCCCCGTCTCCAAACACACACCCAGTGTCGAGGCTCCCCGTCTCCAAACACACACCCAGTGTCGCTGCTCCGCGTCTCCAAACACACACACAGTGTCGCTGCTCCCTGCGTCTCCAAACACACACCCAGTGTCGCTGTTCCCCGTCGCCAAATACAGACCCAGAGTCACTGCTCCCCACGTCTCCAAAAACACACCCAGAGTCGCTGCTCCCCGTCGCCAAACACACACCCAGTGTCACTGCTCCCCGTCTCCAAACACACACCCAGTGTCGAGGCTCCCCGTCTCCAAACACACACCCAGTGTCGCTGCTCCGCGTCTCCAAACACACACACAGTGTCGCTGCTCCCTGCGTCTCCAAACACACACCCAGTGTCGCTGTTCCCCGTCTCCAAATACAGACCCAGAGTCACTGCTCCTCGCGTCTCCAAAAACACACCCAGAGTCGCTGCTCCCCATCTCCAAACACACACCCAGTGTCGCTGCTCCCCGCGTCTCCAAACACACACCCAGTGTCGCTGCTCCACATCTCCAAACACACACCCAGAGTCGCTGCTCCACATCTCCAAACACACACCCAGTGTCGCTGCTCCCCATCTCCAAACACACACCCAGTGTCGCTGCTCCCCATCTCCAAACACACACCTAAAGTCACTGCTCCCCGCTTCTCCAAACACACACCCAGAGTCGCTGCTCCCCGCGTCTCCAAACACACACCCAGTGTCGCTGCTCCCCGTGTCTCCAAACACACACCCAGTGTCGCTGCTCCCCGCGTCTCCAAACACACACCCAGAGTCGCTGCTCCCAATCTCCAAACACACACCCAGAGTCGCTGCTCCCCGCATTTCCAAACACACACCCAGAGACGCTGCTCCCCTTCTCCAAACACACACCCAGAGTTGCTGCTCCCGGTCTCCAAACACACACCCAGAGTCGCTGCTCCTCACCCCCGCGTCTCCACACACCCAGTGTCGCTACTCCCCGTCTCCAAACACACACCCAGTGTCTCTGCTCCCAGTCTCCAAACACACAGCCAGTGTCACTGGTCCCCGCGTCACCAAACACACACCTAGTGTCGCTGCTCCCCGTCTCCAAACACACACCCAGTGTCGCTGCTCCCCGTCTCCAAACACACACCCAGTGTCGCTGCTCCCCGTCTCCAAACACACACCCAGTGTCGCTGCTCCCCGTCTCCAAACACACACCCAGTGTCACTGCTCCCTGTCTCCAAACACACACCCAGAGTCACTGCTCTCCCTGTCTCCAAACACACACCCAGAGTCGCTGTTCCCCGTCTCCAAATACACACCCAGAGTCTCTGCTCCCCGCGTCTCCAAAAACACACCCAGAGTCGCTGCTCCCCGTGTCTCCAAACACACACCCAGTGTCGCTGCTCCCCGCATCTCCAAACACACACCCAGTGTCGCTGATCCCCATCTCCAAACACACACCCAGTGTCGCTGCTCCCCATCTCTAAACACACACCTAAAGTCACTGCTCCCCGCTTCTCCAAACACACACCCAGAGTCGCTGCTCCCCGCGTCTCCAAACACAGACCCAGAGTCGCTGTTCCCCGCGTCTCCAAACACACACCCAGTGTCGCTGCTCCCTGTCTCCAAACACACACCCAGTGTCGCTGCTTCCCGCGTCTCCAAACACACACCCAGTGTCGCTGTTCCCCGTCTCCAAACACACACCCAGTGTCGCTGCTCCCCATTTCCAAACACACACCCAGTGTCGCTGCTCCCCGTCTCCAAACACACACCCCGTGTCGCTGCTACCTGCGGCACCAAACACACACCCAGTGTCGCTTCTCCCCCCGTCTCCAAACACACACCCAGTGTCGCTGCTCCCCATCTCCATACATACACCCAACGTCGTGGCTCCCCATCTGCAAACACACACAGTGTCGCAGCTCCCTGCGTCTCCAAGAACACACCCAGTGTCGCTGTTCCCCGTCTCCAAATACAGACCCAGAGTCACTGCTCTCCGCGTCTCCAAAAACACACCCAGAGTCGCTGCTCCCTGTGTCTCCAAACACACACCCAGTGTCACTGCTCCCTGTCTCCAAACACACACCCAGTGTCACTGCTTCCTGTCTCCAAACACACACCCAGAGTCGCTGTTCCCCGTCTCCAAACACACACCCAGTGTCGCTGCTCCCCGCGTCTCCAAACACACACCCAGAGTCGCTGCTCCCCATCTCCAAACACACACCCAGTATCGCTGCTCCCCATCTCCAAACACACACCCAGTGTCGCTGCTCCCCAACTCCAAACACACACCCAGTGTCGCTGCTCCCCATCTCTAAACACACACCTAAAGTCACTGCTCCCCGCTTCTCCAAACACACACCCAGAGTCGCTGCTCCCCGCGTCTCCAAACACACACCCAGTGTCGCTGATCCCCCCGTCTCCAAACACACACCCAGTGTCGCTGCTCCCCATCTCCAAACACAAACTCAGTGTCGTGGCTCCCCATCTCCAAACACACACCCAGTGTCGCTGCTCCCCATCTCCAAACACACACCCAGTGTCACTGCTCCCCATCTCCAAACACACACCCAGTGTCGCTGCTCCCCGTCGCCAAACACACACCCAGTGTCACTGCTCCCCGTCTCCAAACACACACCCAGTGTCGAGGCTCCCCGTCTCCAAACACACACCCAGTGTCGCTGCTCCGCGTCTCCAAACACACACACAGTGTCGCTGCTCCCTGCGTCTCCAAACACACACCCAGTGTCGCTGTTCCCCGTCTCCAAATACAGACCCAGAGTCACTGCTCCCCGCGTCTCCAAAAACACACCCAGAGTCGCTGCTCCCCATCTCCAAACACACACCCAGTGTCGCTGCTCCCCGCGTCTCCAAACACACACCCAGAGTCGCTGCTCCACATCTCCAAACACACACCCAGTGTCGCTGCTCCCCATCTCCAAACACACACCCAGTGTCGCTGCTCCCCGCGTCTCCAAACACACACCCAGTGTCGCTGCTCCCCGTCTCTCCAAACACACACCCAGTGTCGCTGCTCCCCGCGTCTCCAAACACACACCCAGAGTCGCTGCTCCCAATCTCCAAACACACACCCAGAGTCGCTGCTCCCCGCATTTCCAAACACACACCCAGAGTCGCTGCTCCCCATCTCCAAACACACACCCAGAGTCGCTGCTCCCCGCGTGTCAAAACACACACCCAGTGTCGCTGCTCCCCGCGCCTCCAAACACACACCCAGAGTCGCTGCTCCCCATCTCCAAACACACACCCAGAGTCGCTGCTCCCCGTGTCACCAAACACACACTCAATGTCACTGCTCCCCATCTCCAAACACACACCCAGTGTCGCTGCTCCCGGTCTCCAAACACACACCCAGAGTCGCTGCTCCTCACCCCCGCGTCTCCACACACCCAGTGTCGCTACTCCCCGTCTCCAAACACACACCCAGTGTCTCTGCTCCCAGTCTCCAAACACACAGCCAGTGTCGCTGGTCCCCGCGTCACCAAACACACACCTAGTGTCGCTGCTCCCCGTCTCCAAACACACACCCAGTGTCGCTGCTCCCCGTCTCCAAACACACACCCAGTGTCGCTGCTCCCCGTCTCCAAATAGACACCCAGAGTCACTGCTCCCCATCTCCAAACACACACCCAGAGTCGCTGCTCCCCGTCTCCAAACACACACCCAGAGTCGCTGCTCCTCACCCCCGCGTCTCCACACACCCAGTGTCGCTACTCCCCATCTCCAAACACACACCCAGTGTCGCTGCTCCCCGTCTCCAAACACACAGCCAGAGTCGCTGCTCCTCACCCCGCGTCTCCACACACCCAGTGTCGCTACTCCCCGTCTCCAAACACACACCCAGTGTCACTGCTCCCCGTGTCTCCAAACACACACCCAGTGTCTCTGCTCCCAGTCTCCAAACACACAGCCAGTGTCGCTGGTCCCCGCGTCACCAAACACACACCTAGTGTCGCTGCTCCCCGTCTCCAAACACACACCTAGTGTCGCTGCTCCCCATCTCCAAACACACACCCAGAGTCGCTGTTCCCCGTCTCCAAACACACACCCAGAGTCGCTGCTCCCCGCGTCTCCAAACACACACCCAGTGTCGCTGCTCCCCGTGTCTCCAAACACACACCCAGTGTTGATGCTCCCCGCGTCTCCAAACACACACCCAGAGTCGCTGCTCCCAATCTCCAAACACACACCCAGAGTCGCTGCTCCCCGCATTTCCAAACACACACCCAGAGTCGCTGCTCCCCATCTCCAAACACACACCCAGAGTCGCTGCTCCCCGCGTGTCAAAACACACACCCAGTGTCGCTGCTCCCCACGCCTCCAAACACACACCCAGAGTCGCTGCTCCCCATCTCCAAACACACACCAGAGTCGCTGCTCCCCGTGTCACCAAACACACACTCAATGTCACTGCTCCCCATCTCCAAACACACACCCAGTGTCGCTGCTCCCGGTCTCCAAACACACACCCAGAGTCGCTGCTCCTCACCCCCGCGTCTCCACACACCCAGTGTCGCTACTCCCCGTCTCCAAACACACACCCAGTGTCTCTGCTCCCAGTCTCCAAACACACAGCCAGTGTCACTAGTCCCCGCGTCACGAAACACACACCTAGTGTCGCTGCTCCCCGTCTCCAAACACACACCTAGTGTCACTGCTCCCCGCGTCTCCAAACACACACCCAGTGTCGCTACTCCCCGCGTCACCAAACACACTCCCAGAGTCGATGCTCCCCGTCTCCAAACACACACCCAGAGTCGCTGCTCCCCGTCTCCAAACACACACCCAGTGTCGCTGCTCCCCGTCTCCAAACACACACCCAGTGTCGCTGCTCCCCGTCTCCAAATAGACACCCAGAGTCGCTGCTCCCCATCTCCAAACACACACCCAGAGTCGCTGCTCCCCGTCTCCAAACACACACCCAGAGTCGCTGCTCCTCACCCCCGCGTCTCCACACACCCAGTGTCGCTACTCCCCATCTCCAAACACACACCCAGTGTCGCTGCTCCCCGTCTCCAAACACACACCCAGAGTCGCTGCTCCTCACCCCGCGTCTCCACACACCCAGTGTCGCTACTCCCCGTCTCCAAACACACACCCAGTGTCACTGCTCCCCGTGTCTCCAAACACACACCCAGTGTCTCTGCTCCCAGTCTCCAAACACACAGCCAGTGTCGCTGGTCCCCGCGTCACCAAACACACACCTAGTGTCGCTGCTCCCCGTCTCCAAACACACACCTAGTGTCACTACTCCCCGCGTCACCAAACACACTCCCAGAGTCGATGCTCCCCGTCTCTAAACACAAACCCAGATTCGCTGCTCCACGTCTCCAAACACACACCCAGTGTCGCTGCTCCCCGTCTCCAAACACACACCCAGTGTCGCTGCTCCCCGTCTCCAAATAGACACCCAGAGTCGCTGCTCCCCATCTCCAAACACACACCCAGAGTCGCTGCTCCCCGTCTCCAAACACACACCCAGAGTCGCTGCTCCCCGCTTCTCCAAACACACACGCAGTGTCACTGCTCCCCGTCTCCAAACACACACCCAGAGTCGCTGCTCCCCGCATCTCCAAACACACACCCAGTGTCGCTGCTCCCCATCTCCTAACACACACCCACTGTCACTGCTCCCCATCTCCAAACACACACCCAGTGTCGCTGCTCCCCGTCTCCAAACACACACCCAGTGTCACAGCTCCACGTCTCCAAACACACACCCAGTGTCGATGCTCCCCGTCTCCAAACACACACCCAGTGTCGCTGCTCCCCATCTCCAAACACACACCCAGTGTCATGGCTCCCCATCTCCAAACACACACCCAGTGTCGCTGCTCCCCATCTCCAAACACACACCCAGTGTCACTGCACCCCATCTCCAAACACACACCCAGTGTCACTGCACCCCATCTCCAAACACACACCCAGTGTCGCTGCTCCCCGTCGCCAAACACACACCCAGTGTCACTGCTCCCCGTCTCCAAACACACACCCAGTGTCGATGCTCCCCGTCTCCAAACACACACCCAGTGTCGCTGCTCCCCGTCTCCAAACACACACCCAGAGTCGCTGCTCCCCGTCTCCAAACACACACCCAGAGTCGCTGCTCCCCGTCTCCAAACACACAAACAGTGTCGGTGCTCCCTGCGTCTCCAAACACACACCCAGTGTCGCTGTTCCCCGTCTCCAAATACAGACCCAGAGTCACTGCTCCCCGCGTCTCCAAAAACACACCCAGAGTCGCTGCTCCCCATCTCCAAACACACACCTAAAGTCACTGCACCCCGCTTCTCCAAACACACACCCAGTGTCGGTGCTCCCCATCTCCAAGTACACACCCAGAGTCGCTGCTCCCCGTCTCCAAACACACACCCAGAGTCGCTGCTCCTCACCCCCGCGTCTCCACACACCCAGTGTCGCTACTCCCCATCTCCAAACACACACCCAGTGTCGCTGCTCCCCGTCTCCAAACACACACCCAGAGTCGCTGCTCCTCACCCCGCGTCTCCACACACCCAGTGTCGCTACTCCCCGTCTCCAAACACACACCCAGTGTCACTGCTCCCCGTGTCTCCAAACACACACCCAGTGTCTCTGCTCCCAGTCTCCAAACACACAGCCAGTGTCGCTGGTCCCCGCGTCACCAAACACACACCTAGTGTCGCTGCTCCCCGTCTCCAAACACACACCTAGTGTCACTACTCCCCGCGTCACCAAACACACTCCCAGAGTCGATGCTCCCCGTCTCTAAACACAAACCCAGATTCGCTGCTCCACGTCTCCAAACACACACCCAGTGTCGCTGCTCCCCGTCTCCAAACACACACCCAGTGTCGCTGCTCCCCGTCTCCAAATAGACACCCAGAGTCGCTGCTCCCCATCTCCAAACACACACCCAGAGTCGCTGCTCCCCGTCTCCAAACACACACCCAGAGTCGCTGCTCCCCGCTTCTCCAAACACACACGCAGTGTCACTGCTCCCCGTCTCCAAACACACACCCAGAGTCGCTGCTCCCCGCATCTCCAAACACACACCCAGTGTCGCTGCTCCCCATCTCCTAACACACACCCACTGTCACTGCTCCCCATCTCCAAACACACACCCAGTGTCGCTGCTCCCCGTCTCCAAACACACACCCAGTGTCACAGCTCCACGTCTCCAAACACACACCCAGTGTCGATGCTCCCCGTCTCCAAACACACACCCAGTGTCGCTGCTCCCCATCTCCAAACACACACCCAGTGTCATGGCTCCCCATCTCCAAACACACACCCAGTGTCGCTGCTCCCCATCTCCAAACACACACCCAGTGTCACTGCACCCCATCTCCAAACACACACCCAGTGTCACTGCACCCCATCTCCAAACACACACCCAGTGTCGCTGCTCCCCGTCGCCAAACACACACCCAGTGTCACTGCTCCCCGTCTCCAAACACACATCCAGTGTCGATGCTCCCCGTCTCCAAACACACACCCAGTGTCGCTGCTCCCCGTCTCCAAACACACACCCAGAGTCGCTGCTCCCCGTCTCCAAACACACACCCAGAGTCGCTGCTCCCCGTCTCCAAACACACAAACAGTGTCGGTGCTCCCTGCGTCTCCAAACACACACCCAGTGTCGCTGTTCCCCGTCTCCAAATACAGACCCAGAGTCACTGCTCCCCGCGTCTCCAAAAACACACCCAGAGTCGCTGCTCCCCATCTCCAAACACACACCTAAAGTCACTGCACCCCGCTTCTCCAAACACACACCCAGTGTCGGTGCTCCCCATCTCCAAGTACACACACAGAGTCGCTGCTCCCCGCGTCACCAAAGACACACCCAGTATCACTGCTACCCCCGTCTCCAAACACACACCCAGTGTCGCTGCTCCCCGTCTCCAAACACACACCCAATGTCGCTGCTCCCCGTCTCCAAACACACACCCAGTGTCGTGGCTCCCCATATACAAACACACAACCAGTGTCGCTGCTCCCCATCTCCAAACACACACCCAGTGTCACTGCTCCCCATCTCCAAACACACACCCAGTGTCGCTGCTCCCCGTCTCCAAACACACACCCAGTGTCACAGCTCCCCGTCTCCAAACACACACCCAGTGTCGATGCTCCCCATCTCCAAACACACACCCAGTGTCACTGCTCCCCATCTCCAAACACACACCCAGTGTCACTGCTCCCCGTCGCCAAACACACACCCAGTGTCACTGCTCCCCGTCTCCAAACACACACCCAGTGTCGAGGCTCCCCGTCTCCAAACACACACCCAGTGTCGCTGCTCCGCGTCTCCAAACACACACACAGTGTCGCTGCTCCCTGCGTCTCCAAACACACACCCAGTGTCGCTGTTCCCCGTCTCCAAATACAGACCCAGAGTCGCTGCTCCCCGCGTCTCCAAAAACACACCCAGAGTCGCTGCTCCCCATCTCCAAACACACACCGTGTCGCTGCTCCCCGCGTCTCCAAACACACACCCAGAGTCGCTGCTCCACATCTCCAAACACACACCCAGTGTCGCTGCTCCCCATCTCCAAACACACACCCAGTGTCGCTGCTCCCCATCTCCAAACACACACCTAAAGTCACTGCTCCCCGCTTCTCCAAACACACACCCAGAGTCGCTGCTCCCCGCGTCTCCAAACACACACCCAGTGTCGCTGCTCCCCGTGTCTCCAAACACACACCCAGTGTCGCTGCTCCCCGCGTCTCCAAACACACACCCAGAGTCGCTGCTCCCCGCATTTCCAAACACACACCCAGAGTCGCTGCTCCCCATCTCCAAACACACACCCAGAGTCGCTGCTCCCCGCGTGTCAAAACACACACCCAGTGTCGCTGCTCCCCGCGCCTCCAAACACACACCCAGAGTCGCTGCTCCCCATCTCCAAACACACACCCAGAGTCTCTGCTCCCCGTGTCACCAAACACACACTCAATGTCACTGCTCCCCATCTCCAAACACACACCCAGTGTCGCTGCTCCCGGTCTCCAAACACACACCCAGAGTCGCTGCTCCTCACCCCCGCGTCTCCACACACCCAGTGTCGCTACTCCCCGTCTCCAAACACACACCCAGTGTCTCTGCTCCCAGTCTCCAAACACACAGCCAGTGTCGCTGGTCCCCGCGTCACCAAACACACACCTAGTGTCGCTGCTCCCCGTCTCCAAACACACACCCAGTGTCGCTGCTCCCCGTCTCCAAACACAAACCCAGTGTCGCTGCTCCCCGTCTCCAAACACACACCCAGTGTCGCTGCTCCCCGTCTCCAAACACACACCCAGTGTCACTGCTCCCTGTCTCCAAACACACACCCAGTGTCACTGCTTCCTGTCTCCAAACACACACCCAGAGTCGCTGTTCCCCGTCTCCAAATACACACCCAGAGTCACTGCTCCCCGCGTCTCCAAAAACACACCCAGAGTCGCTGCTCCCCGTGTCTCCAAACACACACCCAGTGTCGCTGCTCCCCGCATCTCCAAACACACACCCAGTGTCGCTGATCCCCATCTCCAAACACACACCCAGTGTCGCTGCTCCCCATCTCTAAACACACACCTAAAGTCACTGCTCCCCGCTTCTCCAAACACACACCCAGAGTCGCTGCTCCCCGCGTCTCCAAACACACACCCAGAGTCGCTGCTCCCCGCGTCTCCAAACACACACCCAGTGTCGCTGCTCCCCGTGTCTCCAAACACACACCCAGTGTCGCTGCTCCCCGCGTCTCCAAACACACACCCAGAGTCGCTGCTCCCCGCATTTCCAAACACACACCCAGAGTCGCTGCTCCCCATCTCCAAACACACACCCAGAGTCGCTGCTCCCCGCGTGTCAAAACACACACCCAGTGTCGCTGCTCCCCGCGCCTCCAAACACACACCCAGTGTCGCTGCTCCCCGTCTCCAAACACACACCCAGTGTCTCTGCTCCCCGTGTCACCAAACACACACTCAATGTCACTGCTCCCCATCTCCAAACACACACCCAGTGTCGCTGCTCCCGGTCTCCAAACACACACCCAGAGTCGCTGCTCCTCACCCCCGCGTCTCCACACACCCAGTGTCGCTACTCCCCGTCTCCAAACACACACCCAGTGTCTCTGCTCCCAGTCTCCAAACACACAGCCAGTGTCGCTGGTCCCCGCGTCACCAAACACACACCTAGTGTCGCTGCTCCCCGTCTCCAAACACACACCCAGTGTCGCTGCTCCCCGTCTCCAAACACACACCCAGTGTCGCTGCTCCCCGTCTCCAAACACACACCCAGTGTCGCTGCTCCCCGTCTCCAAACACACACCCAGTGTCGCTGCTCCCCGTCTCCAAACACACACCCAGTGTCACTGCTCCCTGTCTCCAAACACACACCCAGTGTCACTGCTTCCTGTCTCCAAACACACACCCAGAGTCGCTGTTCCCCGTCTCCAAATACACACCCAGAGTCACTGCTCCCCGCGTCTCCAAAAACACACCCAGAGTCGCTGCTCCCCGTGTCTCCAAACACACACCCAGTGTCGCTGCTCCCCGCATCTCCAAACACACACCCAGTGTCGCTGATCCCCATCTCCAAACACACACCCAGTGTCGCTGCTCCCCATCTCTAAACACACACCTAAAGTCACTGCTCCCCGCTTCTCCAAACACACACCCAGAGTCGCTGCTCCCCGCGTCTCCAAACACACACTCAGAGTCGCTGTTCCCCGCGTCTCCAAACACACACCCAGTGTCGCTGCTCCCTGTCTCCAAACACACATCCAGTGTCGCTGCTTCCCGCGTCTCCAAACACACACCCAGTGTCGCTGTTCCCCGTCTCCAAACACACACCCAGTGTCGCTGCTCCCCGTCTCCAAACACACACCCAGTGTCACAGCTCCCCGTCTCCAAACACACACCCAGTGTCGATGCTCCCCATCTCCAAACACACACCCAGTGTCACTGCTCCCCATCTCCAAACACACACCCAGTGTCACTGCTCCCCGTCGCCAAACACACACCCAGTGTCACTGCTCCCCGTCTCCAAACACACACCCAGTGTCGCTGCTCCCCGTCTCCAAACACACACACAGTGTCGCTGCTCCCTGCGTCTCCAAACACACACCCAGTGTCGCTGTTCCACGTCTCCAAATACAGACCCAGAGTCACTGCTCCCCGCGTCTCCAAAAACACGCCCAGAGTCACTGCTCCCCATCTCCAAACACACACCCAGTGTCACTGCTCCCCATCTCCAAACACACACCCAGTGTCACTGCTCCCCATCTCCAAACACACACCCAGTGTCACTGCTCCCCGTCGCCAAACACACCCAGTGTCACTGCTCCCCGTCTCCAAACACACACCCAGTGTCGCTTCTCCCCCCGTCTCCAAACACACACACAGTGTCGCTGCTCCCTGCGTCTCCAAACACACACCCAGTGTCGCTGTTCCCCGTCTCCAAATACAGACCCAGAGTCACTGCTCCCCGCGTCTCCAAAAACACACCCAGAGTCGCTGCTCCCCATCTCCAAACACACACCCAGTGTCGCTGCTCCCCGCGTCTCCAAACACACACCCAGAGTCGCTGCTCCACATCTCCAAACACACACCCAGTGTCGCTGCTCCCCATCTCCAAACACACACCCAGTGTCGCTGCTCCCCATCTCCAAACACACACCTACAGTCACTGCTCCCCGCTTCTCCAAACACACACCCAGAGTCGCTGCTCCCAATCTCCAAACACACACCCAGAGTCGCTGCTCCCCGCATTTCCAAACACACACCCAGAGTCGCTGCTCCCCATCTCCAAACACACACCCAGAGTCGCTGCTCCCCGCGTGTCAAAACACACACCCAGTGTCGCTGCTCCCCGCGCCTCCAAACACACACCCAGAGTCGCTGCTCCCCGCGTGTCAAAACACACACCCAGTGTCGCTGCTCCCCGCGCCTCCAAACACACACCCAGAGTCGCTGCTCCCCATCTCCAAACACACACCCAGAGTCGCTGCTCCCCGTGTCACCAAACACACACTCAATGTCACTGCTCCCCATCTCCAAACACACACCCAGTGTCACTGCTCCCGGTCTCCAAACACACACCCAGAGTCGGTGCTCCTCACCCCCGCGTCTCCACACACCCAGTGTCGCTACTCCCCGTCTCCAAACACACACCCAGTGTCTCTGCTCTCAGTCTCCAAACACACAGCCAGTGTCGCTGGTCCCCGCGTCACCAAACACACACCTAGTGTCGCTGCTCCCCGCCTCCAAACACACACCCAGTGTCGCTGCTCCCCGTCTCCAAACACACACCCAGTGTCGCTGCTCCCCGTCTCCAAACACACACCCAGTGTCGCTGTTCCCCGTCTCCAAATACACACCCAGAGTCACTGCTCCCCGCGTCTCCAAAAACACACCCAGAGTCGCTGCTCTCCGTGTCTCCAAACACACACCCAGTGTCGCTGCTCCCCGCATCTCCAAACACACACCCAGTGTCGCTGATCCCCATCTCCAAACACACACCCAGTGTCGCTGCTCCCCATCTCTAAACACACACCTAAAGTCACTGCTCCCCGCTTCTCCAAACACACACCCAGAGTCGCTGCTCCCCGCGTCTCCAAACACACACTCAGAGTCGCTGTTCCCCGCGTCTCCAAACACACACCCAGTGTCGCTGTTCCCCGTCTCCAAACACACACCCAGTGTCGCTGCTCCCCATTTCCAAACACACACCCAGTGTCGCTGCTCCCCGTCTCCAAACACACACCCCGTGTCGCTGCTCCCTGCGGCACCAAACACACACCCAGTGTCGCTTCTCCCCCCGTCTCCAAACACACACCCAGTGTCGCTGCTCCCCATCTCCATACACACACCCAGTGTCGTGGCTCCCCATCTGCAAACACACACACAGTGTCGCAGCTCCCTGCGTCTCCAAGAACACACCCAGTGTCGCTGTTCCCCGTCTCCAAATACAGACCCAGAGTCACTGCTCTCCGCGTCTCCAAAAACACACCCAGAGTCGCTGCTCCCTGTGTCTCCAAACACACACCCAGTGTCGCTGCTCCCCGCGTCTCCAAACACACACCCAGAGTCGCTGCTCCCCATCTCCAAACACACACCCAGTATCGCTGCTCCCCATCTCCAAACACACACACAGTGTCGCTGCTCCCCATCTCCAAACACACACCCAGTGTCACTGCTCCCCATCTCCAAACACACACCCAGTGTCGCTGCTCCCCGTCTCCAAATACACACCCAGTGTCACAGCTCCCCGTCTCTAAACACACACCCAGTGTCGATGCTCCCCATCTCCAAACACACACCCAGTGTCACTGCTCCCCATCTCCAAACACACACCCAGTGTCACTGCTCCCCGTCTCCAAACACACACCCAGTGTCGAGGCTCCCCGTCTCCAAACACACACCCAGTGTCGCTGCTCCGCGTCTCCAAACACACAGCCAGTGTCGCTGTTCCCCGTCTCCAAATACAGACCCAGAGTCGCTGCTCCCCGCGTCTCCAAAAACACACCCAGAGTCGCTGCTCCCCATCTCCAAACACACACCCAGTGTCGCTGCTCCCCGCGTCTCCAAACACACACCCAGAGTCGCTGCTCCACATCTCCAAACACACACCCAGTGTCGCTGCTCCCCATCTCCAAACACACACCCAGTGTCGCTGCTCCCCATCTCCAAACACACACCTAAAGTCACTGCTCCCCGCTTCTCCAAACACACACCCAGAGTCGCTGCTCCCCGCGTCTCCAAACACACACCCAGTGTCGCTGCTCCCCGTGTCTCCAAACACACACCCAGTGTCGCTGCTCCCCGCGTCTCCAAACACACACCCAGAGTCGCTGCTCCCCGCATTTCCAAACACACACCCAGAGTCGCTGCTCCCCATCTCCAAACACACACCCAGAGTCGCTGCTCCCCGCGTGTCAGAACACACACCCAGTGTCGCTGCTCCCCGCGCCTCCAAACACACACCCAGAGTCGCTGCTCCCCATCTCCAAACACACACCCAGAGTCTCTGCTCCCCGTGTCACCAAACACACACTCAATGTCACTGCTCCCCATCTCCAAACACACACCCAGTGTCGCTGCTCCCGGTCTCCAAACACACACCCAGAGTCGCTGCTCCTCACCCCCGCGTCTCCACACACCCAGTGTCGCTACTCCCCGTCTCCAAACACACACCCAGTGTCTCTGCTCCCAGTCTCCAAACACACAGCCAGTGTCGCTGGTCCCCGCGTCACCAAACACACACCTAGTGTCGCTGCTCCCCGTCTCCAAACACACACCCAGTGTCGCTGCTCCCCGTCTCCAAACACACACCCAGTGTCGCTGCTCCCCGTCTCCAAACACACACCCAGTGTCGCTGCTCCCCGTCTCCAAACACACACCCAGTGTCACTGCTCCCTGTCTCCAAACACACACCCAGTGTCACTGCTTCCTGTCTCCAAACACACACCCAGAGTCGCTGTTCCCCGTCTCCAAATACACACCCAGAGTCACTGCTCCCCGCGTCTCCAAAAACACACCCAGAGTCGCTGCTCCCCGTGTCTCCAAACACACACCCAGTGTCGCTGCTCCCCGCATCTCCAAACACACACCCAGTGTCGCTGATCCCCATCTCCAAACACACACCCAGTGTCGCTGCTCCCCATCTCTAAACACACACCTAAAGTCACTGCTCCCCGCTTCTCCAAACACACACCCAGAGTCGCTGCTCCCCGCGTCTCCAAACACACACTCAGAGTCGCTGTTCCCCGCGTCTCCAAACACACACCCAGTGTCGCTGCTCCCTGTCTCCAAACACACACCCAGTGTCGCTGCTTCCCGCGTCTCCAAACACACACCCAGTGTCGCTGTTCCCTGTCTCCAAACACACACCCAGTGTCGCTGCTCCCCGTCTCCAAACACACACCCAGTGTCACAGCTCCCCGTCTCCAAACACACACCCAGTGTCGATGCTCCCCATCTCCAAACACACACCCAGTGTCACTGCTCCCCATCTCCAAACACACACCCAGTGTCACTGCTCCCCGTCGCCAAACACACACCCAGTGTCACTGCTCCCCGTCTCCAAACACACACCCAGTGTCGAGGCTCCCCGTCTCCAAACACACACCCAGTGTCGCTGCTCCCCGTCTCCAAACACACACACAGTGTCGCTGCTCCCTGCGTCTCCAAACACACACCCAGTGTCGCTGTTCCACGTCTCCAAATACAGACCCAGATTCACTGCTCCCCGCGTCTCCAAAAACACGCCCAGAGTCACTGCTCCCCATCTCCAAACACACACCCAGTGTCACTGCTCCCCATCTCCAAACACACACCCAGTGTCACTGCTCCCCGTCGCCAAACACACCCAGTGTCACTGCTCCCCGTCTCCAAACACACACCCAGTGTCGCTTCTTCCCCCGTCTCCAAACACACACCCAGTGTCGCTGCTCCCCGTCTCCAAACACACACACAGTGTCGCTGCTCCCTGCGTCTCCAAACACACACCCAGTGTCGCTGTTCCCCGTCTCCAAATACAGACCCAGAGTCACTGCTCCCCGCGTCTCCAAAAACACACCCAGAGTCGCTGCTCCCCATCTCCAAACACACACCCAGTGTCGCTGCTCCCCGCGTCTCCAAACACACACCCAGAGTCGCTGCTCCACATCTCCAAACACACACCCAGTGTCGCTGCTCCCCATCTCCAAACACACACCCAGTGTCGCTGCTCCCCATCTCCAAACACACACCTAAAGTCACTGCTCCCCGCTTCTCCAAACACACACCCAGAGTCGCTGCTCCCAATCTCCAAACACACACCCAGAGTCGCTGCTCCCCGCATTTCCAAACACACACCCAGAGTCGCTGCTCCCCATCTCCAAACACACACCCAGAGTCGCTGCTCCCCGCGTGTCAAAACACACACCCAGTGTCGCTGCTCCCCGCGCCTCCAAACACACACCCAGAGTCGCTGCTCCCCGCGTGTCAAAACACACACCCAGTGTCGCTGCTCCCCGCGCCTCCAAACACACACCCAGAGTCGCTGCTCCCCATCTCCAAACACACACCCAGAGTCGCTGCTCCCCGTGTCACCAAACACACACTCAATGTCACTGCTCCCCATCTCCAAACACACACCCAGTGTCACTGCTCCCGGTCTCCAAACACACACCCAGAGTCGGTGCTCCTCACCCCCGCGTCTCCACACACCCAGTGTCGCTACTCCCCGTCTCCAAACACACACCCAGTGTCTCTGCTCCCAGTCTCCAAACACACAGCCAGTGTCGCTGGTCCCCGCGTCACCAAACACACACCTAGTGTCGCTGCTCCCCGCCTCCAAACACACACCCAGTGTCGCTGCTCCCCGTCTCCAAACACACACCCAGTGTCGCTGCTCCCCGTCTCCAAACACACACCCAGTGTCGCTGTTCCCCGTCTCCAAATACACACCCAGAGTCACTGCTCCCCGCGTCTCCAAAAACACACCCAGAGTCGCTGCTCTCCGTGTCTCCAAACACACACCCAGTGTCGCTGCTCCCCGCATCTCCAAACACACACCCAGTGTCGCTGATCCCCATCTCCAAACACACACCCAGTGTCGCTGCTCCCCATCTCTAAACACACACCTAAAGTCACTGCTCCCCGCTTCTCCAAACACACACCCAGAGTCGCTGCTCCCCGCGTCTCCAAACACACACCCAGAGTCGCTGTTCCCCGCGTCTCCAAACACACACCCAGTGTCGCTGCTCCCTGTCTCCAAACACACACCCAGTGTCGCTGCTTCCCGCGTCTCCAAACACACACCCAGTGTCGCTGTTCCCCGTCTCCAAACACACACCCAGTGTCGCTGCTCCCCATTTCCAAACACACACCCAGTGTCGCTGCTCCCCGTCTCCAAACACACACCCCGTGTCGCTGCTCCCTGCGGCACCAAACACACACCCAGTGTCGCTTCTCCCCCCGTCTCCAAACACACACCCAGTGTCGCTGCTCCCCATCTCCATACACACACCCAGTGTCGTGGCTCCCCATCTGCAAACACACACACAGTGTCGCAGCTCCCTGCGTCTCCAAGAACACACCCAGTGTCGCTGTTCCCCGTCTCCAAATACAGACCCAGAGTCACTGCTCTCCGCGTCTCCAAAAACACACCCAGAGTCGCTGCTCCCTGTGTCTCCAAACACACACCCAGTGTCGCTGCTCCCCGCGTCTCCAAACACACACCCAGAGTCGCTGCTCCCCATCTCCAAACACACACCCAGTATCGCTGCTCCCCATCTCCAAACACACACCCAGTGTCGCTGCTCCCCAACTCCAAACACACAGCCAGTGTCGCTGCTCCCCATCTCTAAACACACACCTAAAGTCACTGCTCCCCGCTTCTCCAAACACACACACAGAGTCGCTGCTCCCCGCGTCTCCAAACACACACCCAGTGTCGCTGCTCCCCGTCTCCAAACACACACCCAGTGTCGCTGCTCCCCGTCTCCAAATACACACCCAGAGTCGCTGCTCCCCGCGTCACCAAAGACACAGCCAGAGTCGCTGCTCCCCGCGTCACCAAACACACACCCAGTGTCGCTGATCCCCCCGTCTCCAAACACACACCCAGTGTCGCTGCTCCCCATCTCCAAACACAAACCCAGTGTCGTGGCTCCCCATCTCCAAACACACACCCAGTGTCACTGCTCCCCATCTCCAAACACACACCCAGTGTCACTGCTCCGCATCTCCAAACACACAGCCAGTGTCGCTGCTCCACATCTCCAAACACACACCCAGTGTCACTGCTCCCCATCTCCAAACACACACCCAGTGTCGCTGCTCCACATCTCCAAACACACACCCAGTGTCGCTGCTCCCCATCTCCAAACACACACCCAGTGTCGCTGCTCCCCATCTCCAAACACACACCCAGTGTCGCTGCTCCACATCTCCAAACACACAGCCAGTGTCACTGCTCCCCATCTCCAAACACACATCCAGAGTCACTGCTCCCCGCGTCTCCAAACACACACCCAGCGTCGCTGCTCCCCGCGTCTCCAAACACACACCCAGTGTCGCTGCTCCCCATCTCAAAACACACTCCCAGTGTCGCTGCTCCCCATCTCCAAACACACTCCCAGTGTCGCTGCTCCCCGCATCTCCAAACACACACCCAGTGTCGCTGCTCCCCATCTCCAAACACACACCCAGAGTCGCTGCTCCCCGCGTGTCAAAACACACACCCAGTGTCGCTGCTCCCCGCGCCTCCAAACACACACCCAGAGTCGCTGCTCCCCATCTCCAAACACACACCCAGAGTCTCTGCTCCCCGTGTCACCAAACACACACTCAATGTCACTGCTCCCCATCTCCAAACACACACCCAGTGTCGCTGCTCCCGGTCTCCAAACACACACCCAGAGTCGCTGCTCCTCACCCCCGCGTCTCCACACACCCAGTGTCGCTACTCCCCGTCTCCAAACACACACCCAGTGTCTCTGCTCCCAGTCTCCAAACACACAGCCAGTGTCGCTGGTCCCCGCGTCACCAAACACACACCTAGTGTCGCTGCTCCCCGTCTCCAAACACACACCCAGTGTCGCTGCTCCCCGTCTCCAAACACACACCCAGTGTCGCTGCTCCCCGTCTCCAAACACACACCCAGTGTCGCTGCTCCCCGTCTCCAAACACACACCCAGTGTCACTGCTCCCTGTCTCCAAACACACACCCAGTGTCACTGCTTCCTGTCTCCAAACACACACCCAGAGTCGCTGTTCCCCGTCTCCAAATACACACCCAGAGTCACTGCTCCCCGCGTCTCCAAAAACACACCCAGAGTCGCTGCTCCCCGTGTCTCCAAACACACACCCAGTGTCGCTGCTCCCCGCATCTCCAAACACACACCCAGTGTCGCTGATCCCCATCTCCAAACACACACCCAGTGTCGCTGCTCCCCATCTCTAAACACACACCAAAAGTCACTGCTCCCCGCTTCTCCAAACACACACCCAGAGTCGCTGCTCCCCGCGTCTCCAAACACACACTCAGAGTCGCTGTTCCCCGCGTCTCCAAACACACACCCAGTGTCGCTGCTCCCTGTCTCCAAACACACACCCAGTGTCGCTGCTTCCCGCGTCTCCAAACACACACCCAGTGTCGCTGTTCCCCGTCTCCAAACACACACCCAGTGTCGCTGCTCCCCGTCTCCAAACACACACCCAGTGTCACAGCTCCCCGTCTCCAAACACACACCCAGTGTCGATGCTCCCCATCTCCAAACACACACCCAGTGTCACTGCTCCCCATCTCCAAACACACACCCAGTGTCACTGCTCCCCGTCGCCAAACACACACCCAGTGTCACTGCTCCCCGTCTCCAAACACACACCCAGTGTCGAGGCTCCCCGTCTCCAAACACACACCCAGTGTCGCTGCTCCCTGTCTCCAAACACACACACAGTGTCGCTGCTCCCTGCGTCTCCAAACACACACCCAGTGTCGCTGTTCCACGTCTCCAAATACAGACCCAGATTCACTGCTCCCCGCGTCTCCAAAAACACGCCCAGAGTCACTGCTCCCCATCTCCAAACACACACCCAGTGTCACTGCTCCCCGTCGCCAAACACACCCAGTGTCACTGCTCCCCGTCTCCAAACACACACCCAGTGTCGCTTCTCCCCCCGTCTCCAAACACACACCCAGTGTCGCTGCTCCCCGTCTCCAAACACACACACAGTGTCGCTGCTCCCTGCGTCTCCAAACACACACCCAGTGTCGCTGTTCCCCGTCTCCAAATACAGACCCAGAGTCACTGCTCCCCGCGTCTCCAAAAACACACCCAGAGTCGCTGCTCCCCATCTCCAAACACACACCCAGTGTCGCTGCTCCCCGCGTCTCCAAACACACACCCAGAGTCGCTGCTCCACATCTCCAAACACACACCCAGTGTCGCTGCTCCCCATCTCCAAACACACACCCAGTGTCGCTGCTCCCCATCTCCAAACACACACCTAAAGTCACTGCTCCCCGCTTCTCCAAACACACACCCAGAGTCGCTGCTCCCAATCTCCAAACACACACCCAGAGTCGCTGCTCCCCGCATTTCCAAACACACACCCAGAGTCGCTGCTCCCCATCTCCAAACACACACCCAGAGTCGCTGCTCCCCGCGTGTCAAAACACACACCCAGTGTCGCTGCTCCCCGCGCCTCCAAACACACACCCAGAGTCGCTGCTCCCCGCGTGTCAAAACACACACCCAGTGTCGCTGCTCCCCGCGCCTCCAAACACACACCCAGAGTCGCTGCTCCCCATCTCCAAACACACACCCAGAGTCGCTGCTCCCCGTGTCACCAAACACACACTCAATGTCACTGCTCCCCATCTCCAAACACACACCCAGTGTCACTGCTCCCGGTCTCCAAACACACACCCA
This sequence comes from Carcharodon carcharias, assembly GCF_017639515.1. Classification (NCBI taxonomy): domain Eukaryota; kingdom Metazoa; phylum Chordata; class Chondrichthyes; order Lamniformes; family Lamnidae; genus Carcharodon; species Carcharodon carcharias. The sequence continues at coordinate 5,831,818 of NC_054493.1, read as the reverse complement.
GAGTCGGTGCTCCTCACCCCCGCGTCTCCACACACCCAGTGTCGCTACTCCCCGTCTCCAAACACACACCCAGTGTCTCTGCTCCCAGTCTCCAAACACACAGCCAGTGTCGCTGGTCCCCGCGTCACCAAACACACACCTAGTGTCGCTGCTCCCCGCCTCCAAACACACACCCAGTGTCGCTGCTCCCCGTCTCCAAACACACACCCAGTGTCGCTGCTCCCCGTCTCCAAACACACACCCAGTGTCGCTGTTCCCCGTCTCCAAATACACACCCAGAGTCACTGCTCCCCGCGTCTCCAAAAACACACCCAGAGTCGCTGCTCTCCGTGTCTCCAAACACACACCCAGTGTCGCTGCTCCCCGCATCTCCAAACACACACCCAGTGTCGCTGATCCCCATCTCCAAACACACACCCAGTGTCGCTGCTCCCCATCTCTAAACACACACCTAAAGTCACTGCTCCCCGCTTCTCCAAACACACACCCAGAGTCGCTGCTCCCCGCGTCTCCAAACACACACCCAGAGTCGCTGTTCCCCGCGTCTCCAAACACACACCCAGTGTCGCTGCTCCCTGTCTCCAAACACACACCCAGTGTCGCTGCTTCCCGCGTCTCCAAACACACACCCAGTGTCGCTGTTCCCCGTCTCCAAACACACACCCAGTGTCGCTGCTCCCCATTTCCAAACACACACCCAGTGTCGCTGCTCCCCGTCTCCAAACACACACCCCGTGTCGCTGCTCCCTGCGGCACCAAACACACACCCAGTGTCGCTTCTCCCCCCGTCTCCAAACACACACCCAGTGTCGCTGCTCCCCATCTCCATACACACACCCAGTGTCGTGGCTCCCCATCTGCAAACACACACACAGTGTCGCAGCTCCCTGCGTCTCCAAGAACACACCCAGTGTCGCTGTTCCCCGTCTCCAAATACAGACCCAGAGTCACTGCTCTCCGCGTCTCCAAAAACACACCCAGAGTCGCTGCTCCCTGTGTCTCCAAACACACACCCAGTGTCGCTGCTCCCCGCGTCTCCAAACACACACCCAGAGTCGCTGCTCCCCATCTCCAAACACACACCCAGTATCGCTGCTCCCCATCTCCAAACACACACCCAGTGTCGCTGCTCCCCATCTCCAAACACACACCCAGTGTCACTGCTCCCCATCTCCAAACACACACCTAAAGTCACTGCTCCCCGCTTCTCCAAACACACACACAGAGTCGCTGCTCCCCGCGTCTCCAAACACACACCCAGTGTCGCTGCTCCCCGTCTCCAAACACACACCCAGTGTCGCTGCTCCCCGTCTCCAAATACACACCCAGAGTCGCTGCTCCCCGCGTCACCAAAGACACAGCCAGAGTCGCTGCTCCCCGCGTCACCAAACACACACCCAGTGTCGCTGATCCCCCCGTCTCCAAACACACACCCAGTGTCGCTGCTCCCCATCTCCAAACACAAACCCAGTGTCGTGGCTCCCCATCTCCAAACACACACCCAGTGTCACTGCTCCCCATCTCCAAACACACACCCAGTGTCACTGCTCCGCATCTCCAAACACACAGCCAGTGTCGCTGCTCCACATCTGCAAACACACACCCAGTGTCACTGCTCCCCATCTCCAAACACACACCCAGTGTCGCTGCTCCACATCTCCAAACACACACCCAGTGTCGCTGCTCCCCATCTCCAAACACACACCCAGTGTCGCTGCTCCACATCTCCAAACACACAGCCAGTGTCACTGCTCCCCATCTCCAAACACACATCCAGAGTCGCTGCTCCCCGCGTCTCCAAACACACACCCAGAGTCGCTGTTCCCCGCGTCTCCAAACACACACCCAGTGCCGCTGCTCCCTGTCTCCAAACACACACCCAGTGTCGCTGCTTCCCCCGTCTCCAAACACACACCCAGTGTCGCTGCTCCCCATTTCCAAACACACACCCAGTGTCGCTGCTCCCCGTCTCCAAACACACACCCCGTGTCGCTGCTCCCTGCGGCACCAAACACACACCCAGTGTCGCTTCTCCCCCCGTCTCCAAACACACACCCAGTGTCGCTGCTCCCCATCTCCATACACACACCCAGTGTCGTGGCTCCCCATCTGCAAACACACACACAGTGTCTCAGCTCCCTGCGTCTCCAAGAACACACCCAGTGTCGCTGTTCCCCGTCTCCAAATACAGACCCAGAGTCACTGCTCTCCGCGTCTCCAAAAACACACCCAGAGTCGCTGCTCCCTGTGTCTCCAAACACACACCCAGTATCGCTGCTCCCCGCGTCTCCAAACACACACCCCGAGTCGCTGCTCCCCATCTCCAAACACACACCCAGTATCGCTGCTCCCCATCTCCAAACACACACCCAGTGTCGCTGCTCCCCAACTCCAAACACACAGCCAGTGTCGCTGCTCCCCATCTCTAAACACACACCTAAAGTCACTGCTCCCCGCTTCTCCAAACACACACACAGAGTCGCTGCTCCCCGCGTCTCCAAACACACACCCAGTGTCGCTGCTCCCCGTCTCCAAACACACACCCAGTGTCGCTGCTCCCCGTCTCCAAATACACACCCAGAGTCGCTGCTCCCCGCGTCACCAAAGACACAGCCAGAGTCGCTGCTCCCCGCGTCACCAAACACACACCCAGTGTCGCTGATCCCCCCGTCTCCAAACACACACCCAGTGTCGCTGCTCCCCATCTCCAAACACAAACCCAGTGTCGTGGCTCCCCATCTCCAAACACACACCCAGTGTCACTGCTCCCCATCTCCAAACACACACCCAGTGTCACTGCTCCGCATCTCCAAACACACAGCCAGTGTCGCTGCTCCACATCTCCAAACACACACCCAGTGTCACTGCTCCCCATCTCCAAACACACACCCAGTGTCGCTGCTCCACATCTCCAAACACACACCCAGTGTCGCTGCTCCCCATCTCCAAACACACACCCAGTGTCGCTGCTCCACATCTCCAAACACACAGCCAGTGTCACTGCTCCCCATCTCCAAACACACATCCAGAGTCACTGCTCCCCGCGTCTCCAAACACACACCCAGCGTCGCTGCTCCCCGCGTCTCCAAACACACACCCAGTGTCGCTGCTCCCCATCTCAAAACACACTCCCAGTGTCGCTGCTCCCCGCATCTCCAAACACACACCCAGTGTCGCTGCTCCCTGCATCTCCAAACACACACCCAGAGTCGCTGATCCCCGTCTCCAAACACACACCCAGTGTTGCAGCTCCCCATCTCCAAACACACACCCAGTGTCACTGCTCCCCGTCTCCAAACACACACCCAGTGTCGCTGCTCCCCATCTCCAAACACACACCCAGAGTCGCTGCTCCCCGTCTCCAAACACACACACAGTGTCACTGCTCCCCATCTCCAAACACACACCCAGAGTCACTGCTCCCCGTCGCCAAACACACACTCAATGTCACTGCTCCCCATCTCCAAACACACACCCAGTGTCACTGCTCCCCATCTTCAAACACACACCCAGAGTAGCTGTTCCCTGCGTCTCCAAACACACACCCAGAGTCGCTGCTCCCCATCTCCAAACACACACCCAGAGTCGCTGCTCCCCGCGTCTCCAAACACACACACCTAGAGTCGCTGCTCCCCGTCTCCAAACACACACCCAGAGTCGCTGCTCCCCATCTCCAAACACACACCCAGAGTCGCTGCTCCCCGCGTGTCCAAACACACACCCAGTGTCGCGGCTCCCCATCTCCAAACACACACCCAGTGTCGCTGCTCCCCATCTCCAAACACACACCCAGTGTCGCTGCTCCCGGTGTCTCCAAACACACACCCAGTGTCGCTGCTCCACATCTCCAAACACACACCCAGTGTCACTGCTCCCCATCTCCAAACACACATCCAGAGTCACTGCTCCCCGCGTCTCCAAACACACACCCAGTGTCGCTGCTCCCCGCGTCTCCAAACACACACCCATTGTCGCTGCTCCCCATCTCCAAACACACACCCAGTGTCGCTGCTCCCCATCTCCAAACACACACCCAGTGTCACTGCTCCCCATCTCCAAACACACACCCAGTGTCGCTGCTCCCCATCTCCAAACACACACCCAGTGTCACTGCTCCCCATCTCCAAACACACACCCAGTGTCACTGCTCCCCGTCTCCAAACACACACCCAGTGTCACTGCTCCCCGTCTCCAAACACACACCCAGTGTCGCTGCTCCCCATCTCCAAACACACACCCGGTGTCACTGCTCCCCATCTCCAAACACACACCCAGTGTCGCGGCTCCCCATCTCCAAACACACACCCAGTGACACTGCTCCCCATCTCCAAACACACACCCAGAGTCGCTGCTCCCCGCGTGTCCAAACACACACCTAGTGTCGCGGCTCCCCATCTCCAAACACACACCCAATGTCGCTGCTCCCGGTGTCTCCAAACACACACCCAGAGTGACTGCTCCCCGTCTCCAAACACATACCCAGTGTCACTGCTCCCCATCTCCAAACACACACCCAGTGTCACTGCTCCCCATCTCCAAACACACACCCAGAATCACTGCTCCCCATCTCCAAACTCACACCCAGTGTCGCTGCTCCCCGCGTCTCCAAACACACACCCAGAGTCGCTGCTCCCCATCTCCAAACACACACCCAGTGTCGCTGCTCCCCATCTCCAAACACACACCCAGAGTCGCTGCTCCCCATCTCCAAACACACACCCAGTGTCGCTGCTCCCCATCTCCAAACACACACCCAGTGTCACTGCTCCCCGCGTCTCCAAACACACACCCAGTGTCGCTGCTCCCCGCGTCTCCAAACACACACTCAGTGTCGCTGCTCCCCGTCTCCAAACACACACTCAGTGTCGCTGCTCCCCGCGTCTCCAAGAGAGCTAACCGACAGACGTAGCACCTTCCCAGCCAAGCTGGGTGGAGTGGGGTGGGGGGTGGGGGGGGGGCGCGGGGGTTATCCTAGGTTAGGATGGCCAGCTTGGATCTCCTCGAGGAGCATAGAAAGTACAGGGGTGAAGTAAAAATGGAAACCAGCAGAGCAAAGAGAGGACACGAGATAATATTGGCAGGTAAAACCGAAGAGGTGTTTTACCAGGACGTTCAGAGCAAGAGGATAACTACAGGAAGGGTAGGGCCTGTCAGGAGATGGACATGGTAACGTGTGGGTTAATGCAGAGGACGTGGGCAGGGTTCTCAATGAGCTCTTGGTCCCCACCTTCACTGAGGAGAGGGATGATGCAGACATTCTAGCTCAAGAGGAGGAGTGTGAAGCGCTAGGTACCACCAGCACAAGTGAGAGAGGAAGTACCGGGAGGGACTGGCATCCTTGAAGGTGGATAAATGCCCCCACACCCCCCACCAAGGCTGGATGGATTGTGTCCCAGGCTGTTGGAATGAAGGCAGGGACGACCCGGGCGGATGCTCTGAGGGTCATTTTCCAATCCTCACCAGATGCAGGCGAGGTACCAGAGGATTGGAGGTCGGCGCATGTTGTACCGATATTGAAATAGGGTGCGAGGGATAGGCCAGAAGATTGTAGACTGACTTCAGTGGCAGGCAAATTAGTGGAAATAATTCTGAGAGACAGGATGAACGCCACTTAGAAAGACACAGATTGATCAAGATTTTGTTTGGGGAAGATCGTGCCTTACTAACTTGGAATTTTTTTTGAGGAAGTAACGAGGAGGATTGATGAGGGTAGGGCAGTGGATGTTGTCTATCTGGATTTCAGTGAGGCACTTGACAAGGTTCCATGTGGCAGACTGATCAGCACAGTGGGATCCCCATGGTATACAGGGGAAGGTGGCAGGCTGGATCCAAAATTGGCTCAGTGACAGGAAACAAAGAGCAATAGTCGATGGATGTCATTGCAAGTGGAAAGCTGTTTCCAGAGGGCTCAGTGTTGGGGCTCTGGCAGTCTGTTGTGTACATTAGTGATTTAGACTTAAATGTGGTAGGCATGATTTATCTAACCCCGTGCTGTCCCTGCCCTGGGAGTGGTTGATGGGGACAGTGTGGAGGGAGCTTTACTCTGTATCTAACCCCGTGCTGTACCAGTCCTGGGAGGGTTTGATGGGGATAGTGTAGAGGGAGCTTTACTCTGTATCTAACCCCGTGCTGTCCCTGCCCTGGGAGTGGTTGATGGGGACACTGTAGAGGGAACTTTACTCTGTATTTAACCCCATGCTGTACCTGCCCTGGGAGGGTTTGATGTTGACAGTGTAGAGGGAGCGTTACTCTGTAGCTAACCCCATGCTGTACCTGTCCTGGGAATGTTTGATGGGGACAGTGTGGAGGGGGCTTTACTCTGTATCTAACCCCGTGCTGTACCTGTCCTGGGAGTGTTTGATGGGGACAGTGTAGAGGGAGCTTTACTCTGTATCTAACCCCCTGCTGTACCTGTCCTGGGAGTGTTTGATGGGGACAGTGTAGAGGGAGCTTCAATCTGTATTTAACCCCGTGCTGTACCTGTCCTGGGAGGGTTTGATGTTGACAGTGTAGACAGAACTTTACTCTGTATCTAAACCCGTGCTGTACCTGTCCTGGGAGGGTTTGATGGGGACAGTGTAGAGGGAGCTTTACTCTGTATCTAACCCCGTGCTGTACCTGTCCTGGGAGTGTTTGATGGGGACAGTGTAGACAGAACTTTACTCTGTATCTAAACCCGTGCTGTACCTGTCCTGGGAGTGTTTGATGGGGACAGTGTGGAGGGGGCTTTACTCTGTATCTGACCCCGTGCTGTACCTGTCCTGGGAATGTTTGATGGGGACAGTGTAGAGGGAGCTTTACTCTGTATCTAACCCCCTGCTGTACCTGTCCTGGGAGGGTTTGATGTTGACAGTGTAGACAGAACTTTCCTCTGTATCTAACCCCCTGCTGTACCTGTCCTGGGAGGGATTGATGGGGACGGTGTTGAGGGAGATTTACTCTGTATCTAACCCCATGCTGTACCTGTCCTGGGAGTGTTTGATGGGGACGGTGTAGAAGGAGCTTTACTCTGTATCTTACTTCGTGCTGTACCTGTCCTGGGAGTGTTTGATGGGGACGGTGTAGAAGGAGCTTTACTCTGTATCTTACTTCGTGCTGTACCTGTCCTGGGAGTGTTTGATGGGGACGGTGTAGAAGGAGCTTTACACTGTATATAACCCCGAGCTGTACCTGTCCTGGGAGGGTTTGATGGGGATGCTGTGGTGGGAGCTTTACTCTGCATCTAAGCTGATGCTCTCTCTCTCTCCGATGGTACATGGAGATTGACGGTGTTCCTGTCAACATTATGGAGGTGTGAAGTGGTGCGAGGGCTGCCACGTTGCTGTGAAGACCATTACCGTTTCGAGGAGGGTTACTGCTCGTCGAATTGACAATGACGTCTGTTGCTTCCTTGGTGATGTCGCCCTTGGAGATTAGCAGCTTGATATTCCCGACATTCATCCTGGCCATGTCGTCGGAGATCACCAGGGAATGATAAAAGCCACCTGGGAGAGGAGTAAAATGGGAAAAGTTAGTGCTCCTGGTGAGAGAAGTGGGATTACATCGGAAAAACGCCCCGGTAACAGGCCATTCCGACCCAGTTGCTTCCCACATTCGCCCCACTCTCCGGGTTGGAGACGTTTCCCCTGAATACTACCATCTGGAAGGACAAGGGCAGCAGACACATGGGGAACACCCACCACCTGGAAGTTCCCCTCCGAGCCCCTCACCATCCCGACTTGGAAATATATCGGCCGTTCCTTCACTGTCGCTGGGTCAAAATCCTGGAACTCCCTCCCTAACAGCGCTGTGGGTGTACCTTCACCACAGGGACAAAATCCTGGAACTCCCTCCCTAACAGCGCTGTGGGTGTACCTACACCACAGGGGACAAAATCCTGGAACTCCCTCCCTAACAGCGCTGTGGGTGTACCTACACCACAGGGACAAAATCCTGGAACTCCCTCCTTAACAGTGCCGTGGGTGTACCTACACCACAGGGACAAAATCCTGGAACTTCCTCCCTAACAGCGCCGTGGGTGTATCTACACCACACAGGGGACAAAATCCAGGAACACCTCCCTAACAGCGCCGTGGGTGTACCTACACCACAGGGACAAAATCCTGGAACTCCCTCCCTAACAGCGCTGTGGGTGTACCTACACCACAGGGACAAAATCCTGGAACACCTCCCTAACAGCACCGTGGGTGTACCTACACCACAGGGTCAAAATCCTGGAACTCCTCCCTAACAGCGCTGTGGGTGTACCTACACCACAGGGACAAAATCCTGGAACTCCTCCCTAACAGTGCCGTGGGTGTACCTACACCACACAGGAGACAAAATCCTGGAACTCCCTCCCTAACAGCGCTGTGGGTGTACCTACAAAGAGGGACAAAATCCTGGAACACCCTCCCTAACCGCACTGTGGGTGTACCTACACCACAGAGACAAAATCCTGGAACTCCCTCCCTAACAGCGCGGTGGGTGTACCTACACCACTGGGGACAAAATCCTGGAACTCCCTCCCTAACAGTGCTGTGGGTGTACCTACACCACAGGGACAAAATCCTGGAACTCCCTCCCTAACAGCGCTGTGGGTGTACCTACACCACAGGGACAAAATCCTGGAACTCCTCCCTAACAGTGCCGTGGGTGTACCTACACCACACAGGAGACAAAATCCTGGAACTCCCTCCCTAACAGCGCTGTGGGTGTACCTACAAAGAGGGACAAAATCCTGGAACACCCTCCCTAACCGCACTGTGGGTGTACCTACACCACAGAGACAAAATCCTGGAACTCCCTCCCTAACAGCGCGGTGGGTGTACCTACACCACAGGGACAAAATCCTGGAACTCCCTCCCTAACAGCGCTGTGGGTGTACCTACACCACACAGGGGACAAAATCCTGGAACTCCCTCCCTAACAGCGCCGTGGGTGTATCTACAGCACTGGGGACTGCAGCGGTCCAAAGAGTCAGCTCACCCACCACCTTCTCAAGGGGTAATTAGGGATGGGCTATAAATGTTGGGCCCAGCCAGCGACCCCCACATCTCAAGAATGCTTAAAGCGAAACCACAACATCAGAGGTATCACCAAGAACTGGATATGTAAAGCCTCCCCCTTGTTGCTGCTGGTAGAAAAACCGGGTGGAAGATGAGGAAAATCCTCTTTCTGCCCACTCACCACTTCCCTTAGCCTCACTCCTGGCGCCCGTCGAAGTGGTTTGAATCTCCTGCTGGGCTTTGGGAAGATACTGTGAACAAAAAGAAACCACTCATTATTCTCACCGGTGTCCACAAACTGCGGTCAATTGGAACCACATGGGTCATGGGTCAGATATTCACCTTGTGCCCAAGACGGAGGTGGGGGGGGCGGGGGGGGGGTGCCGGCGACGGAGGTTACCTCCCCCTCTGATGGCCAGGGTGGGGAACAAACGAGGAACGAGGGCAAGACTATGACCTTTGACAGTCCTGGGGCTGCAAGCAAGAGCAACAGGACACTAATGAGGTTCGGCCAGTGTTATAATGGATGGGAAGTGACGCAGCGTTCCCTCGGCACTGACCCTCCGACAGTGCGGCACTCCCTCAGTACTGACCCTCCGACAGTGCGGCTCTCCCTCAGCACTGACCCTCCGACAGTGCGGCTCTCCCTCGGCATTGACCCTCCGACAGTGCGGCTCTCCCTCGGCACTGACCCTCCGACAGTGCTGCTCGCCCTCGGCACTGACCCCCCCGACAGTGCGGCTCTCCCTCGACACTGACCCTCTGACAGTGCGGCTCTCCCTCGGCACTGACCCTCTGACAGTGCGCCTCTCCCTCAGCACTGAACATCCGACAGTGCGGCGCTCCCTCAGCACTGACCCTCCGACAGTGCGGCGCTCCCTCAGCACTGACCCTCCGACAGTGCAGCTCTCCCTCAGCACTGACCCTCCGACAGTGCGGCGCTCCCTCAGCACTGACCCTCCGACAGTGCAGCTCTCCCTCGGCACTG